>NC_090333.1:14972545-15283587 GCF_035084215.1 Heptranchias perlo | reverse complement strand
GCAAGAGGAAGAGTGATGGCTCTATGCCTAGTTCATAATGGGCAGACAAAGGATTACTAACTCTTCTACACCTCATTTTCAGTGGGCAGACAAAGGATTACTAACTCTTCTACGCCTCATTTTCAGTGGGCAGACAAAGGATTATTAACTCTTTTATGCCTCACTTTCAGTGGGCAGTCAAAGGATCCCCAATGTGATGCAGACTGCTTTCCATAAAGAAATCGCAAATAACAGCGTACATGGAGATTTGGCTTATTGTGCTGAACAGCATTCATGCTAACCTGGGATGGCCCTTTCTCCCTGAGGGTCTTTCCAAGTAGACTGAGGCAGCAAAAGAGCATTTGGACTTAGAGAAGCAAGTTGATGTGGAAAGTGCTTGCTCCAAATTATCCTGGCAACATTAGCTGTGACTCACTTAATAAAAGAGTTACCAACAGTGAGCCCAAATTTTGCTTACACTGTTTGGTGCAGTAAACTCTCAGGACTTACATAACCCTATCTCATTGCAATTTTCTTTATGGTGACCAATCTACATCTCACTGGGAGTCCCTGTCTGCCTATTGTGAGCTAGACATAGAGCATGTCTCTTCCTGTCCTGTTATGAGGGATAAAATCTTCCACAAAAATAATTGGTAGACCATATTCTTGAATCACTGGGGTCAGTACAATCATTATCGCTTATAAGAACATAAGAAGTCAAGAGAAAAGGCCACTCGACCCATCAAAACCCATCCCTCCAGTACTCTTACTCTTCCTTTATAGCATCCAAGTCTTCTTTAACTTTTCCTATTGTTTCTGCCTATTCCTCAAAATGGCAGTTCATTTCAAATATTCAGCACACTTTGAGTAAAGAATTTCCTTCTAATATCTGTTCTAAAACTATTGTTATAGATTTAAATTTATATCCTGTTTTATTGCCTTATTTTGAAGTAATGTTCAAGGTTTACATCATCAATGCCATTTAGTATTTTGTATTCTACAATGAAGGCCCCTTGATCTCTTTTATCTATTTACAATCTATATTAATGACTTAGATGAAGGGACCAAATGTAATGTATTCAAGTTTGCTGACAATACAAAGCTAAGTGGGAAAGTATGCTGTAGGGAAGACACAAAGAGTCTGCAAAGGGATAAAGACAGATTATGTGAGTGGGTAAGAAAGTGGCAGATGGAGTATTATGTGGGGAAATGTAAGGTTATTTTGTACTTTGGTAGGAAAAATTGAAATTAGCATATGTTTTAAATGGTGAGAAACTATTAAATATTGGTGTTCAGAGGGATTTGGGTGTCCTTGTACACATAACACAGAAAGTTAACATGCAGGTACAGCAAACAATTAGGAAGGCAACTATATGGCTTATCAGGGGAAAGCAGCAAGAGCCAAGTTTGTGGCACCACGGGTGGCTCTGCTGCACAGGAGGGGAGGAAGAAGAGTGGCAGGGCTATATTGATAGGGGATTCAATTGTAAGGGGAACAGATAGGTGTTTCTGTGGCCGCAAACGTGACTCCAGGATGATATGTTGCCTCCCTGGTGCTAGGATCAAGGATGTTGTGGAGCGGCTGCAGGACATTCTGGAGGGGGAGGGTGAACAGCCAGTAGTCGTGGTCCATATCGGTACCAACGACATAGGTAAAAAAAAGGGATGAGGTCCTGCAAGGTGAATTTAAGGAGTTAGGAGATAAATTAAAAAGCAGGACTTCAAAGGTAGTGATCTCAGGATTACTACCAGTGCCATGTGCTAGTGAGTATAGGAACAGGAAAATAGACCGGATGAATGCGTGGCTGCAGGGATGGTGTAGGAGGGAGGGATTTAGATTCCTGGGACATTGGGACCAGTTCTGGGGAAGGTGGGACCTGTACAAGCGGGACAGGTTACACCCGAGCAGGTCTGGGACCAATATCCTCGCGGGGGTGTTTGCTAGTGCTGTTGGGGAAGGTTTAAACGAGAGTGGCAGGGGGATGGGAACCTGAGCGGGGATTCAGAAGGGAGTAAAGTTGAGCGCAGCAAGAGAGGGGAAGACCCAGGGGAAATCTACAATACAAATAGGACAAACAGTTGTTCAAGAACAAGTGAAAGGGAAAAGCATAGAACAGCAGAAAGAAAGTGTACTTTAGGCACTACAGATAAAGTGAAAACTAGAAAGTGTAAGGCGATTAACCCAGCTTCAAAGCTGAAGGTCAGGCTAGGGTGTGTGGCCCAACTAAGAGTTCTATATACAAATGCACGGAGTATAAGGAATAAATTAAATGAACTACAGGTTCAAATTCAAATTGGAGGGTATGACATGATAGCTATTACTGAGACATGGCTGCAGGATGGTCAGGATTGGGAACTAAATATACCAGGTTATAAGGTCTACAGGAGAGATAGGGAAAATGGAAGAGGGGGAGGAGTAGCCTTAATG
Organism: Heptranchias perlo; assembly: GCF_035084215.1. Taxonomy (NCBI): domain Eukaryota; kingdom Metazoa; phylum Chordata; class Chondrichthyes; order Hexanchiformes; family Hexanchidae; genus Heptranchias; species Heptranchias perlo. The sequence continues at coordinate 15,281,180 of NC_090333.1, read as the reverse complement.
ATTAGAGATGAAATCACTTCAATGATAAAGGGGGATATAATGAGAGGTAAGCAGCCAACAGAGACCTTATGGGTTGAATTGAGAAATAGGAAAGGATCTAAGACTATAGTGGGAGTTGTGCATAGGACCCCTGGCAGCAGCTCTGAAGTGCTAGATTGTATAAATGCAGAGATTAGACAAGAGTGTAAGAAAGGCGTAGTGGTCTTAATGGGGGACTTTAACCTTCACATAGATTGGGAAAAGCAGACTAGCAACTGTCAGAAAGGTAGTGAATTTCTTGAGTGTGTTCGGGATAGTTTTCTACAGCAGTATGTCCTAGAGGCAACAAGGGGGCAAGCCATACTAGATTTAGTAATGAGTAATGAACCAGATTTAGTTAACGGCTTAACTCTACGCGAACATCTATCCAATAGCGATCATAACATGATTAAATTCAATGTAGTGTTTGAAAGGGAAAAAAGTGAGTCAGCTGCTAAGATTCTAGACTTGGGTAAGGCCGACTTCAATGGGATGAGACAGAGACTGTCCACAGTAAACTGGGCAAATCTGTTAATGGGTAAAACCACTGATGATCAGTGGGAAATGTTTAAAGAAACATTTAACGTGATACAGAACCGGTTTATACCCCTGAGGGGCAAGAACTCTACTTGCCAAAAAAAACAGCCATGGACAACGAAAGAGGTAAGGGACAGTATAAGACATAAGGAAAGGGCATACAAAAGGGCAAAAAAGGGCACAGATCCTGGCGAATGGGAAAGATACAAAGATCAACAAAGGGTCACAAAACAGATAGTGAGAGCTACAAAAAGAGAGAATGAAAAGAAACTTGCAAAGGATATCAAAACCAATACGAAGAACTTTTATAGTTATATTAGGAAAAAGAGGGTGGTCAGGAGCAGTGTTGGCCCCTTAAAAACTGAAAATGGGGATATTGTCATTGACAATGGGGAAATGGCAGACACATTGAACGATTACTTTGCGTCAGTATTTACAGTAGAAAAAGAGGATAGCATGCCGGAAATCCTAAGAAAACTAATATTGAATCGGGGACAGGGACTCGATAAAATTAATATAAGTAAAGCAACAGTAATTAAGAAAATAATAGCACTAAAGAGTGACAAATCCCCAGGACCAGATGGTTTCCATCCCAGGGTTTTAAAGGAAGTAGGTGAGCACATTGCAGATGCCCTTTCAAAGTTCTCTAGATTCAGGAACTGGCCCTCTGGATTGGAAAATTGTACATGTCACTCTGCTTTTTAAGAAGGGAGAGAGAGGGAAACCAGGGAATTATAGACCAGTTAGCCTAACATCTGTTGTAGGGAAAATGCTGGAGTCTATAATTAAGGATAGGATGACTGAACACCTCGAGAATTTTCAGTTAATCAGAGAGAGCCAGCATGGATTTATGAAAGGTAGGTCGTGCCTGACAAACCTGATTGAATTTTTTGAAGAGGTGACGAAAGTAGTGGACAGGGGAATGTCAATGGATGTTATTTATATGGACTTCCAGAAGGCATTTGATAAGGTCCCACATAAGAGCTAAGATAGAAGCCCATGGAATCGAGGGAAAGGTACGGACTTGGTTAGGAAGTTGGCCGAGCGAAAGGCGACAGAGAGTAGGGATAATGGGAAGGTACTCACATTGGCAGGATGTGACTAGTGGAGTCCCGCAGCGATCTGTCTTGGGGCCTCAATTATTCACAATATTTATTAACAACTTAGATGAAGGCATAGAAAGTCCCATATCCAAGTTTGCCGATGACACAAAGATTGGTGGCATTGTAAGCAGTGTAGATGAAAACATAAAATTACAAAGCGATATTGATAGATTAGGTGAATGGGCAAAACTGTGGCAAATGGAATTCAATGTAGACAAATGTGAGGTTATCCACTTTGGATCAAAAAAGGATAGAACAGGGTACTTTCTAAATGGTAAAAAGTTAAAAACAGTGGATGTCCAAAGGGACCCAGGGGTTCAGGTACATAAATCATTGAAATGTCATGAACAGGTGCAGAAAATAATCAATAAGGCTAATGGAATGCTGGCCTTTATATCTAGAGGACTAGAGTACAAGGGGGCAGAAGTTATGCTGCAGCTATACAAAACCCTGGTTAGACCGCACCTGGAGTACTGTGAGCAGTTCTGGGCATCATAACTTCGGAAGGACATATTGGCCTTGGAGGGAGTGCAGCGTAGGTTTACTAGAATGATACCCGGACTTCAAGGGTTAAGTTACGAGAGGAGATTACACAAATTGGGGTTGTATTCTCTGGAGTTTCGAAGGTTAAGGGGTGATCTGATCGAAGTTTATAAGATATTAAGGGGAATGGATAGGGTGGATAGAGAGAAACTATTTCCGCTAGTTGGGGATTCTAGGAGTAGGGGGCACAGTTTAAAAATTAGAGCCAGACCTTTCAGGAGCGAGATTAGAAAACATTTCTGCACACAAAGGGTTGTAGAAGTTTGGAACTCTCTTCCGCAAACGGCAATTGATACTAGCTCAATTGCTAAATTTAAATGTGAGATAGATAGCTTTTTGGCAACCAAAGGTATTAAGGGATATGGGCCAAAGGCGGGTATATGGAGTTAGATCACAGATCAGCCATGATCTTATCAAATGGCGGAGCAGGCACGAGGGGCTGAATGGCCTACTCCTGTTCCTATGTTTCCCATATTCAAGGCTGAGATAGATAGATTTTTGGACTCTAGGGTAATCAAGGGATTTGAAGATCGGGCAGGAAAGTGGAGTTGAGGCCAAGGATCAGCCATGATCTTGTTGATTGGCGGAGCAGGCTCTAGAGGCCGTATGGCCTACTCTTGCTCCTATTTCTTATGTTCTTATGTTTTTAGACTATTTCGCTTAATCTGCTTTAATCCTTCCTCAAGCTCAGGATCAGTCTTTCTCTCAATCCATCCCAATCTTTCCATCTTTTTTAGTGTGATAACCAGATACTTACCTATCTTTGGCCCCCCCCCCCTACTTCTGATCTACATACTGGCCCTCGGCGACATCTTCCAAAAACACAATGTCAGATTCTACATGTATGCTGATGACACCCACCTCTATCTCACCAACACCTCTCTGGACCCCTCCACTGCCTTTGATTTGTCACACTGCTTGTTCGACATCCAGTGTTGGATGAGCAAAATTTCCTTCAATTAAATATTGGGAAGACCCAAGCCACAAACTCCGTTCCCTAGCCACCAACTCCATCCCTGCCCCTAGTCACTGTCTGAGGCTGTTCGCAATCTCGGCATCCTACTTGACCCTGAACTGAGCTTCCGACTCCATATCCTCTCCATCACCAAGATCACCTACTTCCACCTCCTTAATATCACCCATCTCTGCACCTGCCTCAGTCCATCTGCTGTTGAAACACTCATCCATGGTTTTGTTCCCTCCAGACTCGAATATTCCTATCCTCCCCTGTCTGGCCTCCTGCCTTCTGCTCGCCAGAACCTTCAGCTCATCCAAAACTCTGCTGCCTCTATCCTATCTCACACCAAGTCCTGCTCACCCATCACCCCTGAGTTCGCTGACCTACATTGACTCCTGGTCTGGCAACGCCTCAAATTTAACATTCTCATCCTTGTGTTCGAATAACTCTGTGGCTTTGCCCCTCCCTATCTCTGTAATCTCCTCCAGCTCTACAACCCTCCGAGATCTGTGCCTTTCTCCAATTCTGGCCTCTTGCGCATCCCCGATTTCCGTCGCCCCACCATTGGCGGCCGTGCCTTCAGCTGCCTGGGCCCTAAGCTCTGGAATTCCCTCCCTAAACCTCTCTGCCTCTCTACCATTCCAAGCTCCTTTAAGATGCTCCTTAAAGCCTACCTTATTGACCAAGCTTTTGGTCACCTGCCCTAATAGCTCTTTACGTGGCTCGGTGTCAAATTTTGTTTGATAACGCTCCTATGAAGCGAGTTGGGATGTTTTGCTACGTTAAAAGACGCTATATAAATGCAGGTTGTTGTTTTGTTGTTGTTGTTGAAGAAATGAGCCCAATTCTTCAATTGAGGACTGGCCAATGCATTGTAAAGTCCCAGCATAACCTCCAGAGAGTTGCATTTTTTTGTTCTGTTCTACTTTTACTGCTCCGCTGTTCTGGTTATACATCCCAGCATTCTATCAGCTTTTATAATTGCTTTTCCACATTGTTCAGACACGCCTCCACTCCCAGATCCCCAAGTCTCTGTTTGCCAATTCAATCCCATTCATTGCATGCTTATAATGCTCATTCCTATGATCAATATGCAATAATTTGCATTTATTGCGCCAGACAAGTGCCAGGCAATGACCACCTCCAACAAGAGAGAGTCTAACCACCTCCCCTTGACGTTCAACGGCATTACCATCGCCGAATCCCCCACCATCAACATCCTGGGAGTCACCATTGACCAGAAACTTAACTGGACCAGCCACATAAATACTGTGGCTACAAGAGCAGGTCAGAGGCTGGGTATTCTGCGGCGAGTGACTCACCTCCTGACTCCCCAAAGCCTTTCCACCATCTACAAGGCACAAATCAGGATTGTGATGGAATACTCTCCACTTGCCTGGATTTGTGCAGCTCCAACAACACTCAAGAAGCTCGACATCATTCAGAACTAAGCAGCCCGCTTGATTGGCACCCCATCCACCACCCTAAACATTCACTCCCTTCACCACCAGCGCACCGTGGCTGCAGTATGTACCATCCACATGATGCACTGCAACAACTCGCCAAGGCTTCTTCGGCAGCACCTCCCAAACCGCAACCTCTACTATTTAGAAGGACAAAGGCAGAGGCACATTGGAACAGCACCACCTACACATTCCCCTCCAAGTCACACACCATCCTGACTTGGAAATATATTGCCAGTCCTTCATCGTCGCTGGGTCAAAATCCTGGAACTCCCTACCTAACAGGGAGAACCTTCACCAGATGGACTGCAGCAGTCCAAGAAGGCGGCTCACCTTCTCAAGGGCAATTAATGATGGGCAATAAATGCTGGCCTCGCCAGCGATGCCCACATCCCATGAACGAATAAAAAAAATGCATCTGTCACTTTTCTGCACAGTTGTGCAGTCTATCTAAATCATTCTGTAAACCTTTTACTACAATTTCTGCCCCAGTACTTCTCCTATTTTGGTGTCCTCAGTAAATTTGAAAAACTCACATTTAATTTCGGCAAAAGGTTTAAATATAGATTAAAATCAATTTGGGTCCAAGCATTGACCAATGCAGGGCCCCACTCAAAATTTATCTCCCACATTTTGTCATTATTCATGAGTACTCTTTGCTTTCAATTTAGTATCCAACTTCTCATACAGTCCTATCTTCTACCTTGGATTCCTGTAGCTTTAATTAGTAATCTTTATTGTGGTAGTCAAAAGCCTCCTGGAAGCCCAGATAAACTATATCATAAGGAGATGCGGTATCTCTTTTTTCTGTAACATATTCAAAGAAATCCAGAAGGTCTCAGGCAAGATCTTTCTCAATCCATGTCCTGTGTTTCTTATCAAGGTATTGTTATGCAGGATCACCTCCAGCTTACTTTTAAAAATAGTTTCTATCATTTTACCTGTTGTTGATGGAAAACTAATGGGCTTGTAGTTGCCTGGTTCATTTGTCACCCTTTTTGAATATAGATTTACTTCCAGGTCTGGAGAGCCTTCCAATGATTACTTCATGCTCCACAGATTCTCCTGGTCTCCTGTAAGGATTTTGGACATTGGGTCAAACTCCATTTTACTCTTCTGAACTACTGGACGAATCAACATAAAGGGTTAACCAGTTCCTTTAAGGATTTGGACCTTCACTTGGATAGTACCTTTACACTACATTTGAAAGCAAGGGTTAACTTGCCCTGGACATTACAGTATAAATGCACAATTGCAAAACAGCGAAGTGCAGACCATTTAAACTGGACAGTTGGACATCAGTTTAACACTGCAGGAGCAATACAGTACAGAAACTATAGAGCAACTGCGAAGGACAAAGAACTGATAGGACACCCGGCTTCACATAGAGGGGAGGATATAAGGGGTTCATACGGTTCATGAGTGGTCCAACCAGCCATCCATCTTAATGCAATGAACAAATTGGGCCTTCTTATAACTTGGTTCACACCTATTTGATCAGAAACATATAAAGTTAAGACATTGTAGCAGTCAAAACAGACTGACAACAGACAACATTGGAGAAGCTGGAAGAAGCTTCAAGAGTTAACGACTGCAGCATGAGTTTCTACAACGAGACTTTGTTTCTGAACTTTGACAAAAAGACTTTGGGCCCGATATTACCAGGGCGGCGGGTTCGCGGCAGGGGGGCGATTGGGCGCGTGGGTAACGCGCCCGGTGAAATCAGTCTGCCCCGCGCGCAATCGCAGGCTGATTGGATCCACTTACCTGTTCTTCCGGGTTCCCCGCTGCTGAGCTGCACGGCGGGCGGACTGCGCATGCGCAGTAAGGTCTGTCAGCTGGAGGAGCTCTATTTAAAGGGGCAGTCCTCCACTGACTGATGCTGCAAGAAATAGGAAAAATTACAGCATGGAGCAGCCCAGGGGGAAGGCTGCTCCCAGGTTTAATGATGCCTCACTCCAGGTATCATTGGATGGGGTGAGGAGGAGGGAGAGGACAGGGATCTTCCCCCCGGTGGGCGGGAGGAAGCGGCCTGCCTCTGCCACCAAGAAGGCCTGGCTCGAGGTGGCAGAGGAGGTCACCTGCATCACCAACATATCGCACACCTGCATACAGTGCAGGAGGCGCTGCAATGACCTAAGTAGGTCAGCCAAAGTGAGTACACTTACTCATTCCCCTACACTCCGTCTGCCACATCACCGCCCCCACCCCACATCTCCTTCTGCACTGCCAACACTACTCTGTCACATCACCCCTCACACCCACTCAAACCTCATCCTCATCTTACCTGCACTTACTCACCTCGCCAGTACTCATCCCGCCACTACCACTCAACCCAATCCTCATACAATCTCATGGCTCTATCTCATACTCACCCTCTCATGCATCTCTTTCACAGTCAGCCTCACTCAACCTGCCACTACCTGTGCTGCAGCCACAGGGCATGCATCACATATGTGCAGTAGGAAGCGTAAGGCAAACGTGTCGTGAGCATGAAGGGGATGCACAAGGGTGTTTGAGGGTTTGTCATGGTTTTTACTTATATTTAATTTCTGAGCAACTCACATCACATATTATATTGGCACCACTGCTGCCATGTCTTTGCGAATCTTGTCTGGTTTGTGCAATAATGCTCTTTCCTGAGGATCAAAATGAAGACCCACACCTGATGCCACCAATTGTGTCACTGCAGAGTGGGTGTAGGTGTATTTGCAGGGCACCTTTGTACAGACGACTGAGAGACGTCGGCGATGTTCCCGGTTGCACCCTGGAAGGATGCGGAGGAGAAGTTGTTGAGGGCAGTGGTGACTTTGACAGCGACAGGTAAGAAGATGGTGCTCGGGCCAGCCGGGAGCAGCTCGGCATGACGGAGGCTGCAGATGTCCACGACGACATGTTGAGTGACTCTGAGCCTCCGTGTGCACTGCTGCTCAGAGAGGTCCAGGAAGCTGAGCCTCGGTCTGTGGACCCTGTGGCGAGGGTAGTGCCCTCTGCGACGCATCTCTCTCTGCCGTTGCCCTCCCTCCTGCTGTGCAGGTGGATGTGTCACGGCACTGTGTTGTGGAGCTCCATGTGTCAGAGGTGGACGGCGTGGCCGGCGAGGCTGGTGATGCTGTTCGCCCTCCGAGGAGGTCATGACTGCAGCTACGGCGGCCCCCATCCGGAAGATGTACATCTGAGGGGGTCCGCAAGGTAGGTACATGTCTCTGGACACCGGGGTAAGTGTGCAAGTTGGTGTATTTTATTGTTAGGAGGAGGGTGGTGGAGGCCAAACTTTGTCCAAAGTGACAGAGTGGCCTCCTGCAATGAGTGAGGGTCTCCCCTCCCACCCCCAACCTGTCAAATGGACCTTTGCAGCTGCCACAGGCTGATGGCTGCAACAGTTCCATTTGAACTGGGAGTGTTTCCCCCAGTACGGGAAACAGTCCCAGTTGTATGTAAAATCCCAACCCTCCTAAAATATCTCGTTAATCAGGTCTGTAAATGACCTGAAATACCAAAATAAATAGCCTAAGTGGCACCCCGCTAGCTTTAATTGCCTGCAGGGGTCCCACATGCGGGGGCTGCGCGCGCATGTCAGCGCGTCTTTGGGAAACCCGGAAGTGGGTGGGTTGGAGCCGGGCTCCTGACCCGCCCTGAGAATCCCCGATTTTTGGCGCCCCCTGCCAGGAATGCACCCGATCGCGGGTGCTAAAATAGAGCCCTTTGATTCTGAGCTTTGACCAAACCACTTTGTTCCTAAACTTTGATGAAAAGACTTGATGAGAAGAACTTTGACACATCACCTGTTACCACAGTAATCTACTCCCTACTTTAGGACCTAAATGACTGCTTTGACCTAAGTGACTGCTTTGATGCATGAGGTTGTATTCGTTACTTACTCGCTTTGCTTTGTGCCTGCTCATGTGCTCTTTTAAATCATTAAGTAAGGGATGTTGCGAACCCCCACTTGTATTATCGGGTAGCGTAATCCATGTATTCATTGAGTTGCTTCATGCTTGCTATATGCTCTTTTTAAATTACTAAAGAAAGAATCACTTTGATTCACAAAACTACTGCGTCAGTGGCTTTCTTTGCCTGAACTATCGTCCAGATCCATGAATCTCTGGGAATGACCCTAAGTTCCCTACACTCCCTCAGAAGCCTAGTATATTTTCCAGCAGGCTCAGGAAATTTATTAGTCTTTTTTACTTATCTAAGACTATTTCTGGAAAATATTCATTTAAAATATTCTTACTGTTATTTTGAGTTTCACTGACAATTTTAATTTTTTAATAATTCAATCACTTTCTCTAACTACTGGAATAGTGTTATTCTTAACTTCGCAGGAACAGTGACATAGGAACGTAGGAAGATAGGAATGTACAGGATTGGAAAAGACCACTGTGGTCCATCTGGCTAGTGCCAGTGTCTAGGAAATATCACTTTAAAAAGCCATCTATTCCACGTGAAGAGCTTTGGGATGCTTCTGAGCGAGACAATAAGGTGCTATATAAATGCAAGTTCTTGCTCTCTTTCTTTCTTTTGCTATCATCTCCTAGACCTCATCTCCATTTACACATCTAATATCGTTCCAAACTGTTTCTGGAAATTCTCGTAATTCACCCCTCCTCTTTACCGAAATTGAAATCCTCCTTGCCAGCGAGCAGCCTGGGGACACCCTGCCAGGTCTGTACAGCTCGCTGGTCTCGTATAAATGAAGCTCAAGGCCCAATATCGGGTATGCCCGGGCCGACCCGTTCCAGTGCAAGGGTTGCTCGCTGCGCCCAGTTCACGCTGACTGCTTTCTAGGCCGCAGTGTTTGTAATGAACAGTCTATTAGTGCCATACTCAAAATATAAATAAAAAGGCCACTACAGCCTTCCAACATTCAACAAATGATGAAAGCCAACAACTTTATCAGCTCGTCAGGGGAGAAACTAAAGGCACAGACAAGTACAACAGTTAATGAGAGGAAGAACTTTCCAAATCCTTTCAAAGCAATCTGGAGAATTTCATTTACTTAATTGGGTTCTTCAAAGTGAGGGCAGTAGAACACAATAATGTTAAAGTGAAATCAACCTCTGTTCAACATACATAGGACCCATACCAAATATGGGAAAGTAACAGATTGGTAGTCATAGCACAAAATTATAAGGAGACGGCGTTATCCGCAAATCTATTGAAATGCAGCCAAAATAATAAATATGAACAATTAAAGGTACATGTGTAAATACTCACTGGCACCTGATCAATCATTCTCAATGTCACTTCTTTTCACTTGCAACCAAATGCCAGTAAGGAATAATCTCAAATGCTCACATTAATTTAGCTTTAAGCTACACTCTTGTCACCTCGGATGTAAGAAAGCTTACATGATGATGCGTGATAGACGTGCAGCAATTCTGGAAATCTCATTTGAAAAAAAATCCTGAGCTGCGAAGCTTCTTCTGCATTAGGGATATATTTTCAACACATGGTTCAAAAAGTGCCTTTGCAGTTTGTTTTGATCTTTTAGTAATACTTGAAAGTGTTTGCCAAACCTGTTTCCATTTGCTTACAAACACTTAGGCCCGGAATTTCCTGGATCACAGGAAACAGTAACAGTTGTCTGAATAGTAAAAAAATGTTATAAAATATACATTACAAAGAAGCCAGCGAGAAAAGTTTATACAGGAGTTTCTACACTAAAATTATGTCGGTTACTACACCAATCTTGCCGAATGGAACTTACACCGAAATTTCCTGCGGAGCTTATTTGCCAATGCCTGAAAGTAATAATCCCACATACAACAAGCACAAACGTAGCACTACCAATAGGGGCGGAAGAGAATGGACTCTGCAACTTTTCTTCCATTATCATGCAGACCAGATGTATGCACCATTGGGAAGTCCATTCCAGCTGCTTAGGCTTTCTGAACGTGTGAGGGGGTTCAAGGCATTTCAGGTGCACCGAGACTGACAGAATCTTTGGTCCAGTATTGTGCAGGTCTTATTAGGAAAAATTCAACAAAAATAATATTGCTAAGATAATAGCAATCGAATCTCAGTTCAGCTAGTATCCGTGCTGTGCCTAACTTTTTGGGCCTAAATCTATGCCAACTAGCATTACTGGTGTAAAGGCAGGAAACTCGCTTGAGCTGCACTTTTGCATGGGGGGAACGGAGCTATGTAAACAAGCGGCAGAAGGTTTCTGCGGATGTATCTCAGACGAAACTCACGCATAGCAATATTTCGGCGTGAAACCGGTGTAAATCGGTTAAGCGCAAATTTCCTCCGGAGAAAATGGTGCGCACCATTCTTGGGTCACAATGTAAAAATGTAAATCATGTTATACGTTGCAACTCACACGTCCCTTCCACATGAGTCTAGTAATAATAGACATGATAGACAATACATGATAGACAGCACCCCAAAGTGTAAGAACTGTGCCAAAGAAAGTGAAGGAAGCCCCTGTTGTAGAGTTTTAAAAATCAACCTCTGAAGGAGGAATTGAGAACAAATTTTTTAAAAAGGCACAGGAAAAGAAGTGATAAAAATGTAGTCAAATAACATTGTCATTTTCACAGGTAAATTAATTCTTATATTACACATTTTTAAAAGTAAAGGGTAACTAACATCACTTCAATCATTTTCTTTAACTTAAAACAAATAAAATACCAGCAATAAGCAATATGGGGTAGACCTTCGACTGGTGTAAAATTCACAGTGCGGATCGGCTGACTGTTACAGAAACCGTCTGATTTCCATTGTCGAACTCTCAATCCACAGTGCTGGTTTTATGCCTGGGCGGCAAGTTGAAAATCTACCCCTATATTTGTTTAACTGATATGAAATAAAGGAGAAGCAATGCTCACTCCTATATGAATATGTCATATAATTATGGGAGGCTTTTTAAAGAATAAGTATTAACAATAATATTTTTACGAAACTGTTTAATTTGTTAATGTGTTGCTGCCGAATTTTGGGAGCAACAGACTCTCAGAAATCTTCCACAGAATTACACTCTGGACAAAGTAGCACAGAAGCCAGAGAGAGGTACTGGTTCCACCCCACAAACCTTGCAGACCATCCTTCACAGGAGTTGAAGGATTTTGAAGCATCCATTTCCAGGGCTGTAAGGAGGAAAATGACTGTGTTCCAACCATGCTTTGAATAAATTAGCTTTTGAGCCAACCTGCTCTGTCAACTGCACCCAACCAAATTTGCCTGGTATGATTGTGCCACTGTGTATCTTTACGCTGCACCATTTCAAAGATATTCTGAGGGTATTGGACCAGTGCATTCACCTTGTGAGATTTGGTGTGTAATGGGGCTGATAAAGAGATGATACCCAGCCATGGATTGCACATGCGCCATACCTGTTTTAATAGACTCTCAGAGTTTGTATGATATCATGCAAAGCTGCCACGTGGCACAACCTGCCAAAGGATTCAGGTCCTTCTGCACTGAATTGGACCCCAATTCTTGTATCTTCAGGGCTGTGGTGTCCTCCCTTTGCAAGGTATCTCAACGGTGTCATGCTTATCTTTGGCCTCCTCCAAAATCATGATGGAGGTTTTCTCATGACTCAAAGAGGAAATGTCATAGGAAAGAAAGATTTTCATTAATCCGACTTTGGACTGACCATGAAAGGGACTGTAAAGAAATTTATAAGAGATCGCCCCAGAAACAGTGTAGCAATGTTTTTTCTTAGCTGGACTTAGAAAATATATTTCAAAAAACCTCCTTAGCCACTGCAGGCAAATAAATTTGTTTTGCATATATACCGCACTTACCATGAACAAATAAATCTCTGCAGATAACATGGGAGAGCAGCTCCTTACCTTTACTGTCCATCTGTTGAGGGTATGGGTTTTGACAGCAATGGATATGAAATATATGAAACTTAAGAAAATATTCAGCTCAATTGCATCTTTCCTTTTGTAATAAATATATCTGTAAGAGTACTTGGTGTTAGTGAAAGGTCCTGCTTAAATAAATATTTAAATTCCAGATTTTTATTTACAACCTCCCTCCAAATTTGAATAATGGTACACTCCTGCCTCAACTTGTTATGGTTTATATGAATATAAATGCAGCCAATGTAAGCATTTTGAATCTATTATAAAATATAAAGAACACACAGAGTTGTTCTCACCCAAAACTTTCCCATTTATCATTTTTCTCCGAGGTAGTATCTGCATTCAGCTCTCACTTTACATGTTGATTCTAGTTATGGGAGATCAGCTTGTATTTGTATACACCCTTTTTGCTCCCATACATACCTCAAAAAGAAAATTCTGGTTACTTTTACTACTCCTAAAATTTGCTTCCCTTGGTGTTTTCATCCCTAACAATGTTCCATTGGAGGAGACAGGGCTCACAAGTAGAAAGTCCTGGGCAGTCTTCATCGAGTTACACTGAGTCTACAGCACAGAAACAGGCCATTCGGCCCAACTAGTCTATGCCGGTGTTCATGCTCCACACGAGCGTCCTCCCATCCTCTTCATCTAAGCCTATCACGATACCCTTCTATTCCCTTCTCCCTCGTGTGCTTATCTAGCTTCCCCTTAAATGCATCTATGCTATTTGCCTCAACTACTGCTTGTGGTATTGCGTTCCACATTCTAACCAATATTTGGGTAAAGAAGTTTCTCCTGAATTCCCTATTGGATTTAATAGTGACTATCTTATATTTATGACATCTAGTTTTGGACTCCCCGACAAGTGAAAACATTTTACCCACGTCTACCCTATCAAACCCTTTCATTATCTTAAAGACCTCTATCAGGTCACCCCTCAGTCTTCTCATTTCTAGAGTCTTGGCCAGTCTTTTTACCAATCACAAGATTTCTAGAAGTTTCTAGGCACGGATGCTTGTTGGAAACTGTAACCTGCTATCTTATTGAGTCTCTTCAGCTATCAGTGATACGTTTGGGAACTGGGACAATCTCAAAGTTCAGGCCTCTGACAGAAAACTGCTGCAGGCATTTCAAACACACAAATGCCAAGGTATAGGTAAATTTAATAATTTTCTTATAAATGTCATTTTTAATGTTTTTATTATAGTCATAGAAGCTTACAGCACAAACAGAGGCCATTCGCTCCATTGTCTCTGTGCTGATCAAAAGAGCAATCAAAACGAGTCCCACTGCCCTGCTCTCACCCCACAATCCTGTATCTTCCTATGCTTCAAATATTTCTCCACTTTTCTCTGCCTCACCCATTCCCTGTGGCAAAGCATTGCATGCTCTAACAATAAATTTTCCTACCCTCTCTTCTCACTCTCTCAAACATAATTTTAAATTGATGACCTCATCACTGACTCCCCAACTAAAGGAAATAGTCTTTCTATGGTCACTTCATCAAAAGCATTCATAATTTCAAAAACTCTACTAAATCTCCTCTTACCTCCTGTGCTGCAGTGGAAGTAGTCCCCAGTATCTCATTAAAGCAATAGGCCCCAATTTTAACTGCCCCCGACTGGCGGAAACCAGGCGGGGAGGTGGGGGAGGCTGTTAAAATAACGTGAGACACTTATCTCCTCCAATCCCTGCCGCGTCCCCATGTTAACCTGAGCAGGCGAGCAGGAAGGAAGCGGTGCCCTACTTTAAAGATGCAGATCAGATCTGCTGATGTAACCAGGAGCCTGATGTCTTCTACCCACCCTGCAGCCGCCAGGAGCTGGCAGATTCCAATTTTCACATGCTCTCCTTGACCAAAATCGGCGGGGTTATTTTTAACGTCCGCAGGTCAGACCCCAATGTCATCGGACCACGACCGCAACTTTTCTTAGGTGGCCTGAGCGGGAAGCGGCTGTGAGTTTCTAACCAGGCCCAACCCAGTGGAGGAGAGGATTGGGGCCAGAAGAGGCCCAAAAATTTTAACATTCCATTTTGGACCAGGAGGAGCAGGCACTCCTATCCTCTGGACCCCACAGGAAAGCTTAGGTCTCCCCTACCACGAACTCACCCCCCCCCCCCCCCCTTGCCCCGATCACGGGACCCCCGTAGGGTCGGCCCGACAGCTGATCCTGCCACTTACCCGCTGTCCGTTTCCTGCTGACTTCCAGCCCATTCTGAGAACTCACACCACTGCTGAAATGTCCAAGAAATGGCCCGGAGTTAAAATTGGGGCCTAACTCTTTGTTTCCTGTCTGTCAACCAACTTTTTATCCATGGTGCTACATTTTCTCTTATACCATATGCTTGAAATTTTGTGACAAGCCTATGAGACACCTTGTCAAATATCTTTGAAAATTCATAAATGTTAACTCTATTGCACTCCCTTAGACTATCCACTTGGTCACTTCAAAAAAAAGATTAAATTTATCAAACATTAACAAATCCATGCCAAATTCAAGGCTGTCCTTGAATAATCCATGTATTTCTAAATGCTCTCGAAATATAGATTCTAAGAGTTTACCCACAGCTGACATTAGATTAACTGGTGTATACATTATACAACTGGTGTTACATTGACTAGTATCCCGACACAATTTTCATATTACATTTCAAATGGGGCTCGTTGACTACTAACGGATATAATAAAGCTCACTGTAGTAGTAAATGCTCAGGTTTGTGGAGATACCAAGATGCTGAGAGGTTGATTCCAATGGCTGGAGAGTCTAGAACTAGGGGGCATAGTCTCAGGATAAAGGGTGGGCCATTTAAGACTGAGGTGAAGAGGAATTTCTTCACTCAGAGGTTTGTGAATCTTTGGAATTCTCTACCCCAGAGGGCTGTGGATGCTCAGTTATTGAGTATATTCAAGGCTGAGATCAATAGATTTTTGGACTAAGGGAATCAAGGAATTATGGAGATCGGGCGGGAAAGTGGAGTTGAGGTCAAAGATCAGCCATGATCTTATTGAATGGCGAAGCAGACTTGAGGGGCTGTATGGCCTACTCCTGTTTCTATTTCTTATGCTCTTATGATGGCCAAACGTGTTGCTGCCCTCCAGCTTCATGCTCACCTATTCCATTATCCCATGTTTAAATCCCTTCTTGCGGTCGAGGGTTCAAGTCCCATTCCAGGGACTTGAGCACAAAATCTAGGCTGATACTCCAGTGCAGTACTAAGGGAGTGCTGCAGTGTCAGAGGTGCCGTCTTTCAGAAACGTTAAACCGAGGCCCCATCTGCTCTCTTAGGTGCATGTCAAAGATCCCATGGCATTATTTCGAAGAGGAGCAGGGCAGTTCTCCCCGGTGTCCTGGCCAATATTCATTCCTCAACCAACACGTAAAAGTAGATTATTTGCTCATTATCACATTGCTGTTTTTTAGAACCTTGATGTGTGCAAATTGGCTGCCATATTTTCTACATTACAACAGTGACTACACTTTAAACATACTTCATTGGTTGTAAAGCGCTTTGGGATGTCCTGAGGTCGTGAAAGGTGCTGTATAAATGTGAGTCTTTTTTACATATGAAGCGATGTAAAGTTCAGTATGCAACTTACTGTAATCGGGATTAATTGCTAGATTGACGGAAACCTATCTTTGTGGCGGCAGAATTAATAGGAAGCACTTTTCCTGATTGTGGGGGGATGAGCTCCAATCACAGAAACTGGTGTAACACTGTTAAAAACAGAATCCTGAAAGCATGAACTGTAATGTTCCCCAGTGAATGGCTTAACTTACACATGGCACTAAATTACAAAGCGGCTGGAGTAGAATATAGGCTCGATTAGTGCTCAGTTACCATCCAAAGCATGTTTCTCCCCACAAGTCCAAATATAATGCCTACTACTTACTCCCCCTATAAATTGAAATGTTTGAATTTATATTAAAATGTTACTAACAGTTTATTTTGACTGTGCCAAGTACTTCCGTGACCGTTAATAGGCAATTAGGTCATTTTGCTCTAGAAATAAGTTGTTCCATTTAATCCTTCTGATTCCATCAGATAAGTAACCTTGGAAACTCCACACCTATTTTCCTGCTTAACATTTTAGTGACAATTTTTCAAATTCTTAATTTGGATTCCTATTAAATAGAAAAAAATATTTCCATTAAATAAATCAGAAATATTGTACACCCAGCTTTTATATTTTAACTGTGAACGAACATCGCATTTCACTCAATTTTAATCTTCTGCAGCATTGATATGTATTTCTAAATTTCCTATTTCATTTAACATTAAGAAAAAAAAGTTGGATCTTTCAGTTGATCTTATGAAACAGTTGCAAAATGTGTATATATGTGTCTTCGTGGAATTACAGAGATCTCCTGACAGTGTGGAGGAAAAGATCCATCAATCACACTGCTGCAATTTATACATAGTATTTATACATAGCCTGCCTCTCCCAGCCTCTCACACAATCGATGGAAATTTGCTACTAGATTTTACACACTAGTGGTGGGGCTGCGGTTTGGGCAATTGGGAGTTGGAGGCAAGGTCAGTGGAATGATCAAACCCAACCTGTCATCTGATTTTATCCCATCTGTGGCAATGCTTGCGGTAGTGGGATAAGACTAGTTACACTGATCACACTTTCTCTCACCATACATGTGGCTCCCATCCTCACAGCTGCATGTTTAGGTGGCATTTAGTACAAACCAACAAAAAAAAGACATATTTTTCTCAGCAACCTATAATAACTGTTTCAGGGCTGAAAGGCGGTGGGTTGGAAGAGAACTTTACTTACTCTGCTTTTTGTTTTTTTTTGGTGATTTGTATATTCTGAGACCTTGCAGGTAACACCTGTCTGTCTGCACACTGATTGCCTTGGCAACGGGCAGTTGAAAAAACTGTCTGTAATCACCAAGCATTGTTCTGTGAATTATAAATGCGATTTCATTTCGAGGAATTCATTTCGTTCACCTGAGGAAGGAGGAAGCCTCCGAAAGCTTGTGAATTTAAAATAAAATTGCTGGACTATAACTTGGTGTTGTAAAATTGTTTACAATTACTCTGCTTAAGTCATCATAGCTTTGCTGAGCAGATATTACTTGAGTTTGTGACAGGAGTACTGACAGAAAGCCTGCTATCACCCCCCATATGTCAAATGCACCTCAATTAATTGAGTCTGTCCAATTTTTAACTGGGACACTAGGCTGGAAGCCTCACAACAAGGGAATGGCCCATCAAAGGAGAAAAGGTGGCTTTTGAGGAAGGAGTATCTGCCCCAGACAATAGTGGAAGCAAATGCGATTTTTTTAAAACCCGGGTAGGAAACTGAGGGCAAGAGAAATGGGAAAAAACGCAATGAAGAAATTAAGTTACTTCCCTGATCTTAATCAATCAGAAGACGAATTACATACGGTCAAAAGGCTTCGCTATTTCCAACAGTGCAAAGAAAATGGTGTGCCAAATATTTATTAAATACTTTTAAAGAATATTAAAGTCAATATATCCTAACAGAATATATCTTTGAAAGTATGCAGTGGCAATTCATCCCACTGTCAGAATGTGTTCCAAGTTAAAATAACTCAATAACTAAACTGCAGAGTGAAGAGAAATAAATAGACATTGTGGCTATTTTAGCACGCTCCACAGTCATGATTACTGACTGAACATTGTGAAGAGGGTGTCGGCCTTTGTATGAGAGCGTTCTTCTGAAAGGAAACAAAATTCATGATGTGAAACAATCCCTTAAAATCTTATAGTGCAATTTTACTTTTATTTAACACTTTATATATTTATTTTGGAAATCTGAAAATTTCCGCCCTCCCACAGATTCCCTGACTGTACATTGTGCAAATTTATATATCCTGTAAACACAACAAAGAACATCAATCAACAAACAAGGGTGACTGATTCAGCATCGCAATATATGTCGCTTTCGGTTTCTTGATCAATGTTCAATTCTTTTCCCTTCTGTGGCTTACGATCTACTTCCCAAGAATCGTTTTATTCCCTTACGTGTCTAAATTAGTAATTTTTTGTAATAATACATATGCTCTTCTGGATACCTGACAGATATCTGTCTGATATCTGATATCTGTTGGTTTTCCGTGTTGAAAAATGCACGTGGCTACAATCCAAGCTCCTCACCGACGATAATAGTTGAATATTTCTTCCAATAATCTCTACTAGCTATAAACACTGCGACTGGCGGATTTTTGGCATAAGATCTGATTACGCTGGCTCCTTCTCAATTCTTTCCAAATGTTCTCTTATAGAGGCGGGTAATGAACTTAAGAGCGTCTCTTCCACAAGAAGACCACCTGGTTTAAAGTTACACCGGTCTAGTTCTTCAGGCAGGGATTCAAACTGGTTGCCGGAAAGGTCCAAATGTACAAGGTTCACCAGATCACCCACTTGAGGTGATAATTCTGTCAGACTGTTTTTGGACACAAGCAATGTCCGCAGGTTCTTGCACTGATATAGTCCATGTGGTAATGCTTCCAACTATAAAAGAATACCAAATTAAAAATGAATCATATAACCAGGGGATAATGGTTTCTAACTGAAAATTTTTACTATATACATATATATATACACAGAGCATAAATGCCTCTTAATTGTACATCAAGCTGTAGTATAATGTTTAACATTAAAAAAAGGGTTCTGGTGGCAAAATAGTTTCGAAAGGTCATTGCAAACATATCTAACTGGTGTGGCTTCAAAGGACGTTAGATTAAGAAAGTGTTCAACAATATCAAATAATTCCAAAATTTACGTAGTCAAGGAAATAAAACAGAATCTCAGGCCCATGCATCAAGTGACTGTTCCCTTTCCCATTGGACTTCTGACCTATCATTTTATTGAATTAGATTTGGAATGCACTCACCAGATGTTTGAAGCATCCCCAATAGAAAGGATAGGGAGGCTGTTTAAAGTCATCTGCAGCTTTTGTGCACTTGGCCTGGGAATGCATGTGCAGGGGTTATGGTATTCGACTAATAACCCTG
Organism: Heptranchias perlo; assembly: GCF_035084215.1. Classification (NCBI taxonomy): domain Eukaryota; kingdom Metazoa; phylum Chordata; class Chondrichthyes; order Hexanchiformes; family Hexanchidae; genus Heptranchias; species Heptranchias perlo. The sequence continues at coordinate 15,261,740 of NC_090333.1, read as the reverse complement.
AGGTCATAAGTACAAATCACACACACACACACACACACATGAGGCAAATTGTGAGATTGAATTCAATACCTTCAATACAATTGATGCATTTAAGGGGAAGCTAGATAAGTACATGAGGGAGAAAGGAGTAGAAGGATATGCTGACAGGGTTAGATGAAGTAGGGTGTGTGGAGGCTTGTGTGGAGCATAAACACCGGTGGAGACCAGTTGGGCCGAATGGCCTTGATTCTGTACTGTAAATTCTATGTAATTCTATGTAACACATCTGATGGAATAAAAAGGAAAGGCCCGAAATCTGAGGTAATAAGAGAAAATCCTGCACTGAATCTGAAAAAAGGGCACACGCCTGAATCATCACAACCTGCACTTTTCTCTTTACAGATGCTGACTGACCCGTTGTGTATTTCCAGCTTCCTCTGTTCTTATTTCAATAAGTCTGGTAAGTTGTGGGCTGCTGGATTGTCATAAAAACCCAACCGGTGCACCAACTTCCTTTGGGAAAGAGAACCAGCTGCCCAAATCCAGTCCACCCTACGCTTGACTCCAGTTCCACACTAGGGGCCCGATATTACCAGGGCGGTGGGTTCCTGGCAGTGGGGGGGGGGAGGCGATTGGGCGCGTGGGTAACGCGCCCGGTGAAATCAGTCTGCCCCGCGCGCAATCGCAGGCTGATTGGATCCACTTACCTCTTGTTCCGGGTTCCCCGCTGCTAAGCTGCATGGCGGGTGGACTGCGCATGCGCAGTAAAATCTGTCAGCTGGAGGAGCTCTATTTAAAGGGGCAGTCCTCCACTGACTGATGCTGCAAGAAATATAATGGATGGGGTGAGGAGGAGGGGGAGGACAGAGATCTTCCGGCGGGCGGGAGGAAGCGTCCTGCCTCTGCCACCAAGAAGGCCTGGCTCGAGGTGGCAGCGGAGGTCACCTGCACCACCAACATATCGCCCACCTGCATACAGTGCAGGAGGCGCTGCAATGACCTCAGTAGGTCAGCCAAAGTGAGTACACTTACTCATTCCCCTACACTCCGTCTGCCACATCACCGCCCCCACCCCACATCTCCTTCTGCACTGCCAACACTACTCTGTCACATCACTCCTCACTCCCACTCAAAGTTCATCCTCATCTTACCTGCACTTACTCACCTCGCCAGTACTCATCCCGCCACTACCACTCAACCCAATCCTCATACAATCTCATGGCTCTATCTCATACTCACCCTCTCATGCATCTCTTTCACAGTCAGCCTCACTCAACCTGCCACTACCTGTGCTGCAGCCACAGGGCATGCATCACATATGTGCAGTAGGAAGCGTAAGGCAGACGTGTCGTGAGCATGAAGGGGATGCACAAGGGTGTTTGAGGGTTTGTCATGGTTTTTACTTATATTTAATTTCTGACCAACTCACATTACATGTTATATTAGCACTACTACTGCCACGTCTTTGCGAATCTTGTCTGGTTTGTGCAATAATGCCCTTTCCTGAGGATCACAATGAAGACCCACAACTGATGCCACCCATTGTGTCACTGCAGTGTGGGTGTAGGTGTATTTGCAGGGCTCTTTTGTGCAGACGACTGAGAGATGTCGGCCATGTTCCTGGTGGCACCCTGGAAGGATGCAGAGGAGAAGTTGTTGAGGGCAGTGGTGACTTTGACAGCGACAGATAAGAAGATGGTGCTCGGGCCAGTCGGGAGCAGCTCGGCATGAAGGAGGCTGCAGATGTCCACAACGACATGTCGAGTGACTCTGAGCCTCCGTGTGCACTGCTGTTCAGAGGGGTCCAGGAAGCTGAGCCTCGGTCTGTGGACCCTGTGGCGAGGGTAGTGCCCTCTTGGACGCATCTCTCTCTGCCGTTGCCGTCCCTCCTGTGTGCAGGTGGATGTGTCACAGCACTGTGTTGTGGAGCTCCACGTGTCAGAAGTGGACGGCATGGCCAGCGAGGCTGGTGATGCTGTTCGCCCTCCGAGGAGGTCATGACTGCAGCTACGGCAGCCCCCATCCGGAAGATGTAAATCTGAGGGGGTCCCGCAAGGTAGGTACATGTCTCTGGATCCCGGGGTAAATGTGCAAGTTGGTGAATTTTATTGTTAGGAGGAGGGTGGTGAAGGCCAAACTTTGTCCAAAGTGCCAGAGCGGCCTCCTGCAATGAGTGAGGGTCTCCCCCCTCCCACCTGTCAAATGGACCTTTGCAGCTGCCACAGGCTGATGGCTGCAACACGTCCATTTGAACTGGGAGTGTTTCCCCCAGTACGGGAAACAGTCCCAGTTGTTTGTAAAATCCCAACCCTCCTGAAATATCTCCTTAATCAGGTCTGTAAACGACCTGAAATACCTAAATAAATAGCTTAAGGGGCACCCCGCCAGCTTTAATTGCCTGCGGGAGTCCCGACCCGCCCCGGGAATCCCCGATTTTCGGAGCCCCCCCCCACCGCCAGGAACGCACACAAATAGAGCCCTAAGTTTGGAGTTTCAAACCCTGGAGGTTGTGGGAAGAAGCAAAGACTGGGGGAGATCCTGGGAATGAATGAATAAGAGTGGGATTTCACCACAGTAAGGGTGTAGGGTCCAGGAAGAATGTACAGGCTGGTGCAATTCAGCTTAGAACAATACAAAATTAGATAGGGTAGATATTCACTGCCTGGGCTGCAATGTGTCATTTAAAACCAGGCGGGTTCTATGACGGATGGTCGATCCACATCGCCAGTTTTACGCCTGGGTAGAATTGAAAATCTACCCCAATATTTTTTGTACAGATCTCAATTTTCTGCTGTAGCTGCTGAATTTAGCCATTTAAGGAACCATAGACATTAACGGCAATGGAGGAAGTCATTCAGCCCATTTTCTGTGGCAAAACATCCCATGCTCTGACAATCCTCTAATCAAAGAAATTTCTCCTAACCTCTCTTCTCACTCTCTTACAACCTTAAATTTAAGACCTCTTTTCACTGCCTCCTCAACCAGAGAAAATAGTCTTTCCCATTTCACCCTATCAAAAACCCTTCATAATTTTAAAAACCTCTATTAAAACTGCTCGTATTGGTAGTTCAGTAGTAGAATTGTCACTCGCCACATGGGTTCAATTTCAGACCGTCCGTCATAGAATCTGCCTGGTTTTAAATGACAGATTGCAGCCCAGGCAGTGAAGACAAATATCTACCCCTTCTAATTTTGTGTGTTCTAAGCTGAATTGCACCAGCCTGTACATTCTTCCTCCACCTTACACCCTTACTGTGGTGAAATCCCACTCTTATTCATTAATTCCCAGGATCTCTAAACTGTGGAACTCCTTATCTCCCCTAGTCTTTGCTTCTTCCCACAACCTCCAATGGTTTCTCTGTATCTCAAATCTTCACAAGACAAGGTAGAAAGTGGGGGCTAATTAAAAACTGCCATGTGAGACACGTTGTTTAATTAAGACATTCGCTACTCCAGATCCCTCCTCCTCTCCCTCTCTTAAATATATACCTCAACCACAATGTGTTGGACACTGTGTGGATTGGTGCTGATGCTTTCTTTCAGCCAAACTTTTATGGAAAAGGGTTGATGCTTTTGTTGACCAAACGGCCAATGGAGGATGAAGTTGGCAAATTTTCATTTTACAAATTATGAAACGTGAGAAACCATAGAAAGGTTACAGCACGGAAGGAGGCCATTCGGCCCATCGAGTCCGCGCCGGCTCTATGCAAGAGCAATCCTGCTAGTCCCACTCCCCTGCCCTTTCCCCGTAGCCCTGCAGATTTTTTTCCTTTCAAGTACTTATCCAGTTCCCTTTTGAAGGCCATGATTGATCCTGCCTCCACCACCCACTCGGGCAGTGCATTCCAGATCCTAACCACTCGCTGTGTAAAAATGAGCAGAGTTTTTGTTGAAGTAAATGTGGGTCATTTTACAATAATTGAATCAATTACAACTTCAGAGTTCTGTTAAACAAGATGCTTGAATGTCCTCCAAGAAATTTTGGCAACAGATTAAGAAGCGAGGGGGATAAAAAAATCCTCACTGCAGCAACATATTTACAATATCCAGGGCCTCGGGGGGAAAGACATTCCCAACTCCTCACAAACAGGACAAAAGATGCTCAACAAATCTAAACTAAAGCTCAGGAAATGGGAACCAGAGCATCTCCGACTCACTAAACAAAACACAGTTAGTAACTGAGTTGCAAACAGCCTTTAATTGTACTAAAAGATAGAAACATTCCAGGACAAATAACCAAAGCATTTGAAAAGAAAAACACACACACTGAGAACAATATCAGGAAACAATAATAAAAGTCAAAGTTTAAGCAACAATAAATTCTCATTGTTGTACAACGCTGTTGGCAAACTGTAAAATGAAAATTTGCCAACTTCAATCTCCATTATATATAGTTCTTTTTCTGGTTGTTGTTCCGGGTGGGATTTCAGACTCTGTTGTTTTCCAGATAATTGCACTAAGAAAAGCCTTCGTCCCTGTGAAGCTTCTTTAATGAAGCAAAGGTCACCGATGTGAATCATTTGTGCCATCCCAGTACTATGAATGGTTGCCAAGTTGTAGCATTTAATTTAAAAATCACGAGTGAGAAAAGGCAACTGTAATAACAAGGCCAATATTCTTGTTTATCTGCAGAGAGGAAATACCTTTGACGGCTTTAAATCAACAACAAGACGCCATAAGGAGATTGTCACTAGTTAGGAAGGAGGGGCAACAACTGTTTAAATATGGTTACGGACATGGAGCCAAGGTGGGTAAATGGAGTTAGGGTACAGATCATCCATGAACTCATTGAATGGCGGAACAGGCTCAAAGGGCTGAATGGCCTATGTTCTTGCTCTTGAACTAGTCTGCTCTTACAGCCAAAAACCCCTGTATGATATTTCCCCTTGATGTGACATATCTTGAAAAAGAGGTTTGAAAACTGAGACAGCCTTTCTGCTGGTTGTAGGAATTCTACGTGAAATCTCAACCCAGTCCCTCGTTGGCATGGACCTATTTTCCACATCTAGTACTAATATTTAGAATCGTATCTTCTGTTCCTGCCACAGCAGGAAGCTGCCTCTACTGCCTCTAACCTGGCACTAATTGATACTAAATTACCAATCTCACTCAAAGTTTGGATGGATGGTGTGGGAAATGGCAGTAGTGGGTGTTCTGAGATCATAGTTTAGGCACATTGTCCGACTGAGCAGAGGGGACATTAATGTGCATTAATAGCATGCCTGGCTGGGAAGTACTTGTTGCTGAGACCGAGTGCCTGAAATGGATGGTGTCCCATTCCTGAGCACTAATATTCCTCACCTTAATGAGCATAAAATTCACACATTAAAAAGTAAAAAAAAAATAGGCTGAATAAATTATGGGAAAGCTCCCAAATGACCAAAGGCATCTTAGAATTGTCATCGCTCGTCCTAATATGCAACACCAAGAAACAATGTCTCAATACTGATGCCAGGGCAGAATCCTAGTAGTCTGGTCAGACTCTTTGGCTTTGGACCTTTCTGGGTTACAACCACCAAAAAATAATCCAGACAGGCTTCCACTAATGCTCCCTTCCCTCGTCCCTTTATTTGGGATTTACTTTCCTTGTGTTCTAAATTGCAAGCTGTCTCACATCAAAAAGAACATTTATTTTGCCTTCATGCCAATTGGCATTCTACACCAATGAAACCAGACCACCTGTGGAGCTATAGTCATTACCACATCAGCATCTCTTGTCTTGTATCGCCTGCAGATTGTCTATAGCTAAAAGTCATTACCACATCAGTATCTCTTGTATCGCCTGCAGATTGTCTATAGCTAAAAGTCATTACCAGATCAGCATCTCTTGTCTTGTATCGCCTGCAGATTGTCTATAGCTAAAAGTCATTACCACATCAGCATCTCTTGTCTTGTATCGCCTGCAGATTGTCTACAGCTAAAAGTCATTACCACATCAGTATCTCTTGTCTTGTATCGCCTGCAGATTGTCTATAGCTAAAAGATTTGGGCTTTTATTTTGTCTACGTAAAGATGGGCAGAAAACATACTTGCAGCCATTAAATTCTAATGTCCCAACTTACTTACAATTTAACGTAATGGATCTACGGTACCTGTAATGGATACTACCTGTCTAGTAAAATTCTCAGAGCCATTTTCAGCCCATAGGGTGCAGTAAAATGTGTTTTACAGATCAATAGAAGAGGCCTTCAAAAATAAACAGCTTAATGTTTGTCTGAACATTGACTGGATCTCTTAATTACAACCTATTTTGGGTGAAGTATAGTTAACACAGCCAGGATGTCGTACCTCCAGTAATAATTTAAAGTCTGAAGGACGTAGTGCATGATGGGACATAGACCAGCAGTGAATGGAGAAAATGGAGACATCAAGGGTTTGTATTCCCTTGATTGAGGGGTGATCTGATTGAGGTGTTTAAAATGTTAAAAGCATTTGATAGGGTAGAAATGGAGAAACTATTTCCTCTGGTGGGGGAATCAAGAGCAAGAGGACATCATTTTAAGATGAGAGCTAAGCCATTCAGGAGCGAAATCAAGAAGCACTTTTTCACACAAAGGGTGATAGAAATTTGGAACTCTCTCCCTCAAAAGGCTGTGGATGCTACAATTGGAGCTTTCAAGGCTGAGATCGATCAATTTTTGTTGGGTAAAGGGCATCAAGGGACATGGAGCAAAGGTGGGAAAATTGAGTTGAAGTGCAGATCAGCCATGATCTAATTGAATGGTGGAGCAGGCCCGATGGGCTGAATGGCCTACTCCTGTTCCTAATGTTACTATGTCCTCTGATTCTGATCTCCTGTGCATCCCTTCCTGCCTTTACTCCATCAGCTTGGTTAAAGAGAGAGAGACTTTTAAAGGTGGGGATAGAAATAGTAAGGCTTATGATGGGAGATCTGCAGAGTAGGGCCGAGATGGCTGAAGGACAGCCTGCTGAATATTTATTCTTCAATCGACACCACCAAACCAGATTTATCTCATTTGCTGTTTGTGGGACTTAGCTGTGCACAAATTGGCAGTTGTGTTTGCCCACATAACAACAGTGACCACACTTCAAAAGTAATTAATTGGCTGTGGAGCAATCTGGGATATCCTGTAGACACGAAAGGTGCTATATAAATGCAAATTATTCTGAAAGACCTCTCACTGAAAGACAATACAGCGCTCTCTCAGTACTGTACTGTACTGAAATGTCAGCCTAGATTTTGTGCTCAAGTCTCTGGAGTGGGACTTAAACCCACAACCGTCTGACTTAGAGGCAAGAGTGCTACCACTGAGCTAAGCTAACATTAGCTTTCTTGTTCAATTTTTAGCAGCAACCCTATCAGTTGGATTCAAGAATTGGAATGATGGATGAATGATTCAATGGAAAGTGAATTAACATCTGTGGATTCAGCTACCTGTACACCATAGAGAGGCCAGAGATTGAAGATCTTCCGATAAACTAACTTATGCAATTACATATACAGTTCCTTTGACAATAACTAGAGACTGATTCACTTACATTATTGTTGGATACATTAAGGTACTGAAGATGTTTCAGATCACTGATCTCATCACCAATAGAAGTCAAGTGATTATTGCTGATGTCCAAGTATCGTAATTTGCTACATAAAAAAAGTTGTGTTGGTATGGTTTCAATTCTGTTATTATTGAGGTACAGCTGTTCCAGATTTGCTAGTGTTCCAATTTGCACTGGTATGTAAGCAATAGCATTGTGCCAAAGTTTAAGGCAAGAAAGCCATTTCAGATGCTGGAAACTAATAATTTCTTCTATTGTTTTAAGCCTGTTACCTTTCAGATCAATTTCACGTAGATTGTACAAGCTAAAAATAGAATGCGGAATGCGTTCGAGGTCACAGTTATGGAGTTCAAGGTGAGTGAGGTTTATCATATTCTTCAATGTGTTGAACACTGTTAGTTTGGTGCCTTCATTATCAATGGACAGTTTGTGTAAGAGGAGTCCTGTGCCAGTTACCACTGCTGGAATGTGAGGAAGACTATTTTTCATGTATAGAACTTTTAAATTCTTTAGGTTCTCAAGTCCATTTATAGAAGTAAAGTGGTTCTTTTCCATTTTTAAGTTACCAGTTAAATGAAGTTCTGTCAGGTTCTTTAGATTAAATATCCAACGTGGAGCTTTATCCATCTCAGTGAACTTGGTGTGCAATATTTGCAGATTTTCAGATAAGAAATTCAGTGCCTGGGGATCCACACTCGCTGGTGTGTGATAAAGGTGCAACTCTTTAAGGTTGGTAAGCTGAGACATTGCTGCTAGGAATTTGGCTTCAGTTATGAGGTCCAGTTTTAGCACTTCAAGTTCTTTCAGTTCAAAGACAGCATCTGGGAGTCCACTTAACATGAACATGGTCAGCTCTATCTTGTCCTGAGCGTTTTTCTGCAGCTTATGCCTTAATCTTTCTGCTGTCCACTCCAGGTTAAGGTTAATCTGTCTCAGTTTGTTTTCACTGACCTCCGAGAGGAAGACTGAGAATCGCTTCGAATAAAGGGGATCATACTGGTCTGCTAAGTGAAGAATGAATGCAAAGTCATTTACAATGACTGGAATGTCCCTGTAGCTACTTTCCTCTCGAACAGTTTCAAATGAATACTGCTTCAGTGAGCGTCTGAGCATCCAGTACAGACTATAGACACTAAGAAGTCCATGTATCACAACCAGTACTGCATAAAAAGATGCTAAGAGTTTGAATATAGTTGCCAAGGAATGGACACAGTGATACTGCTGATATCCTGTAAACATCTGTATGTCAATCATGCATTTGATATCAAACTTCATCTGAATAACATAATAGGGGATATAAGTAATGATAAAAATGAATATAAGGACTTTAGTAATAATCTGTCTCATATACAATTTATAGATGATATCCTTTTCTTCAACGTGTGCTTTGAACTTCTTCACCTTTTCAAAAATAGCTTTTGCTTGCTCTCCCTCTTTTTGGTCCAGGATAGTTTTCTCAGTGGCGTCTGAAGGATTGGGCTCCACCCTGCTCTGTGCAGGTTTGTTAGCCATCTCAACGTTTAAGGAAGAATAAGATGGTTTTGATGTGTCTTTAGGTTTGTGGTAAGGCTGCTTCTCACCACTTATCTCCACTGCCTCGGACAAAGCCCGAGTCGTCCACGGTGAGTCAAAGCACTTATGAAGAATGGTGATGAAATGCTCAAGCCTTGAACTGGTGCTGGGATATTTGAACCAAAAGTTGCTGCAAATTAAAAGGAGCAGCGTCTGCCAGAGCACTAGGTAGGGGAAGAACTTGGAAAACCAATGAAGCTGCTTCTCATAACACACAGCATCAATGAAAGAGTACTGCTGCCTGTCGAGAAGGTTTTTTATTCCACTTAGAATACGAGAACTCCCATTTGGATATTTATTTATTGACGCACTTAAATTACGCTCCCAAGGGGCCATGCAATAGTTGTCTACAACCAGCTTGCAAGGAAGACATAGCATTTTATTCTGAGCAATCTGAAGCGTTCCTCCTAGCAGAGCAATCAAGAGCATCACCATGCAGATGTAGTGGCTAAAAACGTCCCACCACGGCTTCAGTATGCGATAGGCAGTCTGAGGATCTGTTAACCATTTGAATTCGGACACTGTAAACATCCCTGTATCCTGTGGAGTGAAAGCAGAAAGAAAGAAAAGTGTTTTCAAATAAAATGAGTTCAAAATATGAAATCTCACTTGCACAGTCTATGCCCCAGTAACGTCAGTGGTCGAGTGTTGGGCTCTTATCATGAGTGTCCGAGTTCAGATCCCAGTGGTTGACTGACATTCAGATTAGATTACCTTCCGTGGGTGAGTTGCATAATTTCTCAGCTGGGTTGCTGGATCAAATAGATACGTTTTTAAAAGAGGCTTCCCATTAGCATCATTGAGAAGAGTCTGGATAAACCTCCTGGAAGTGGAGATTAAACAGGGGCAAAAGACTTCATTTAAAGTATTCATTTGAAGGGAATTTTATCCTTACACAGGAGTTTTTGACAGTTTCAAAAATCAATTCCTTTTTAAAACTAGATTATCGGATTAAATCTTTACTGTAGTAGCTTGGTAAAATAAGCAGAAGATGGAGCCTCATTTGACTGTTGGAATAGAGGAGGCTGAGGGGTGTTTTAATTGAGGTGTACAAAATTATGAGTGGCCTAGATAGAGTGGATAGTGAGGACCTATTTCCCTTAGCAGAGAGGTCAATAACTGGGGCATAGATTTAAAGTGATTGGTAGAAGGATTAGAGGGGAGCTGAGGAAAATAAATGTCACCCAGAGGTTGGTGGGGGTCTGGAACTCACTGCCTGAAAGGGTGGTAGAGACAGAAACCCTCAACTCATTTAAAAAGTACCTGGATGTGCACCTGAAGTGCCGTGATGTACAAGGCTATGGACCAAGTGCTGGAAAGTGGGATTAGGCTGGGTGGCTCATTTTTGGCTGGCGCGGACACGATGGGCCGAATGGCCTCCTACTCTGCCGTAAATTTTCTATGATTCTTTCTATGAACTATAATCTCAAATTTAAATTATATTTGTGGTCATTTCAGGAAATAGAAATAATAGTGATTTTTTTTTTCAAATCCCCAAAATACACAAAGCGCATTAAAATATCACAAAGACAAGAACCTGTGAGCCTCGCAGCCGTCAAATGAAGAGTCTAATTTAGATTCCCCATGTAATTCAAATTAATTGCTCCAGAAAGATATGAGGTTTTCTTATGTCCAAAACCTGCAAAAGTATTCAAGGTCGGCCTTGAGTTAGGGTTAGGGTTAGGGTTAAGGTTAGAGTTAGGGTCAGGGTTAGGCAACTAAGACCAGGAGAGGGATGAGTAGGATGGTGGGTCGAGGCGGCGGTCGAGAGGATGGGTGAGCGGTGGCTGTCAGCTGCCCATGGTTTTAATGTGGGGTCAGGAGGATCCTTAAGAAAATAAAGGAGAGAATTGCAGGAACTCTGGCACAAATTTTCCAGAAATCACTGAATACTGGAGGTGCCTGGGGACTGGAGAAAGGCAGATTGTGGCAAAATTGATCCAGGAAAGTACAGACTAGTGAGTTTGACATCCATTGTGGGTAAAGTTATGGAAACCTTTATTAAAGGTTAGATCATGGAACATCTGGATAGAAATAAAATCTTAAAAGATTTATGACTCCAAAGCTGAACAGGATAAGCTACAGGAGGATTTGAATATATTTGGAATTTGGGCAGACAGATGGCAGTTGAAATTCACTGTAGAGAAATGCAAAGTGCTTCATATGGGGACAAAAATTCCAGGAAGGGATTATTACTTAAACGGAAAAAAAATAAAGTGCATTGAAAATGAAAGAGATCTGGGGGGGTCGAGATTGACAATAAATTAAAACTATCACAAGATGCGAGAAAACCAAGAGCAGAGATAAAATACTCTACATAAATTAATTAAATTGCTGTTAATAAATTAAAAGAAATTTTTATTGAAATAGTTTATAGTAAAGCTAAAGTTCATAAATTGTATTTAAAAATGAAAATTTGGTAAATTGAGGTAATTTGGAAAGTCCAGTTCATAAATTGTATTTTGCCTGGGTTTCAGCAGCAGATGGGCTGAGACAGGGGCGGAGACGGGCAATGTTACTGAGGTGGAAGTAGGCGGACTTGGTGATGGAGAGGTTACGCGGTCGGAAGCTCATCTCAGGGTCAAATAGGATGCCGAGGTTGTGAACAGTCTGGTTCAGCCTAAGAAAATAGCCAAGAAGAGGGATGGAGTCAGTGGCCGGGGAACGGAGTTTGTGGCAGGGACCGAAGACAATGGCTTCAGTCTTCCCAATATTTAATTGGAGGAAATTTCTGCTCATCCAGTACTGAACGTCGGACAAGCAGCGTAACAAATCGGAGGCAGTGGAGGGGGTCGAGAGAGGTACAGATTTTGTAGAATTTAGGAGGTGAAACTGGATAGTATGAACTGTGTGCAGGGGAAAGATCTCAGCGCCAAAAGGGCTAGGCCTGAGTCACACACGATATTGGGCCTCATTTAAGTTAGATCGGCAAGTTGTGGCTGTCTGCTGCGTGTCCCCAGGCAATTCCCCAGTGAAGTGAATTCAGATTAGGTCGTGAGGGTCAGAACTGTACATAGTATTGTAAGTGCAATCACACCAACAATTTATAAAGACGCTCGATTACCTCACCATTGTTATTGTTGTAGAAAAGAAAAAACAAAAACGTTTTTTTTAAACATGTTTTCAATCTGCTTACTCTGAAATATTTTATAATTTAGGGTGTCTATCTTTTGTATTGAGTATTCAATGACAGGTTATCTCAGTTAGTAGCGCTCTTGTTTATGAGCTAGAGGGTTGTGGACTCAAGCCCCACTCTAGGAGTTCAGCACATAATTTAGTTTGGCAGTTAAGTGTTGTGTGGTCCTTGAAATGAGATGTTAAATTGAGGCACCATTTTCTTGTTCGGGGTGACAATGATTTGGCACTTTTCGAAGAAGAACTAGCAGTACACCTGATGAGGTTTTCTTTCTTATGAACGTTATTGAGATAAATCATAAAAACTGAGATCACAGCAGCCAAAAATCATAATGAATATGCTGGTCATTGTGAGTGGTTTCTTTTTCCATAATCTGTTCTATTGGTACAACACATGATTTTAATCCTTGACATTCACAAAAAGAAAAATATGCATTGCTCCACTGGTGACATATGGTGCCCGCAAATGAGTACTGGGACTGCATAAAACACAGCCAGTGCTATTATTAGTAATAAATGCATTAATCCATTCAGATGAAATTCCTCCATCACTATTTTAACAATAACTTACATTTACCTAGCTTTCCTAACAGCAAAATATATCTCAGAACATTTTACAAAAAAAATGAGCACTGAGCAGGAAGAAAGAACAGGTAGATGGGAGCAGATGAACAGAAAAGGAGATGGTTATAATTTTTTTCGTATCTTCACACACTTCCCTTGGAGAATAGTGTGAAGTTGAGGAAGGATTCGCAGGCTGATCAACAGTCTGAGAGGCTGCGATGTGAAAGCTCCTTCCAGAGCCGTAACCATCTTTATACCAGCCAACAGGGTGGTTAGTCCTATACAGCAGGAGGGTTTTATGGGCACCCACATCCACTGGACCCGAGTGTCTCCACTGGATGTGAACTCAGAATTCAGTACCGGAGCTCCGGTCTCCACTCAGGAGGACTGTCTGGAGCGGGATTCAAATTCCTTCACTTTCTGACTCAGAGGCAGAGATATTACCACTAAGACAAAGACTTACTCACAGGGGGGAGGTAAAGCAAAGGAATTTAGCAAGGGAGTTCCAAAAGGCAGGGTATGGTGGCTGAAAGAGCGATCACCAATGGTGGAGTATTAAGGATGGAGAACTAGGAATAAACCAGTGTCAGAAACACAAAGGGTGCAAGACAGGACATAGGCCAGAAGGAGATCTCTGAGGTAGGGTGGGCCAAGACTACGGAGGGTTTTTTGAGGAGAAGGTGTAATGATAGGTTAGATAGTGGGTTAGATTTGGTTAGTGGTCAGGAACAGGAGGATGTGACTGCCAGTCAGGCAGGTAAGGGGACCCCAGATGCAGTGGTGGAGGAGACCTTTGCCCTTGCCCAACAGGTATGAGGTACTTGCTACCTGTGTGGATGAGAACAAAGACTGCAGGGAGTATGGGCAAATTGACCACAGCACCCTGGTAAAGAAGGCCATTCAACTGGGGGGAGCATAAAGGAATGTGGTAGTGTTAGGGGATAGCATAGTCAGGGGGATAGACACTGCTCTCTGCAGCCGCGATCGGAAGGCTGTGTTGTCTGCACAGTGCCAGGGTTAAGGACATCTCCTCACGGCTGGAGAAGAACTTGGAGAAGGGGGGCTGGGGTTGGGGGGGTGATCCAGTTGCCGTGGTCCACATAGGAACCAACGACATAGGTAGAACTAGGAATGAGGTTCTGCTGAGGGAGTTTGAGGAGCTAGGGTCCAAATTAAAAGGCAGAACCTCAAAGGTAATAATCTCTATATTACTATTTGAGCCACGCGTAAATTGGCATAGGGTCAAACAGATTTAGATGGCTAAATGCATGGCTAAAAGAGTGGGAAGCTGGGGTTTCAATTCATGGAGCACTGGCACCAGTACTAGGGAAAGAGGGAGCTGTTCCATTGGGATGGGCAGGGACCAATGTCCTGGCAAACCGAAGAACTAGGATGGTAGATAGGGCTTTAAACTAATAAGAGGTGAGGAGGGTTCAGGTAAGGGTAAATTTATGTCTAAAGAGAAAAGTCAAGGCTGCAGAGCAGAGTAGTGAATTGGGTTAAAAACAAGCAGAGTGTGTCAGGAAGGGACAGAGAGTTTAACAAAGATAATAGGGCATTAGTGACTAAGGTCACATCAGGGAAAAATAGTAAAAAGTTAAAATTAAAGGGACTATATCTGAATGCATGAAGCATTTGTAACAAGATGGATGAATTAATGGCATGAATAGAGATTAAAATTTTTTTTTATTCATTCGTGGGATGTGGGCGTCGCTAATTGCCCTTGAGAAGGTGGTGGTGAGCTGCCTTCTTGAACCGCTGCAGTCCGTACGGTGAAGGTTCTCCCACAGTGCTGTTAGGTAGGGAGTTCCAGGATTTTGACCCAGCAACGATGAAGGAACGGCGATATATTTCCAAGTTGGGCTGGTGTGTGACTTGGAGGGGAACGTGCAGGTGGTGTTGTTCCCATGCGCCTGCTGCCCTTGTCCTTCTAGGTGGTAGAGGTCGCGGGTTTGGGAGGTGCTGTCGAAGAAGCCTTGGCGAGTTGCTGCAATGCTTCCTGTGGATGGTACACACTGCAGCCACTGTGCGCTGATGGTGAAGGGAGTGAATGTTTAGGGTGGTGGATGGGGTGCCAATCAAGCGGGCTGCTTTGTCCTGGACGATGTCGAGCTTCTTGAGTGTTGTTGGAGCTGCACTCATCCAGGCAAGTGGAGAATATTCCATCACACTCCAGACTTGTGTCTTGTAGATGGTGGAAAGGCTTTGTGGAGTCAGGAGGTGAGTCACTCGCCACAGAATACCCAGCCTCTGACCTGCTCTTGTAGCCACAGTATTTATATGGCTGGTCCAGTTAAGTTTCTGGTCAACGGTGACCCCCAGGATGTTGATGGTGGGGGATTCGGTGATGGTAATGCCGTTGAATGTCAAGGGGAGGTGGTTAGACTCTCTCTTGTTGGAGATGGCCATTGCCTGGCACTTGTCTGGCGCGAATGTTACTTGCCACTTATCAGCCCAAGCCTGGATGTTGTCCAGGTCTTGCTGCATGCGGGCTCGGACTGCTTCATTATTTGAGGGGTTGCGAATGGAACTGAACACTATGCAATCATCAGCGAACATCCCCATTTCTGACCTTATGATGGAGGGAAGGTCATTGATGAAGCAGCTGAAGATGGTTGGGCCGAGGACACTGCCCTGAGGAACTCCTGCAGCAATGTCCTGGGGCTGAGATGATTGGCCTCCAACAACCACTACCATCTTCCTTTGTGCTAGGTATGACTCCAGCCATTGGAGAGATTGCCCACTGATTCCCATTGACTTCAATTTTACTAGGGCTCCTTGGTGCCACACTCGGTCAAATGCTGCCTTGATGTAAAGGGCAGTCACTCTCACCTCACCTCTGGAATTAAACTCTTTTGTCCATGTTTGGACCAAGGCTGTAATGAGGTCTGGAGCTGAGTGGTCCTGGCGGAACCCAAACTGAGCATCAGTGAGCAGGTTATTGGTGAGTAAGTGCCGCTTGATAGCACTGTCGACGACACCTTCCATCACTTTGCAGATGATTGAGAGTAAACTGATGGGGCGGTAATTGGCCGGATTGGATTTGTCCTGCTTTTTGTGGACAGGACGTACCTGGGAAATTTTCCACATTGTCGGGTAGATGCCAGTGTCGTAGCTATACTGGAACAGTTTGGTTGGAGGCGCAGCTAGTTCTGGAGCACAAGACTTCAGCACTACAGCCGGGATGTTGTCGGGGCCCATAGCCTTTGCTGTATCCAGTGCACTCAGCCGTTTCTTGATATCATGTGGATGGAATCGAATTGGCTGAAGACTGGCTTCTGCGATGGTGGGGCTATCGGGAAGAGGCCGAGATGGATCATCCACTCGGCACTTCTGGCTGAAGATGGTTGCAAACGCTTCAGCCTTGTCTTTTGCACTCACGTGCTGGACTCCTCCATCATTGAGGATGGTGATGTTAACAGAGCCTCCTCCTCCCGTTAGTTGTTTAACTGTCCAGCACCATTCATGACTGGATGTGGCAGGACTGCAGAGCTTTGATCTGATCTGTTGGTTGTAGAATCGCTTAGCTCTGTCTATAGCATGTTGCTTCCACTGTTTAGCATGCATGTAGTCCTGAGTTGTAGCTTCACCGGGTTGGCACCTCATTTTTAGGTATGCCTGGTGCTGCTCCTGGCATGCTCTTCTACACTCCTCATTGAACCAGGGTTGATCCCCTTGCTTGTTGGTAATGGTAGAGTGAGGAATATGCCGGGCCACGAGGTTACAGATTGTGCTGGAATACAATTCTGCTGCTGCTGATGGCTCACAGTGCCTCATGGATGCCCAGTTTTGAGCTGCTAGATCTGTTCTGAATCTATCCCATTTAGCACGGTGATAGTGCCAGACAACATATTGGATAGTGCGAAGACGGGACTTCGTCTCCACAAGGACTGTGCGGTGGTCACTCCTACCAATACTGTCATGGACAGATGCATTTGCGACAGGTAGATTGGTGAGGACGAGGTCAAGTAAGTTTTTCCCTCGTGTTGGTTCGCTCACCACCTGTCACAGGCCCAGTCTGGCAGCTATGTCCTTCAGGACTCGGCCAGCTCGGTCAGTAGTTCTGCTACCGAGCCACTCTTGGTGATGGACATTGAAGTCCCCCACCCAGAGTACATTCTGTGCCCTTGCTACCCTCAGTGCTTCCTCCAAGTGGTGTTCAACATGGAGGAGGACTGATTCATCAGCTGAGGGAGGATGGTAGGTGGTAATCAGCAGGAGGTTTCCTTGCCCATGTTTGACCTGATGCCATGAGATTTCATGGGTTACGGAGTCAATGTTGAGGACTCCCAGGGCCACTCCCTCCTGACTGTGTTTCACTGTATCGCCATCTCTGGTGGGTCTGTCCTGTCGGTGGGACAGGACATACCCAGGGATGGTGATGGAAGAGTCTGGGACGTTGGCTGAAAGGTATGATTCTGTGAGTATGGCTATGTCAGGCTGTTGCTTGACTAGTCTGTGGGACAGCTCTCCCAATTTTGGCACAAGTCCCCAGATGTTAGTGAGGAGGACTTTGCAGGGTCGACTGGGCTTGGTTTGCCGTTGTCGTGTCCAGTGCCTAGTGGTCCGATGCCGGGTGGTCCGTCCGGTTTTATTCTTATTATGACTTTTTTTAGCGAGATTTTACAACTGAGTGGCTTGCTGGGCCATTTCAGAGGGCAATTAAGAATCAACCACATTGCTGTGGGTCTGGAGTCACATATAGGCCAGACCGGATAAGGGCAGCAGGTTTCCTTCCCTAAAGGACATTAGTGAACCAGATGGGTTAGGGTTAGTGACAATACGGTCGTTTCATGGCCAACATTACTGACTTACAATGTTGCCAAAAAGAATAGTAAGTCTGGGGATTGGGAGAGTTTTCGAATTCAGCAAAGGATGACCAAGAAATTCATAAAGAGGAAGAAAATTCATTATGAAAGTAAACTAGCAAGAAATATAATAAACAATTGTAAGAGCTTCCACAAGTATGTAAAAAGGAAGAGTTTAACAAAAGTAAACATAGGTCCCTTAGAGACAGAGACAGGAGAAATTATAATGGGGAATAAGAATATAGCAGAGACATTAAACGAATATTTTGTATCTGTCTTCACAGTAGACAACACAAAAAAATACCAGAAATAGTGAGGAACCAAGGGTCTAATGAAAGTGAGGAACTTAAAATAATTAAGATTAGTAAAGAAAAAGTACTGGAGAAATTAACGGGACAAAAGCCGACAAAACCCCTGGACCTGATGGCCTACATCCTCGGGGTCTAAAAGAGATGGCTGCAGAGATAGTGGATGCATTCGTTTTGATCTTCTAGAATTCCCTAGATTCTAGAACGGCCCCTGTGGATTGGGAGGTAGCAAATGTAACCCCGCTATTCAAGAAAGGAGGGAGAGAGAAAATAGGGAACTATAGGCCAGTTAGCCTGACATCAGTAATATGGAAAATGCTAGAATCTGTTATTAGGGACATAGTAACAGGATACTTAGAAAATCATAATATGATTAGGCAGAGTCAACTCGAATGAAAGGGAAATCATGTTTGACAAATCTATTAGAATTTTCTGAGGCTGTATCTCGCAAGGTAGATAAAGGGGAACCAGTGGATGTAGTATATTTGGATTTTCAAAAGGCATTCGATAAAGTGCCACACTAGAGGTTGTTACACAAGATTAGGGCTCATGGGATTGGGGGTAATATATTACCATGGATTGAGGATTGGTTAATAGACAGAAAACAGAGAGTCGGATTAAACGGGTCATTTTTGGCAGGTTGTAACTAGTGGGGTGCTGCAAGGATCAGTGCTTGGGCCTCAGCTATTTACAATATATATTAATGACTTAGTTGAGGGGACCGGGTGTAATGTACCCAAGTTTGCTGACGATACAAAGCTAAGTTGGAATGTAAGCTGCGAGGAGGACGCAAAGAGGCTGCAAAGGGATATAGACAGGTTAGGTGAGTGGGCAAGAAGGTAGCAGATGGAGTATAATGTGGGGAAATGTGAAATTATCCACTTTGGTAGGAAGAATAGAAAAGCAGAATATTTTTCAAAAGGTGAGACTAAGAAATGTTGATATTCAGAGGGATTTGGGTGTCCCTGTACATGAATCACGGAAAGTTAACATGCAGGTACAGCAAGCAATTTGGAAGGCAAACGGTATGTTAGCCTTTATTGCAAGGGGGTTGGAGTATAAGTGTCGGGAAAACTTGCTGCAAATATATAGGGCCCTGCGCAGACCACACCTTGAGTACTGTGTACAGTTTTGGTCTCCTTACCTAAGGAAGGATATACTTGCCTTAGAGGGGGTGCAACAAAGGTTCACTAGATTGATTCCTGGGATGGTTGTCCTATGAGGAGAGATTGTGTAGAATGGGCCTATATTCTTTGGAGTTTCGAAGAATGAGAGGTGATATTATTGAAACGTATAAAATTCTTAGAGGGCTTAACAGGGGATGGACGTTGAGAGGCTGTTTCCCCTGGTTATCGAGTCTAGAACTAGGGGTCATGGTCTCAAGATAAGGGGTCGACCATTTAGGACCGAGATGAGGAAAAATTTCTACGCTCAAAAGTTATTGAATTTTTTGAATTCTCCAACTCGGGGTTTTGGATGCTCAGTCGTTGAGTATATTCAAGACTGAGATCGATAGATTTTTGGACACTAAGGGAATCAAATCCCTTTGGGGATAGGCAGGAAAGTGAAGTTGAGGTAGAAGATCAGCCATGATCTTATTGAATGGCAGAGCAGGCTCGAGGGGCCGTATGGCCTACTCCTGTTCCTATTTATTCTGTTCTTATGATAGCTATTTTGCAGGTGGTACAGAGTGATGCCAAAGAATAGAGCTAGGCTGGTGATTTAGAGGGCTGAAGAAAAGAAGTTGGTAAGGAACAGGGAGGGCAGGAGTCCAAATGGACAAATGATGGGTTTCCTGGATTTGTTGAGCTTTGTGAGGACAAGGGCAAGATAGGAAAATGCTTTGGGATAAGGGTGGGAGAGCACCTTCACCACACAGACTGCAGTGGTTCAAGAAAAAGGCTCACCACCACCTTCTCAAGAACAACTACAGAGGCTATTAATAAATGCTGGCCTTGCCAGCGACAGACACATCCCGGGACTGAATATTAAAAAAAATAAGGGTTGCTTTGGAAGACGGAGGGAGCAAGGAATCGGAGCCAAGACGGTGGGGGAGGCCAAAAGCAGTGGCGTAACACCAAATTCCCTCAGTATCACATAGCACAATTTCAAAGGCAAGTACTGCTTATCTCATTCTCCAGCAACACAAGGGTAAATAATATTCAACAGAAATGTGCCACGTTTCACCACAATTGTGAAAGTGTCTTACCACCAGATGTAGCTAATACACAAACACGACCCTATACACTGTAAGCTGGTGACATCTGGGGGTGGAAATCCAATGCTATATGTGAGCTAATATGATAAATTATACATCCTATTTTAAATCTCCTAGCACGGTAGGCTTTTTGCATTAACAAAGTACAGTTACTGTAGTAATGACAGCCAAAATAGACACATTTATGGGTGATCATAGGAAGATTACAGCACAGAAGGCGGCCATTCGGCCCGTCGAACCCGTGCCGGCTCTCTGCAAGAGCAATCCAGCTAGTCCCACTCCCCCGCCCTTTCCCCATAGTCCTGCAAATTTTTTCCCTACAAGTACTTATCCAATTCCCTTTTGAAAGCCATGATTGAATCTGTCTCCACCACCCTTTCAGGCAGTGCATTCCAGATCATAACCACTCGCTGCGTAAAAAAGTTTCTCCTCATGTCGCCTTTGGTTCTTTTGCCAATCACCTTAAATCTGTGTCCTCTGGTTCTCGACCCTTCTGCCAATGGGAACAATTTCTCTCTATCTACTCTGTCTAGACCTCTCATGATTTTGAACACCTCTATCAAATCTCCTCTCAACCCTCTCTGCTCTAACAAGAACAACCCCAGCTTCTCCAGCCTATCCATGTAACTGAAGTCCCTCATCCCTAGAACCATTCTAATAAATCTTTTCTGCACCCTCTCTAAGGCCTTCATATCCTTCCTAAAGTGCGGTGCCCAGAATTGGATACAATACTCCAGTTGTGGCCGAACCAGTGTTTTATAAAGGTTCAACGTAACTTCCTTGCTTTTGTACTCTATGCCTCTATTTATAAAGCCCAAAATCCCATATGCTTTTTTAACTGCTTTCTCAACCTGCCCTGCCATCTTCAATGCTTCGAATTAATTTTCAAATTATCCTTGCTTCTGGGAGAAAAAGTGCAGATCTTCGAATAGTGTTTTAAAATTGTGATGTCTAAGTAATCCAATTTATACACTAAGCAGAGTTTCCTAACACTCAGCTCTGGTGAATAAATAAACACATTGCCAATTTTTTACGAATTGAAAACATCCAGCCACAAGAATGTCCACTTTCTGATCTATAAAGTGTGCAAGGGGGGGATGAAAGCAGGAAAAGATGTGAGTCGGTCTGCAGGCAGTGTACAAAAGTGAGATTTAAACGTCACAATTAAGGATAGTCCACATGGACAGGCATGGTCCCTGGGAAGCTGCGCCAAACACGTCGGATAGTAAAACTGGAGAGGCCTGGGAGCTATCTGATTTGGGGGAGGGAGGGGTGTCCATAATGTTGAATGGGCTGATCCAAAAGTGACTTTAAAATACATTAAGAGAGATGATGAAATTGCAGGTGGACATTTTTCCATTTTAATGATAAAATCGGTTCATTCAGGCCATTCTAGGAAATGTTTCACATTTTGTAGCTATCCTACTGGCAAAGTGTATTACTCTGCACTAAGAGTGGGGCATCATCAGCTGCTCAGCAGTGTGAATGTATTAAGGGACATGGCATACCAGGAAAGAGTTGGAGAATAAAGATTTCTAATACGGCACGTGGTAACGTGTGGGAGGCAGGAAAGAGGGGTCCTGCAACAGGAGAAGGGAATGGGCAGGAAGTTAGAGACTGCAAGCATATTTTTTTTTAAGAACTGGAATGAGGGTGAACAGTTTGCTTTATTGGGAAGCGTGCAGGGTGATTAGAGCAGTTTTGGTGAATATATGTAATTTGATTTAGTAATTTGTGTTAAAGCAATGAACAATTGACACTTGCACAGTGCTTTGCAATGTGGTTATTTTTATTGAGAAAAGAAATATATTGTACTGAGCAATGCACCCTACAGTGCTTTGGGACTGGTAGGAACTGTTGGTTTAGAACGAGATCCAGGGTGCAGGCCCCAGTTCCCCACCGTGGTTTAGTGTGTCTAAACTCTATTGAATTAGATTTTCACTGCACGGTTCTCATGCCATATATGGAGGCCAACACTACTATAAAACTATTTTAAACATCCCTTCGGTCTCGTTAACTCTCAATTTGATCCGGTGTTCTATGTAAAACGTCCTCCCAGTATTGCTACGTCAACAGAACTGCCGGTCCCTTCTGTCTGAACTATTTGCTCACATTCTTTCCCTTACATCACTGCCCAAACACCACAAGGTCTCTGCTACTATGCAAGCCCGCTGCTACATCGCTGCTAAAATGCTGATCCTCCAATGGAATGCCAGCCTGCACAAACAGATCATAAACCCTTTACTGCACTAATATCCTGTACAGACTCACCACAGGCCAAGTCGAGAGACAAAGGGTCTTCACCTAGAGGGGTACTTTTCACATGTCAGTGAAAGTGAAGGCTCCTTCTCATAGTCATCTAAATGGAGATATATTCTAGAGAGGTCTTTAAGATTATGAAAGGATATGAGAGTAGATGCAGAGAAGATGTTTCCACTTGTGGTGGTGACCAAATCTAAGGGCCATAAATATAAGATAGTCGCCAATAAATCCAATAGGAAATTCAGGAGAAACATCTTTACCCAGTGAGTGGTAAGAATGCGGAACTCGCTACCACATGGAGTAGTTGAGGTGAATAACATAGATGAATTTAAGTGGAAGCCAGATAAGCACACGAGGAGAAAGGAATAGAAGGATATGCTGATATGGTTAGATGAAGAGGGATGGGAGGAGACTCGTATGGAGCTTAAACGCCAGCACAGATCAGTTGGGCCGCATGGCTTGTTTCCATGCTATGGATTCTATGTAATTCTATGTAAATGTAACCCCCCAGTCCATCTTTGTAGTAATATGTAAGCCTCATGCCATGATGGCAGTAAATGATGTTCTCTGTCCAAAATTCCCTCGACTGCTACTCAGATTTAAACTTCTCCTAGTTGCCTGATAAAGTTGATTGGAGAAACAGCTTTGTGTTGGATGGATAATGAACTAGTTAACTTTACAACAAAATTCAACCTTTAATTTTGTTAGAAAGATTCACATATTAACCTCGTGGTGGAGAAGCTTTTAGAGACAATAATCCAGGACAAAGTTAATAGTCACTTGGACAAGTGTGGATTAATAAAGGAAAGCCAGCATGGATTTGTTAAAGGCAAATCGTGTTTAACTAACTTGATTGAGCTTTTTGATGAGGTAACAGAGAGGGTTGATGAGGGCAATGTGGTTGATGTTGTGTATATGGACTTTGAAAAGGCGTTTGATAAAGTGCCACAGAATAGGCTAGTCAGCAAAATTGAAGCCTGTGGAATAAAAGAGGATGTTTTTCGGACTGGAGAAAGGTGCCCCAGGGGTTGGTACTAGGACCACTGCTTTTCTTGATATATATTAATGACTTGGACTTGGGTGTACAGGGTACAATTTCAAAATTTGCAGATGACACAAAACTTGGAAGTGTAGTAAACAGTGAGAAGGATAGTAATACACTTCAAGAGGACTTGGACAGGCTGGTGGAATGACGGACACATGGCAGATGAAATTTAATGCAGAGAAGTGCGAAGTGATACATTTTGGCAGGAAGAACAAAGAGAGGCAATATAAACTAAATGGTACAATTCTAAAGGTGGTGCAGGAACAGAGAGATCTGGGGGTATATGTGCATAAATCTTTGAAGGTGGCAAGTTAGATTGAGAAAGCAGTTAAAAAGCATACAGGATCCTGGGCTTTATAAATAGAGGCATAGAGTACAAAAGCAAGGAAGTTATGTTGAATCTTTATAAAACACTGTTTGGCCACAGCCGGAGTATCGTGTCCAATTCTGGACACCGCACTTTAGGAAGGATGTGAAGGCCTTAGAGAAGGTGCAGAAAAGATTTACTAGAATGGTTCCAGGGATGAGGGACTTCAGTTACGTGGATAGACTGGAGAAGCTGGGGTTGCTCTCCTTGGAGCAGGGAAGGTTAAGAGGAGATTTGATAGAAGTGTTCAAAATCATGAAGGGTTTTAATAAAGTAAATAAAGAGAAACTGTTCCCATTGGCAGAAGGGTCAAGAACCAAAGGGCACAGATTTAAGGAGATTGGCAAAAGAACCAAAGGCGACATGAGGAGAAACTTTTTCACGCAGCGAGTAGTTATGAACTGGAATTCGCTGCCTGAAAGGGTGGTGGAAGCAGATTCAATCATGGCTTTCTAAAAGGAATTGGATAAATACTTGAAGGGGAAAAATTTGCAGGGTCACGGGGGATTGGAACTAACTGGATTGCTCTTACAAAAAGACGGCACAGGCTCGATGGGCCGAATGGCCTCCTTCAATGCTGTAATAATTCTATGTGCACAGCAGCAAATCATATCTCTCAGAAACCACTTCATATTCAATGAATTGATTTTTAAAGTGCAGTTGCTGTTGTTCTGTAGGCAGACACAGCAGCAGCCATTTTGTACACAAGACCCCTCCAATAGTAATGAGATGATGGAGTGTTAATCTGTTCTTTTTTAAGTGGTGGTAGAGGGAGGAGTACTGGTCAGAAACATCTTCTTGTTTTTCTTGCATTGCTGTGCGATCTTTACTATACATCTGAACAAACAGACGGATGTGCCTGTGGCAATGCAGCATTCCTTCAGTACTGCACTAGAGCACCATGTTAGATTACATCAGCTCAAATTCCTAGTGTGGGGCCTGAAACCACACAATCTCCAGATCTAGAGGCAAGAGTGCCACCAATAGAGCCAAGTTGACACGCAGAAGAGGATTTTATAGAAGGATATGTCATGGAAACAAAGTGACATGATAAATATCTTCCATTTGTGGAAGCCATCACAAGCCAGTTATCCAGTTACAAAGATATGATATAGATGGTATCACACTGCTGACAACATATCTATAATCCCGTGCCAGAAAATAATTGAGGAATTAAAAGACCGCTAGTGGGATTAATATGACATCACAATAACCAACTGTTATATGTTATATTAACCCTATCATGTTGCTGTCTAGGATATATTCTGAAATCCCATAGAAGTTATCCACTGTTTAAAAATAAACATAACTTGTGCTTTCATCATGGGTCTGCCAGCAACATAATAAAATTATCAAATATAGACTAAGTTAACAATTGATCTAAAGTCGGGTAGACTTACCTCAGGTGTAGTTTGAAATGTGTAGAGATTGGGGAGGAGGGATTACCTTTCTATGGGACTGCTCTGGCACTGGCCATGAAGTAGCAGGTACTATTGCTGTGTTACACAATGTCTTTTTCAGCTATGGTTTGAATTTTAAAGCTGCCCAGCAGCATTATGACCAGACCGAGGCTAAAAGAAGAAAAGAACAACTTCTTTCAAAATGTTATAAAGTGTGTTTGATCTGGTGGGTTGAAATAATGCCACTCATGGTTTCAAATTAACTTCCCCTATTCTCTAACTCCTGTGTCCTTAAGATTTTTTTACTATGATGTTAAAATTGTGGAGCTACAGCGATCAATTATATTACTGTGATGTCAGTTTCATTATGATGTCACTCAAATCTAAGTAGCCAGTGTGTACAAATATAAAACTAAACATAGCGACAAGATCCACTGACATCAGCTTAGATTTAAACTGTGAATACGTTCTGCATCTTTGCCTGAAGGGAGCTCTGTAGCTCCCAGTTCCCAAATGGTTCCCAGTTCTATGAGGATTCCTGTATTCCTCAGTAAAAAAAAACGAATTAGGGAAGAAATTTCCCCTTGCTCCCATTTCTCTGGTTTTCCAATGCATCAGAAACCATGGCGGGGAAATTCCTCGGAGTCGCCCCCGCTCCACCACCGTTACTTCGCTAGGAGTGCGGCCGAATCCCCGATTTACCCGCGTAAACTGAGTTTCTGTCGCTGAGGTAACGCCAGCAGAGCTGGACCAGCTCCGAGGAATTTCCCAGCTTATGTATTTGTATGTGGGGGTTAAATAAGTGTTGAGATTCTCAGGAAAATAAACAGAAGACTATGGGGTAGAAATTGGACCTTGCTGCGTCCATCTTACAGGCAAAAAGGGCATCTGAAAAAGTCCTACCCGACATTGGGTTGGGCCATTTTTCAGGTGTCCCTAGCAGCCGCCTAAAGGAGGCATGAGAGGTGCCGGCTGTTCACCCACATTATTTAGATGAAGCCCAATTTCGGGCCGGTCTTAGGCCTCCCAATTTTAAAATTATCATCGTTGTTTTCAAATCCCTCCATGGTCTCGCCCCGCCCTATCTCTGTAACCTCCTCCAGCCCTACAACCCTCTGAGATCTCTGTGCTCCTCCAATTCTTGCCTCTTGTGCATCCCCGATTTTCATCGCTCCACTATTGGCCGCCATGTCTTCAGCTGCCTCGGCCCCAAGCTCTGGAATTCCCTTCCTAAACATCTCCAACTCCCTCTCTTCCTTTAAGACGCTCCTTAAAACCTACCTCTTTGACCAAGCTTTTGGTCATCTCTCTTCATACTATGTGGCTTGGTGTCAAATTTTGTTTGATAACGCTCCTTTGAAGCATCTTGGGACATTTTACTACATTAAAGGCGCTATATAAATGCAAATTGTTGTTGTTGAAGGCTATAGAACCAGCGATGATGAAGGAATGACAATATATGTCCAAGTCAGGAAACTCAGGATGGTGCGTGACTTGGAGCGGAACTTTTGTGTTTATTATTAATTCTTGGAATGTGGCCTTGCCGGCAAGGCCAGCATTTATTGCCCATCCCTAGTTGCCCTGAGAAGCTGGTGGTGAACCTTCTTCTTGAACTGCTGCAGTCTGTGCTTTGTACCAGTTTGATACAACTGAATGACTTACTGGGCTCCTTCAGAGGGCAGTTAAGAGTCACCCACGTTAGTGTAGGACTAGTATCACATATAAGCCAAACCGGGTAAGGGCAGCAGATTTCCTTCCCTAAAAGACATTAGTGAACCAGTTGAGTTTTTTACAACAATCCAATAGCTTCATGGTCACTTTTACTGATACCAGTTTTTTATTTCCAGATTTTATCAACTGAATTTAAATTCTCCAACTGCCATAGTGTGATTTGAACTCACATTCTCTGGATTATTAGTCCAGGCCTCTGTTTACTAGTCCAGTAAAATAACTATTACGCTCATGAACCCCCAAATACACCACCATACCCCTGAAGTTGGAGGTGATGGTATTCCCAATGGGGAAAAACAAAATCCAAAGGATGAAAGAGACTCAAAATAAAATCAAGGAGAGTCAACATGTGTTTGACAAATTTATTAGAGTTCTTTGAGGAAGTAACGAACAGGGTAGATAAAGGGGAACCAGTAGATGTAGAGTATTTGGATTTCCAAAAGGCTTTCGCTAAGGCGCCACATAAAAGGTTACTGCACAAGGTAAGAGCTCATGGTGTTGGAGGTAATATATTAGCATGGATAGAGGATTGGCTAACTAACGGAAAACAGAGAGTCGGGATAAAGGGGTCATTTTCAGGATGGCAATCTGTAACTTGTGGGGTGCCTCAGGGATCAGTGCTGGGGCCTTAACTATTTACAATCTATATCAATGACTTGGCCAAATTTGCTGATGATACAAAGATAGGTGGAAAAGTAAGTTGTGAGGAGGACACAAAGTGTCAGCAAAGGGATATAGATAGGTTAAGCGAATGGGCAAAAATTTGGCAGATGGAGTATAATGTGGGAAATTGTGAAGTCATCCACTTTGGTAGGAAGAATAAAAAAGCAAAATATTATATAAATGGAGAAGGCCTACAGAATGCTGCGGTACAGAGGGATTTGGGTGTCCTCGTACATGAAACACAAAAGGTTAGCATACAGATGCAGCAGGTAATTGGGAAGGCAAATGGAATATTGGCCTTTATTTCAAGGGGAATGGAGTATAAAAGCAGGGAAGTCTTGCTACAACTGTACAGGGTGCTGGTGAGACCACACCTAGAGTACAGCGTACAGTTCTGGCCCCCTTATTTAAGGAAGGATATACTTGCATTGGAGGTGGTTCAGAGAAGGTTCACTAGGTTGATTCTGGGATTGGAAGGGTTTTCTTATGAGGAAAGATTGAACAGGTTGGGTCTATACGCACTGGAGTTTAAAAGAATGAGAGGAGATCTTATTGAAACATATAAGATTCTGAGAGGGCTTGACAGAGTAGATGCTGAGAGGATGTTTCCCCTCTTAGGGGAATCTAGAATTAGGGGGCATAGTCTCAGAATAGGAGGTCACCCATTTAAGACGGAGATGAGGAGAAATTTCTTCTCTGAGAGGGTTGTGAACCTTTGGAATTCTTTGCCCCAAAGGGTCATTGAATATATTCAAGGCTGAGTTAGACAAATTTTTCATCAGCAAGGGAGTCAAAGGTGATGGGAAAATGGAATTGAGGCCTGAATCAGATCAGCCATGATCTCATTGAATGGCGGAGCAGGCTCGAAGGACCAATGAAGTGAGTGTACTGTGGCCAGTACACTCCTGCTACTCCTGCTCCTATCTCTTATGTTCTAATGAAAAGGAGTGGGAAATAGAGAAAGGAACCTATCCCCCAAATTTAATCCTCCCCACAGACAAAATGAGGAAGAAGTGCCAATCCGTGGCAGACAATTGCTGGAACAAAACGCATCCCATTAGGCTCCGATTGGATCAGTTATCCTCCACCCTATAACCCTGTTTGACCTGAAAAACTCAAATTGGTTGATGTGCGATGTGCATGTGCAATGATATTTACATATAAAAAATATACTCCATACAAACCATACAAAACATTATATGCAAAATTATTTTAAAATTATTCTATAAAATACTCCATTTAAATTATTCATAAACATATTTTCATACATAATTTAATCTATTTAACATGAATTTTTAAATTTTAAACAAGCATTCCCTTCATTACTATACCTTTAAAATCTTTTTCATAATACAATTATTTTTGGAATCGACTGCACTCATTTAATTTCAATTTCTAATGAAATCCATTTCACATTAATTAAATTATTTTTAATCATTCACTGTATTCCTAACTTATCCAATATTAGCCGCCAAAACTGATGCTCCTCTCCTTAGAAAACCATGTACCCTCTGATTCACTCTGAGCTGCACCACAGGAGATTCACTGGTAATACATTAAAACCAATGGCCCTGAAATTCCATGGGGACTCTCCCAGTCTTCCACCCTAACTTTAACAGGAGACCATTGAAACACCTGGGGAAACAATGTAAAATGGCCATTAATGACAGGAGACTGGGAGAACCTTTCAATCCATTTTAACTGAAGTAAACGGAAAGAAAAATCAGGTGGGCTGCATAACGGGCAGCCAATCTAATCCAACCAGTTTACCGCCCGGAGGTTGAAAGTTTAAATCTACCCTTAGGTGTTGTGCAGGTAAAATAGTTATGCACTGGCATGATTGTGCTCCACTGAATGGTGGTGTTTAGTTCGTGCAAAAGCTCAATTTTGTCCCAAACACTGGGGGTCATTTTGACTCTGTGCGATAGTGTAAAGCGGGTGATAGCGAATCGACAGCCCATGTTACATCTCTCCCGATTTTTATTTCCATTGACTTCATTGTCACTATCGCACAGAGTCAAACTTACCCCCATTTAGACTAACTCACTATGTGTTTACTCAGAAAAAATCATCTTTGTCATTATTAAAGAAAACATACCAAAGGGCAACCTGACCTATAATGGTAGGGCAGCTATAAATTCAATTCCCATGTGGTCAATTGCTTGTATCCTGCTATATAATCTTACTGGCGCGATAATCGACTTGAGATCCACCCATGTTAGTGAGAACAAAGCCATGGGCATGTTGTCTTCAGCTTGGCTGGGCAGAAGTTCGTGCAGTGAGTGCTTCCTGTACTGGGAATAGTCATTCAAATCTACAAAAGTATTTTTGAACTTCTGAATTATGCTTCAAGTTGAGCTTTGTAAATAGCCTATTACTGATGCCAAAAAGAACAGTTTCCGGCAGGACTTCCTTTCATAATTTGCACAAACCTTGGTGAATTGTATGCAACTATCTGAGGAATGGTCACTCAATACATACACCAAGAAAACAACCAACACAATGATCTGTCTACACGTTATGTGTTGGAGATGATTTCAGCAATGATTAAAAAATGTTGGGCGAAAGTAGACGAAAGATAAAAATATTATTTAAGCAAATGTGCCTAAATTTCGATTACTGAATTCTAGAGTCGACATATGGTGTAACTTTTCTTTAGTGCTAGTTAGTGCTTCCACTTTTGTTTTCAATATGTGTTCTGCACTGCAACTGAGTGTTTGGCTACCATTGGTTGTAGTGCGAATTTGGGATTTGATCCGTAGAAGTCCAAAAACTAAACATGAAGATCTGATCCGACCAAACAAGTTGTGGTTAGCCCCACACGGTCACATGACCTGATAGCAGGCCCCACTCTATATGCCAGTAAGGAAATGGATCCTCACTGTGGTACTGATCCTTTGACCGCCCCCAGACTGAGCAATTTCCCAAGACTAGCAGGAAAAACTGGTCATGCTTAAAAAACATTAAAAATACCTTTTATTTCTTCGCCAGTGTGAGTCTAGCCAAAGACGTCATTTGCAGACACGTCACTCGCCAGGATAGTAAAGAAATGTACTATTGGACCAGCAATGTAGCAGCGTAAATGTGAAGGCGGACATTCTGTGTTACAAATTGCCACTTTTTAAAGAGGTATGTATAGTTGCTGCAGCTTAGGGATGGCTGCTATTACTGGCAGGCATTTTCTGAACGTTCTGGGTGCTAATGTCAGGGTATCAAGATTATCTTGTATTGGTAATTTATTCCTTATGATGAACATCAAGTATTTTCATCAGTGGACACATATCTAAGTCAAACTACATGTCCTTGAGGACCAGTCTCTTGGATGTATCGCTTGAATGATCTGTGATCACATTACCATCGCGAACGTCTCCTTTTGGATGAATTTATCTAAAACTCTTCTGTCCATTAAGGATCGAAAATGTCCGGTCCTTCTTGGAAAAATAAAATAATGGGAGAAACACATGTCTATGGTTTTGATCCATCCACCTCTGAAGCCAAAACTGCCCTGAGACAAAGCACACTGAACATCTTCAGAAAATCTTCAACTTCAATGGAGGAAAAGACAAGTGCCAGGCAATGACCATCTCCAACGAGAGAGAGTCTAACCACCTCCCCTTGACATTCAACGGCATTACCATCGCCGAATCCCCCACCATCAACATCCTGGGGGTTGCCATTGACCAGAAACTTAACTGGACCAGCCATATAAATACTGTGGCTACAAGAGCAGGTCAGAGGCTAGGTATTCTGCAGCGAGTGACTCACCTCCTGACTCCCCAAAGCCTTTCCACCATCTACAAGGCACAAGTCAGGATTGTGATGGAATACTCTCCATTTGCCTGGATGAGTGCAGCTCCAACAACAGTCAAGAAGCTCGACATCATCCAGGACAAAGCAGCCAGCTTGATTGGCACCCCATCCACCACCCTAAACATTCACTCCCTTCACCACCAGCACACTGTGGCTGCAGTGTGTACCATCGACAAGATGCACTGCAGCAACTTGCCAAGGCTTCTTTGACAACAACTCCCAAACCCGCGATCTCTACCACCCAGAAGGACAACGGCAGCGGGCAAATGGGAACATCACCACTTCACATTCCCCTCCAAGTCACACAACATCCTGACTTGGAAATATATCGCCGTTCCTTATTCATCGCTAGGTCAAAATCCTGGAACTCCCTACCTAACAGCACTGTGGGAGAACCTTCACCACACGGACTGCAGCGGTTCAAGAAGGCGGCTCACCACCTGCTTCTCAGGGGCAATTAGGGATGGGCAATAAATGCCGGCCTTGCCAGCGATGCGCACATCCCATGAATGAATAAAAAAAAGTTCTCAGAAAATCAAGGAAGGAAATTAATTTCCTTGATCGTCTCCTCACTTAATAATCCAATGTGATAAAGCACCAATCATCCACGTGGCACTGGATATGCCCTCTTAGCGCTAATGTAGAGGGTAGAAAGAAAAACTTGCATTTATGTAGTGCCTTTCACAATCTAAGGATGTCTCAAAGCACTTTACAGCCAATGAAGTACTTTTGAAGTGTCGTCACTGTTGTAATGTAGGAAACACGGCAGCCAATTTGCGTATAGCAAGGTTCCACTAACAGCAATGAGATAACGACCAGATAATATGTTTTAGTGATGTTGGTTGAGGGATAAACATTGGCCAGAACACCAGGGAGAACTCCCATGCTCTTCTTCGAAATAATGCCACGGGATCTTTTACATCGACCTGAGAGGGCAAACGGGGCTTCGGTTTAACATCTCATCTGAAAGACGGCACCTCTGACAGTGCAGCACTCCCTCAGTACTGCACTGGAGCACAAAATCCAGGCTGACACACAAGTCTTTGGAATGGGACTTGAACCCACAACCTTCTGACATGGAGGCGAGAGTTTGGAGTTGGGGGTGCCTTGATGCTGGGCTTTCCTGAAATCCTGCCAGCCCTGCCCAGCGTACAGCCAAAGGTAAGTATACCTGCAAGAAGCAGGTATACTTGCCGTACATTGTCGGTAAGTGGGCCTACAATGTTGTATCCCAGTGGCAATTGATCTCAGGGAAATTCATTGCTGTTAAGGAAGCAGAATAACAGCAAGGGGGCAGAAAGCAGTGGGAATCTTTTATCTGGGATACCTAGGTCAGACATGCCCAGCACCCCCTCACCCCGATAGGGTGGCATGGTTCTGGTGCCCTCATGGGGTGGGCAATCCAGCGATGAAGCAAGACTTGTGGAATTTCTAGGCTGTACTCTTTTGACCCCTTGCCAATAAATACAGGGTTGGTTCCTCCCCTGGCTTTGAAGGATTATCATAATTTATCTGATGTGGAAATCATACATGAGTCTGCGACAGGCAAAATATATCGGGATTTCCGTAGTGGTCATGAGCACTCTGTCAAGTTTGTCTACTTGGTGCAGAGCTGAGGACAGGGGTATGCAAAAGAGAACCGTGGGAGCCCAGCGGGAGACGGGTGTTTTAAAAGGTCCAGCATTCAATCAAGGCCTGAAACAGGATGCCAAATACTGAACAGAAATCCTCCACATCGGAATGAGGCTTGAGGCTGCTAAATACCTTAGGCAACATTAAACAAAACGAGGGCACAACAACATTGGTCAAGGTTGAATTATGCGGCTGCACCAGGCTATAGTTGGTGGCTGTGACTCGGTGCTACAGTGGAAAAAAAGGTGAAAATGATACCGAAAGAGAACTAGAAACTGCTCACTGTGATTCTAAACGTACACCATTCAAAAGAATACTGGGATAACATTGCCTGGATGGATAGCAATCCAAGAGAAACAGGTGCCAACGATGAGAGAATAAGATCTCAGGAGGGTATCCAAATCAAGGCCTTTATAACACCATGGATCTCTTATGACTGTCATGAAAATAAAATCTCTTAAAGGAGCAGTGTCAGGAGATTTCTCATTTGAATTACAGTTTGGAGAAGAAATAAATGAAGAAAATTTCTATTTCCCAATATTCTCATGCCCACACGGTGTCAAACAGAAAGGAAGATGTTTCTATTTTTTGTTATTTGTTTTCGGGTTGTGGGCAACGCTGGCGAGGCAGCGTCTATTTCCCGTCCCGAGTTGCTGTTAAACTGAAGGGCTTGCCAGACCGTTTCAGAGAACTTGATGAGTCAATGTGGGACTGGAGTCACATGTAGGACAAGCCAGTTGTCTTCCCTGAAGGTCATTAGTGCAACCAGCTGTGTTTATAATAATCCAGCAGCATTCATGGTCATTTGTTCCAATACTGACTGACTGACAAATGACCAGATTAATTGAATTCAATTTCATAACTTGCTGCAATGGGATTTTGACCTCTAGGTTGCTGGTGCAGCTACGACAGGAACTAAACTACTGTATCCAATCTTAAAGAAGCATGAAACTGATATAAATTTATTTGACAGGAAGGCAAATTGTAGTGAAGACTGAGGAAAACTCCTGACACAATTCCTCTCAATTTACTGATATGTTAGAGAGAGTGAACAGCAGGTTTTTCTTTTTAAAAAGAGGATTATTAACTGATGGACCACAGAGCCAGCAAAAGATGTCAGCAGTTTCCAAGCGATGTGCTTCTTAAAGGATGTCCCTACAGTATGTTCGGTAGCCTTCCAACTGTATGAAGCTTGTGTGAGAACCACGTCTAAATAATTCCCACAGGAAAGCACATGTTTCAACTCCTCGTTCAGACTTGTACAAGTTAATTGTGCTTTTTCCCACAAGCTGGAAGATCTGCTCCAAAACCGGTCTTTCCCATAACATCCAAATCTCCAAAGCCTTGACAAAGCCACCATGTAACTTCCAAGGTCACGTTGATCAAAATGAGGGCACACAATTTAGCCATATGATTGGCCATCTCTGTTGGAGTTCTTTTCCTCAATATTAGTTAGTTTCACTTCAAAGCATCAGTTAATTTTCCCACAGGAAGTGCAGAAGCTTTGCAGGTGGTTTTTGAAACTATTAGAAGTGGAGGTAGGGTTGGGGTCAGGGGTGGATGCAGTTTTCAGTCCCTTCCACTCAGGTCCAAATCGAGAGTGTTCTGTTGAGGGGGAAGGTGGCAAGTGGTGACTGCAGCAATTCCCAGAAGTGGAGGGAAAATAGCAAGAGAGAGTCATAGCGGTGGGGGTGGAATTGGGGGAGGAACAGGACCTGGCTCTTCCTGGTACTTGACTACAACCAACATCACCAAAATTATCTGGTCATTTATCGGATTGCTGTTTGTGGGATCTTGCTTTGGGCAAATTGGCTGCCGCGTTTGCTTATATTACCACAGTGACTACACTTCAAAAGTACTTCATTGGCTGTAACGTGCTTTAAATGTCCTGAGGATGTGAAAGGTGTAATATATATCTGCAAGTTCTTTACTTTTTACTTTACAGGAAGCCATGCTCCAGTCTTTTTTCACTGTAGATTGGGGGCCGCCGGGGTGGGGTGGGGGGGGGGGGGCGGGGGGTGGGGGAAGGGCGGATGAAGATAAGGGATTAAAAATGTTAAAATAGGAATAAATATTTCAAATATACACACCTATCAACAAATATTCTCATCATAGAAAAGTAGCCATGAGCAAAAGATGGAAATGAAATGAGAGGGTGGAAAAAGTCAAATGAACAGCAGTAGTGAAAGCAATTTCGCAGAGGTAATGGCCTGGATTTTCCTTGATAAAACCGCCCATTTTATGGTGGTACAGAGGCGGTCCGACAACGAAAATGGGGCGGAAAGGCCTTCTGCCGAAACTCTGCCCCAATAAGTGGCTACCATAATTTAGTCTGCTGACCCCACCATAACCCTAATCTGCCTGCTCTGAAGCATGCTGGGGCATGGTTTAGTAGCCCCAGGGATTGCCCTGTATTTATGCCCATATACCACCCTGAGAAAAAGCCACCACAATAAAAGGCAGTGGTATTGGGTCCAGTATAGTGTCCCAAAGGCGGGAAAGAACTGGACAGGTTAGAGGAGGATGCCCAGGAGAGAGAAAAGAGGTGGCACAGGACAACCCGCTTCCAGAATTACCCAACATCAGGCAGGACATCATCACCAACTGTTTCCAGTACAAAGAGTGCAATTCCTCTGCATAAAACAAAGAGCCTTTGATTATCCCTTGCCTTATCCTCAGATAACCATTACCTAATTCTGTGATACCTCTAATATCCTCTCAACGAAAGGACATTTGCAAACATTAATCACTATATAATAAAGATAACAGAAGGTAAACTCTCACCAGAACTTCGGAACTGCCATTAAGGCCCATCGAAATGGTGACTGTGAATGGTGCAAATTATTGTGAGCTGCCACTTATTTTAACTAATTTTTTTTAATCCATTGCTGGTATTCCTGAGTTTCAGCAATGTTACAAATAAAGAGGGTTTTTTTTAAACAACATATTAATTGCTATTTTATATTTATATTGCTATTTTAGTGCAGAAAGACATCCTAAAAGGTACTTCATAAAAGGCGCAAGGAGAAATGGACATCGGGCCAAAGGAGAGATTATGAAGGGTGACCAAAGTTTGATCAAAGAGGTGGGTTTAATGGATGGTCTTAAAGGAGAAGGAGGTGGATAGGTGGAAGAGATCAGGAAGGGAATTCCAGATGTGGGACCTACACAACTGAAGGCACAGCTGTCAGTGGTAGGGTAAAGGAGGGGGCTACACAACAGGCTGGAGTGAGATGAATGAAGAGTATGATGAAGGTGGCAGTGGGGGTGGGAAACTTGTAGGGCCGGAGAAGGTTACAGAGATAGAGTAGTGAAGGGATTTAAACACGAGGATGAGAATTTTAAATTTGAGGTGTTCCAGAGGTGGAGGGAGGAGGCCTTTATGATAAAGAGGCTATGTGGTCAGAAGCTCAACTCAGAATCAAACGGGACACCGAGGTTGTTAACAGTCTGGTTTAGTCTGAGATAGTGGCCAGGGAGTGAGATGGAGTCAGTGGCAAGAGTACAGAGTTTGTGGTAGGTCTAAAGACATAAGCTCCAGTCTTCCCAATGTTTAGCTGGAAGAAGTTACAGCTCATCCAAGACTGGATGTTGGACAAGTAGCCTGACAATGTAAAGGCAGTGGAGGGGTTGAGAGAGGTGGTGGAGATATAGACCTGGGTGTCATCAGCATACAACAACAACTTTCATTTATATAGTCCCCCAAGGTGCTTCACAGGAGCGTTATCAGACAAAAATTGACATCGAGCCTCATAAGGGGATATTAGGACAGGTGACCAAAAGCTTGGTCAAAGAGCTAGGTTTTAAAGGAACGTCTTGAAGGAGGAGATGTAGAGAGGCCGGAGAGGTTTGGGGAGGGAATTCCAGAGTTTGGGGCCTAGGCCGCTGGAGGCACGGCCGCCAATGGTGGAGCGATGAAAATGGGGGATGCACAAGCACACATCTGGAAGTTGATTCTGTCTCTGGATGATGTTGTCAAAGCACATGAAGTACAACAACAACGACATAGTAAATTGTCCCAAGGCATTTCACAGGAGCATAATGTGACCAAAAAAATAATTGATATCGAACCCAAGGAGAAGACATTAGGATAGGTGGCCAAAAGCTTGGTCAAAAAAGTAGGTTTTAAAGGAGCTTCTTAAAAGGAGGGGATTGAGGTGGAGAGGTTTAGGGAGGGTCTTCCAGAGTTTAGGGCCTAGACAGCTGAAGGCACGGCCGCCAATGGTGGGGTGAAGTAAATGGCGGATGCACAAGAGGCTAGAATTGGGGGAACACAGAGTTCTTGGAGGGTTGTAGGGCTGGAGGGGGGTTACAGAGATAGGGAGGGGCAAGGCCATGGAGGGATTTGAAAACAAGGATGTGAATTTTAATTTCAGGATGTTAGTGGACTGGGACCCAATGTAGCTCAGCGAGCACAGGGGTGATGGGTGAATGGGATGGTGCCAGTTAGGATTCGGGCAGCAGAGTTTTGCATGAGCTCAAGTTTATGGAGGGTGGAAATGGGAGGCTGACCAGGAAATCATTGTCGAGTTCGAGGTAACGAAAAAAAACTTTACAATCACAGCAAATTGTTGAGTGTTTAGTAATTTAAAACCTCTCCTCAAACTCTACATAATAGCATTTTAGGATCAAGTATGATGCACATGAGATGCAGACTAAAGCGCTCTCCATTCTACCCTAAGAATGTGCCTTAAACTTAAAAACTTTCTATCTCCCAAACTAACCAACCTTATGGCCCGAAT
The DNA here is from genome assembly GCF_035084215.1 of Heptranchias perlo. Taxonomy (NCBI): domain Eukaryota; kingdom Metazoa; phylum Chordata; class Chondrichthyes; order Hexanchiformes; family Hexanchidae; genus Heptranchias; species Heptranchias perlo. Next base: position 15,223,986 of record NC_090333.1, on the reverse strand, counting down.
GAGACTGTCAAGCCAAAGCCAATTTATATATTTGGAACTGTGTTGGTATTTCAAGTAGGATACCCTGCAGATGAATGCCACCTCTGTCTTCAGGTGATCATGGTTTGGTAGATCTGAACTTCATCTGTAATGTCAGTAAGTCCTGAACTCTTCATTCTGCTCTTCTATGTCATTTTCCAGACAATTCCGAGCATCAAAAATGAACATGGGAATCTTGTGATGCCTGCATTAATTTGCTAAGTGAGACAATTAGATGAGGAAGAGGATTTTACTGAAAGCATCCTTCAGTTCTGAGGAAAGGTTTATACCCAAAACGTTAACAGGTTTGTGTTTTCCCAACAGATGCTGCCAGACCTGCTGAGTGTTTGCAGCGTTTTCTGTTTTTCGTTTCAAATTTTCAGTATCTGCAGTATTTTGCTTTCTGCGTCCCTTTAAGTTTGATTTAAGAATGCAGCTTACCTTTAACGCCTGGCCTGAATGGGAAGAAATAACATTGGGCGCACCTTCCGTCCAAACACTGGCAGGTTCAACAAGCCTGTCATTAGCATGCATATAAAATGAACAGGAGTACGGCCCAGAGAGAAATATTAACGGAAGAGTCTCCCAGCAGGGATCTGACCGGAGTAATCAGCGCCCAGTTTCCTGGTCCCACACAGGCCCAATTCCTGCCAGCAGTCCCGATATCGGTCGGGAAACCTATCCTCATGGATTTCAGTTCAACTAATGTTAATTTGAGATTTTGAAGTTTTGATCAATGAGCTTGGTGCTCGGGGGTGGGTGGGGGGGGGGGGGTGGGGAAGGGCGGGGGAGTGGTTGGAATTTTATTCACATTTTATCTTGGAAGTTTTCCCTGTGGTTCATTCACCCTCCTCAGGAGACTAAATAAATTCGGGACAGTCCATTTTAAATTGTAGCTGGTCTGTGGAAACCACAAGTCTGATGGGATGAATGGTATATATATATATATGGGCCTAGTTCTATATATGGGCCAAGTGCAGGCAATTGGGACTAGCTTAGTGGTATAAACTGGGCGACATGGACATGTTGGGCCGAAGGGCCTGTTTCCATGTTGTAAACTTCTATGATTCTACGATTCTAATGGTCTTCACTCACTGTCTATTGAGTTGTATTAGGCGTACTGTTTACATAACAGGTTTTACGGTGGGTTTTACATTTTTAAAATGATGGTTACCATTGTTGTACTTCCACCTGTTTTCATTAGACCAGAGGAAATTAAGGGATGATTTGGCAGAGAGACTTAAAATTATGAGGGGATGGGACAGAACAGATGGAAACTGACCAGCAGGGTAGTTAAGGGGGAAACCAGTGGATGTCGTATATTTGGATTTTCAAAAGGCATTCAATAAGGTGCCACACAAGAGGTTGTTACACAAGATTAAGGCTCATGGGATTGAGGGTAATATATTAGCATGGATTGAGAATTGGTTAACAGATAGAAAATAGAGAGTAGGAATAAACGGGTCATTTTCGGATTGGCAGGTTGTAACCAGTGGGGTGCCGTAAGGATCAGTGCTTGGGCCTCAGCTGTTTACAATATATATCAATAACTTAGATAAGGGGACCGAGTGTAATGTATCCAAATTTACTGACGATACAAAGCTAGGTGGGAAGGTAAGCTTTGAAGAGGACGCAAAGTGGCTGCAAAGGGATATAGACAGGTTAAGTGAGTGGGTGAGAAGGTGGTAGATGGAGTATAATGTGAGAAAATGTGAAATTATCCACATTGGTAGGAAGAATAGAAAAGCAGAATATTTTTTAAAAGGTGAGAGACGAAGAAATGTTGGTAATCAGAGGATTTGGATGTCCTTGTACACAAATCATAGAAAGTTAACATGCAGGTACAGCAAGCAATTAGGAAGGCAAATGGTTAGCCTTTGTTGCAAGGCAGTTGGAGTATAAGAGTGAGGAGTGCAAAAGACAAGGCTGAAGCGTTTGCAACCATCTTCAGCCAGAAGTGCCGAGTGGATGATCCATCTCGGCCTCCTCCCAATATCCCCACCATCACAGAAGCCAGTCTTTAGCAAATTCGATTCACTCCACGTGATATCAAGAAACGGCTGAGTGCACTGGATTCAGCAAAGATTATGGGCCCCGACAACATCCCGGTTGTAGTGCTGAAGACTTGTGCTCCAGAACTAGCCGCGCCTCTAGCCAAGCTGTTCCAGTACAGCTACAACACTGGCATCTACCCAACAATGTGGAAAATTGCCCAGGTATGTCCTGTCCACAAAAAGCAGGACAAATCCAATCCGGCCAATTATCGCCCCATCAGTCTACTCTCAATCATCAGCAAGATGATGGAAGGTGTCGTCGACAGTGCTATCAAGCCACACTTACTCACCAATAACCTGCTCAACAATGCTCAGTTTGGGTTCCGCCAGGACCACTCAGCTCCAGACCTCATTACAGCCTTGGTCCAAACATGGGCAAAAGAGCTGAATTCCAGAGCTGAGGTGAAAGTGACTGCCCTTGACATCAAGGCAGCATTTGACCGAATGTGGCACCAAGGAGCCCGAGTAAAATTGAAGTTAATGGGAATCAGGGAGAAATCTCTCCAGTGGCTGGAGTCATACCTAGCACAAGGGAAGATGGTCGTGGTTGTTGGAGGCCAATCATCTCAGCCCCAGGACATTGCTGCAGGAGTTCCTCAAGGCAGTGTCCTAGGCCCAACCATCTTCAGCTGCTTCATCAATGACCTTCCCTCCATCATAAGGTCAGAAATGGGGATGTTCGCTGATGATTGCACAGTGTTCAGTTCCATTTGCAACCCCTCAGATAATGAAGTAGTCTGTGCCCGCATGCAGCAATACCTGGACAACATCCAGGCTTGGGCTGATAAGTGGCAAGTAACATTCGCGCCAGACAAGTGACAGGCAATGACCATCTCCAACAAGAGAGAGAGTCTAACCACCTCCCCTTGACATTCAACGGAATTACTATCGCCGAATCCCCCACCATCAACATCCTGGGGGTCACCGTTGACCAGAAGCTTAACTGGACCAGCCATATAAATACTGTGGCTACAAGAGCAGGTCAGAGGCTGGGTATTCTGCGGCAAGTGACTCACCTCCTGACTCCCCACAGCCTTTCCACCATCCACAAGGCACAAGTTATGAGTGTGATGGAATACTCTGCATTTGCCAGGATGAGTGCAGCTCCAACAACACTCAAGAAGCTCGACACCATCCAGGACAAAGCAGCCTGCTTGATTGGCACCCCATCCACCACCCTAAACATTCACTCCCTTCACCACCGGCGCACTGTGGCTGCAGTGTGTACCATCCACAGGATGCCCTGCAGCAACTCGCCAAGGCTTCTTCGACAGCACCTTCCAAACCCACAACCTCTACCACCTAGAAGGACAAGGGCAGCAGGCACATGGGAACAACACCACCTGCATGTTCCCCTCCAAGTCACACACCATCCCGACTTGGAAATATATCGCCGTTCCTTCATCGTCGCTGGGTCAAAATCCTGGAACTCCCTTCCTAACAGCACTGTGGGAAAACCTTCACCACACGGACTACAGCAGTTGAAGAAGGCGGCTCACCACCACCTTCTCAAGGGCAATTAGTGATGGGCAATAAATGCTGGCCTTGCCAGCGACGCCCACATCCCATGCTGCAATTATATAGAGCTCTGGTGAGACCACACCTGGAGTACTGTATACAGTTTTGGTCTCTTTACCTAAGGAAGGATATATTTGCCTTATAGGAGGTGCAATGAAGGTTCACTAGTTTGATTCCTGGGATGAGAGGGATGTCCTATGAGGAGTGATTGAGTCGAATGGGCATATTCTCTGGAGTTTCAAAGAATGAGAGGTGATCTCATTGAAAGATATAAAATTCTTAGAGAGCTTGACAGGGTAGATGCTGAAAGGTTGTTTCCCCTGGCTGGAGAGTCTAGAACCAGGGGTCAGCCATTTAGGACCGAGATGAGAAAAAATATCTTCACTCGGAGGGCTGTGAATTGTTGGAATTCCCTATCCCATAGAGCTGTGGACGTTTTGTCATTGAGCATATTCAAGATTGAGATCAATAGATTTTTGGACACTAAGGGAATCAAGGGATATGTGGGAAATGGAGGGGTTTTTTTATTCATTGGATGTGGGCATTGCTCATTCCTAATTGTCCTATGAGAAGGTGGTGGTGAGCCACCTTCTTGAGCAAGATTGTACAACTGAGTGGCTTGCTCGGCCATTTCAGAATCAACCACATTGCTGTGGGTCTGGAGCCAGACCAGCTAGTTTCCTTCCCTAAAGTGGGGCAACAATCTGGTAGTTTCATGGCCACCATTACTGATACTAGGTTTTTTTATTCCACATTTTATTTAAGTAATTGAATTTAAATTCCTCAGCAGGAGTTGAACTCTTAATTCCAGATTATTAGTCCAAGCCACTGGATTACCAGTCCAGTATCATAAACATTATGCTACCGTACCCTTGGTTAAGATAGATGATCCTCCATGATCTTATTGAATGGCAGAGCAGGCTTATGGGCCCCCATGGCCTACTCCTGCTCCTATTTCTTACATTCTTATGATTGAGGGGTCTAGAACAAGGGGACTTGGATATAAGATTAAATGTAAAAGATATAAAACAGGGGGCAATAGAAACCAGAGGGCTGAGAGTCTGTGAAATGTTTTACTGGAGTTAGTGCAGCAAAGACTATGTCAACATTTAAGAATAGGTGGTTCAAATAAAGGGGAATAAAGGAACATGGGAACAGGGTGGGCACATGGGATTAGGACTACTGCTCGTGTGGTGGATAAACACCACCACAGACTGGTCGGGCTGAACATTTCCATGTTGTAATTCTATGTAATTCCACTTGAGGTTACATTGCAGAGCGACTCCTCTGTGAAAAGGATTTTGTTAAGTTTAAAAAAATATCCTTCTCAATGAGCCCCACCACGCACATTCGACCAGCACGAATGTTTATTCTAGTGCAACTCAGATTTGATGATGACGTTAATTGTACAACTTGACCTCCGGCTGAAACAACTTTTCCATCCAAGTTTCCAATCCCAAGTGAAGACTCCCACAGGTCAGCGAACAGGCTGATGGCTTCGGCCAAGAGGAAATGACATGGCTGCTGCTGATCCAACTTTCTATTTTTGTCACTTGGAGGCAGGGTGAGGTTCCGTGACCGTGTCAGTCGCTATCACATGACCCAAGCTTACCAATCACATCGGATGCAGAGATTTATTTAATTTATTTAAGGGACAAAATATGGGAAATCCTGTCATCAGCCAAAAGGCAGAAACTGTTGATGTGGACCTCCCGTTTCCTGGTCAGGAAAGGCAACAGAGAGGAGAATCAGAATGAAGGTTTGTTCATTTTAAATCCGTTGCTATACATAGGTGCAAAAATATTGGGCCAGAAATTGCTCCCGAAATAACAGAGGGGCTCAACAGCGCTCTCCGTTTTTAATGGCAAATTGAAGGAGCACTAAAATATGGAAATCATAAACTTGCTCCTATTGGTTCACCCATGATTTCATAGCTTCGAATTAAAGGGACATCATACGGTGCAATCAGAGAAATGATTGAAAAAGTGCACACTTGCTCATCTGTCCAGCTGGAAAGTAATTAATTACGCCACCAAACAGGCACGCTTAAAAATACAGATCTAAACTAAGATTTGAAAGGCAGTTAATTTTAATGACTGCCAAACAACTACATTTTAAAAATGTGGAGTCTCATATTACTCCTTATTTTAAATAGCTTTTGGCCGTAAAAAAATTAAAAATTTAAATTTAAAAAACAATTCCCTTCTGTCTCTTTAATTTAATTATTTCTTTGGCTTTTTTTATATATAAAAAAATTATTTACGATAACATCCAGAATATTAACTTTAAATGAATGAAGTCTGTTTGAGCAATGCAGCTTGAATGTGGGTGTGACTTCTCTTCCTGACAGATTTTGTGGGCGGTATCTTCTCCTCGTAGACTGTCCTAGCTGCAGCAACTCACGCTACTCAGAGGCTGGGTTGATAGCACACCATTTTTTAAAAAAAAATTCAAAATCAAGCAATTCGATGCCACAGAGCCCGCAGTAAGTAATTTTGTTAATTTAATTCGCAGGAGCTGCGGCGAGTGTTGCCTCACTGCTCGGAGAAATTTCTGGCCCATTGTCATCAGCGAGAAAGAGAAAGAGAGAGAGAAAGAGAGAGAGAAAGAGTCTCCTTTTCACATGGTTGACAGTAACTAATTTACAAACATAGCCGGTACCCGGGTGCAATCTTCAACCTCAGTGATTTGTGTGCATGGCTGTGCAGAAAAGCAAGTCAACTGTAATTAAAGACATTTGGGCTTCCTTGATGCTAATGTTTTGGATCAGAGCAAATACCATAACCCACATGTCACAACTGTTTGACTTATGTGCAGCATTGGAGACACCTCCTGTACTAAGGAGACCAGGGGTGAAATCTCTAGTCTCCACGCTGTGCATATTGGATTTTATTGACACTATGTAATTAGTTAACATCTGGTCTTCCAACAATCAGCTTGGAAAACTGCAGTGAAAAAAACTCGTCTCTCCCCCCAATATAAAGTCATGTACCCTTAATAAGATTAAAAATAGAAACTGCAATAACATCCGGCTTGTCAGGAATATTATCAGTGTCACATCTGCAGTCTTCAGTACAACTGTGCAGTTGTCCCAGTAATTGCTGGGAACAAAAGTGGGCCTTGAATTTGCTCAGTGGAATAATTACAAGTGCTTAACGTGTCTGTTTGAAATTCCTCTCCCTGCTATTGTCTTGGTATTTCCACTAAAACAGCAAGAAGAGGATTTCAGACAAACATGTTAAGTGTTCGTTTGTCCCGCAGTGTGTAATTTTACGACGGTGAGTCTATAAAGAAAAGACTTGTATTTGCATAATGCAAATACAAGTCTTAAAGTGCCTTTCATGCAATGAGTTACATAGTAGTACAGTGTTACATAGCCAACCAGGCAGCCATTTACGCACAGGTAACGTATTCTATTAATATCATGTATGGGTACGGTAGCGTAATAGTTATGTTACTGGCCTAGTGATCCAGACAATGCGAGTTTTAAAAAAAAATCTGGAAATAGAAAGCTGGTATCAGTAAAAGTGACCACGAAGCTGTCAGATTGTCATAAAAACTCAACTGGTTGACTCACGTCCTTTAAGACCTGCCGCCTTCACCCGGTCTGGTCTATACGTGAATCCAGTCCCACACCAATGTGGTTGACTCGTAACGGCCCCCTGAAGTGGCCTAGCAAGTCACTCAGTTGCATCACCACCTTCACAGGACAACTAGGGATGGGCAATAAATGCCAGTCTTGCCAGCAACACCCACATCCCTGGACTGAATAATAATTTTTTTTAAATTCCAAGTGGAGTTTTGTTTCTTGAATTAAGTCATACTGATAGAAACAAAAAAGGACATCAGAAGTGTCTACCACTTGAAAATACATTAACAAATTGTTCACAGATCCACCCATTCCATCTCTTGTGAAAACTATGCTAACACTAATGAGGAACTGTAATAACTTCAAGCCTACAGCAATCGGAAAATGAAACTTCCACCAACTAAGGCACTATCTCCCAATGTTCTTAATTACACTGAAATCCTTGTTTCCTAATCTCTCTTACTGGGTACATAAAGAGATCCCTTTGGGCAGAGTAACTGCTCAGAGTGCAGTGTTTTACGCTAGCTCTTCAAATGTTTATGCATGCAATTGGAATGGCTTCCAATTAACTTGGACAGATCTTTAATGAGACATGTAAAAAGCAGCAGATATAATAAAGGGGAGGATCCCATAAATTGTGATATAGTTGCTGCCAGCACCACCCAGGGTAATAGAGAAACAAATTCCAGCTGGAATCTCAACCTACCAACTCAATCTTCAAATTGCTGAATGAATTTTTCTGGCCTAATAAGCACTAGAAAACACAAGGGTCGCTCAGCCTCTGCATTAATACACAAACAGTTTCTTTGTTCAGAGCAAATCAGTTTGCAGATTTTAATGCTGAAAGATGGCTATTCATTGATTAAATTGTAGCTTTGACAGGAGCTGGACAATCCCAAGAAATAAAAAAGTGTGCAATCATACTGCACAAAGTCAACTGAAAGCACTTTGCTCCCCAGTTTGTTTTGGATATGGGAAGCTGATTTATATTGGCATTGCAAGATCATACTTAGTCTATTATTCTGAAGTAGGTTTGCAGCTCTATTCACATTCTTGTTGTCATTGTGAAACCGTCGCGATCCTCTGCAGTGAGATAACTTTGGGGACTGGAATGGCATGGTGCAAAGCGATTCTCACCCAGTAGTCAGGGTGAGTGGGGGCAGGGGACAATTCCCAACTACACTGGAGAGTCCAGTCACTGATCTGACCCCACAGTAGTGCTCTAGTTTTGGCACTGCAGCAACGTTAAAGATCTATCTCCATCTCTTGTAGTCTCACAATAAAATGAGGGTCTTTTTTTAAAAAATTACATTAAGTAGTTCCATAGCATTCACTAATTCCACTCCTCCCCCTCCTTATCTCCACACTACGCTCAGTAAAAGGGAGGTATATTTTAACAGATGTATTACTAAGAGCAGGAAACTTCAATACAATGTATCAAACTGAGGTTATAAATTTATGACTGGTGAAATCTAAAAATCGTGAAATTTGTGCCAAACAAAAATCGGCAGTACAGTCAACTATTTACATACAGACTTGGCATAAACATCCTGCTACTCAAAACTCCCACTTGCATTAAGAAAACAAGAAAAAAAACTCCCCTGATGACTCAGCGAGTTTGTGCAGTGAATGGTTGAGCCCAGACAGACCAGGAACGTCTCAACAGGCTCAGCGATAGGGGGAATCAGCATTCCAAATAGACCACTGTTACATGTTTCAAGTCTGCCTTAGGTATCTTCTAAGGTACAACCGTGTAGTTCAATCCCAGTTGACGTTCTGCCCAATATCTAATCATACGATAGTGTAACCTGAGCGTGTAACAGTATTACCTCCTTGTGATTTGAACTGGATGTTGTGTCTTTCCCACACATACCCTCCTGCACACTTTTCCAATATTTTCAAAGGCTGACTGAAAATAACTTGGTGAGGTGAGGTTTGATGTGAATCATTAAGTTGCTTTATTCTGTGAACATACAGAATAACCGTTGCAAACAAACTACCCATATTTCATTTAAATTTCACTTGTCTCCATGGAAAATGAGAAAAAAAATAATAAACCACACGTTTTGTTCCTAGTGTGGGCTGAGTTGCTTGTTTTTGACATTACCTTTCTTTCTAGACAACATCTAATTGCAATCATTGATCTCCTGTATCTCAGCTTCCAGCCCCAGTCCTAGGCCTGCATCTTGCACTTCCCTGTTTAAAATCTGATTTCCTGCCCGTGTGCCTACTTTCCCTTTTACCCTGTGTCTCAGCAAGTAGGAGGACTGTCTCTCTGACTTCTTCCCCATTCAGAGTTTCACCAGCAGGCCTGTCAAAAAAAAATTGGTTACTTCACTTCAAGTTCAATGTAGTGTTTGAAAGGGAAAAAAGTGAGTCAGCTGCTAAGATTCTAGACTTGGGTAAGGCCGACTTCAATGGGATGAGACAGAGACTGTCCACAGTAAACTGGGCAAATCTGTTAATGGGTAAAACGACTGATGATCAGTGGGAAATGTTTAAAGAAACATTTAACATGATACAGAATCGGTTTATACCCCTGAGGGGCAAGAACTCTACTTGCCAAAAAAAACAGCCATGGACAACTAAAGAGGTAAGGGACAGTATAAGACATAAGGAAAGGGCATACAAAAAGGCAAAAAATGGCACAGATCCTGGCGAATGGGAAAGATACAAAGATCAACAAAGGGTCACAAAACAGATAGTAAGAGCTACAAAAAGAGAGAATGAAAAGAAACTCGCAAGGGATATCAAAACCAATACGAAGAACTTTTATAGTTATATTAGGAAAAAGAGGGTGGTCAGGAGCAGTGTTGGCCCCTTAAAAACTGAAAGTGGGGATATTGTCATTGACAATGGGGAAATGGCGGACATTGAACTTTGCGTCAGTATTTACAGTAGAAAAAGAGGATAGCATGCCGGAAATCCCAAGAAAACTAATATTGAATCGGGGACAGGGACTCGATAAAATTAACATAAGTAAAGCAACAGTAATGAAGAAAATAATAGCACTAAAGAGTGACAAATCCCCAGGACCAGATGGTTTCCATCCCAGGGTTTTAAAGGAAGTAGGTGAGCACATTGCGGATGCCCTAACGATAATCTTTCGAAGTTTTCTAGATTCAGGAACTGTCCCTCTAGATTGGAAAATTGCACATGTCACTCCACTTTTTAAGAAAGGAGAGAGAGGGAAACCGGGGAATTATAGACCAGTTAGCCTAACATCTGTTGTGGGGAAAATGCTGGAGTCTATAATTAAGGATAGGGTAACTGAACACCTCGAGAATTTTCAGTTAATCAGAGAGAGCCAGCATGGATTTGTGAAAGGTAGGTCGTGCCTGACAAACCTGATTGAATTTTTTGAAGAGGTGACTAAAGTAGTGGACAGGGGAATGTCAATGGATGTTATTTATATGGACTTCCAGAAGCCATATGATAAGGTCCCACATAAGAGACTGTTAGCTAAGATAGAAGCCCATGGAATCGAGGGAAAGTTACAGACTTGGTTAGGAAGTTGGCTGAGCGAAAGGCGACAGAGAGTAGGGATAATGGGTAGGTACTCACATTGGCAGGATGTGACTAGTGGAGTCCCGCAGGGATCTGTCTTGGGGCCTCAATTATTCACAATATTTATTAACAACTTAGATGAAGGCATAGAAAGTCTCATATCTAAGTTTGCCAATGACACAAAGATTGGTGGCTTTGTAAGCAGTGTAGATGAAAACATAAAATTACAAAGCGATATTGATAGATTAGGTGAATGGGCAAAACTGTGGCAAATGGAATTCAATGTAGACAAATGTGAGGTCATCCACTTTGGATCAAAAAAGGATAGGACAGGGTACTTTCTAAATGGTAAAAAGTTAAAAACAGTGGATGTCCAAAGGGACTTAGGGGTTCAGGTACATAGATCATTGAAGTGTCATGAACAGGTGCAGAAAATAATCAAGAAGGCTAATGGAATGCTGGCCTTTATATCTAGAGGACTAGAGTACAAGGGGGCAGAAGTTATGCTGCAGCTATACAAAACCCTGGTTAGACCGCACCTGGAGTACTGTGAGCAGTTCTTGGCACCGCACCTTCGGAAGGACATATTGGCCTTGGAGGGAGTGCAGCGTAGGTTTACTAGAATGATACCCGGACTTCAAGGGTTAAGTTACGAGGAGAGATTACACAAATTGGGGTTGTATTCTCTAGAGTTTCGAAGGTTAAGGGGTGATCTGATCGAAGTTTATAAGATATTAAGGGGAACAGATAGGGTGGATAGAGAGAAACTATTTCCGCTGGTTGGGGATTTTAGGAGAAGTGGGCTCAGTCTAAAAATTAGAGCCAGACCTTTCAGGAGCGAGATTAGAGAACATTTCTACACACAAAGGGTGGTGGAAGTTTGGAACTCTCTTCCGCAAACGGCAATTGATACTAGCTCAATTGCTAAATTTTAAATCTGAGATAGATAGCTTTTTGGCAATCAAAGGTATTAAGGGATATGGGCCAAAGGCAAGTATATGGAGTTAGATCACAGATCAGCCATGATCTTATCAAATGGCGGAGCAGGCACGAGGGGCTGAATGGCCTACTCCTGTTCCTATGTTCACTGCCCCACTGTCTACTCTCAAAAATAATAGGTGTTATCCTGGCTTAATGATCCTGGGGTGAGTCAATTAACTCTCATTATCTCAGTTAGAAGTAGTTTGTGAACCATGACTTTCCACAAATGGGCTCATCTAGCTTTAATACACATCTTCAATGCTTGAGCCATTAACAAAGAAACTGTTTGCCCCAGTAGTTGCAGCTTGTGGCTTTTTAAACCTGCACAAATCACTTGGTGTTTTAAAACACAACAGCCGTTACCATTAAAAAAAGGTCTAAAATTCTAAGATATGGCAACTAGCCTATATGCTCTTGCTCTGCACTATATGCTGACAGCTTTGAAATCATGACCTGTTCTTTGCTTTTTCTTATAAACATTACCAAATCCCTATCTCGTGATTTACCTTGCATTCTTTCACGCTCTTTTCAACCTTGGTAGTGTCCTTATTTTAGGTTGCCAAGGTTTCATAATAATAATAAAAAAATAGTACTAGTAGATGACACTTAGGGGGCGAAATTTAACTCAGGTCATAAAAACGGGTGGCCAGGAGTTGCAAATTCGGTGGGGGCGTCTCCACCACCCCGTCAACACCCAAGGTCCACCTGAAGCTATACTCAGGCAGGTCTGTAAATGGGTGAGTGGCCCGCCCGCCTGAAACAGGCGTAAGGCCGCTTCACTATGCGAATCAGGATCCTTCGCCGGTTGTAGGACTCCAGTGCAAAATTCTGGTACAAATGGGCAGAGCTTGCACCCCACCTAGTTGTACCAGGCCTTGAGCACCACTGGTCGGTGCTCAAATAACAGTTATAATTTTGTGGAGCTAGAAGGAGCAGAAGTGCTCCTCCTGGTTCCACAATAGCTTGTATTTATATAGCGCCTTTAATGTAGTAAAATGTCCCAAAGCGCTTCAACAGGAGCGTTAGCAAACAAAATCTGACACCGAGCCACATAAGGAGATATTAAGACAGGTGACGAAAAGCTTGGCCAAAGAGGTAGGTTTTAAAGAGCGTCTTAAAAAGGGGGGAAAAGAGAGAGGTAGAGAGGTCCAAGGAGGGAATTCCAGAGCATGGGCTTGGGCAGCTGAAGGCATGGCCGCCAATGCTGGAGCGATGAAAATCGGGAATGCGCAAGAGGCCAGAATCCAGAAATCCAATGGACCGTTGCTGGACCGGGCTTGCCTCCCTCAGTTTCGCCCCACAGGATCTACCTGCGGGCTGGCTCGCTTTCAAAGCTGGCCAGAATTTATCAAGACCCCCAACCGGCTCGACTGCATCCAGATGCCCATTTAACGCCCGCGGCTCGCCGCTTCTGTTCAAATGATATCCAGATGCTGAATTTAGCTTGGTCCTCAAGCCGGCATGCAGAGCAATTGCTTCGCTGACTTGCCACCCGTTTTGGGCACAAGTCGAATTCCTCCCTCTCAGTTGGAGAAGGAACATTATGGCAGGCCCGAGGATTACGTTTACTTATGATGACAAAGAGACTCTTAGACACTGCAGTGACCCACATCCCACTCTTATTATACAGAAACGTTTTGTTCCACGATAAGGATCTGCCTCCTATGCGTGCATACCATGCAGATCAAGGTGACAACCTTTTGTGTTTGATAATAGCAGTGGAGATTTTCCTGGATATCCTGTAATGATAGTGGAACTGCAGTTGACATATATGATGGTATTTTTGGTGTCTCTTGTCTCTACAAGTCAGCAATCTCAGTGTCAGCTGCCTGCAACACTTAAATTAGAAAGACAACATGGATGTGATAGTTCACCATGACAGGGTCCTTGGGGATTCTTTATTGTATCGCGCTGATTGAAAATAGCCTTTTACATCCTGCTCATAAAAGCTGCAACCTGCAAGTAGCACCAAAAATGCAAGTCTTTGAAATTAACCCTTTGCTTTGAAATCTTTTTCATGACGAGATCTCTCAAAAATCTAACTGCTGTACATTCTCCCTCTGATCCTGCAGTTGGGAACACACAGAGCTGGTAACAGAGTGAGGTGGGAACTGGATCAGAACAGTACTTCTAAGGAGGAATTTGACTAAGGTGTGAATTCAGTGGTGATTAGAGTAAGTGGTGAGTAAGTACTTCGGAACATTATGTATGTGTGTGTTTTCCCCCCTCTTTAACTGATTGGTGCAACTGTAGTGAATTAACAGTTAACAGATAGCCGATTAATCACTGGCTAGGTGTTAATTAATCTACTGTGTAGTTGGGTTGGCTGAGCAGCTAAAACTGGATTGTGATCTAATTTGGTAGGGGTATGAGAAGAGAAATAGTAGTGGGATCACATCAGTTTTGAGTGGTGAGCAGGTCAGGGAATGAAGTTACGACAGAGTGAGAACAATACGTCCATAGTGGAAATTTTACTAGGGTGGGAATTTAGGGCAGTGTAGTTTAATTGAAATTTAAGTTGATAAAAATATAAACTTAACTAGCATTTATAGTAAGAATGGCAACGTAGGAAGAGACATTAACATCTGGTTCCTGCAGAATGGTAGGGGGGTTAAATTGGTAGGGGGTTGAATAGTAGGGGGGTTAAATTGGTTAACCCCTGAAACTAGGTGCGGGGGTCACGTGAGATTCGTGCTGCCTGAAAATCTGCACGATTGCTCTGTGCAGCCAGCACTCCCTGCGCTGTTGAGTGGCTGCACGCACCAGCAGGGGGCCTGATATGGGGCGTGGCCAGCACTACTTAAAGGCAACCTGCACCTCTTAAAGGGGAAGTGGAGCCCTGCAGTACCCCGCAGAGCGTCATTGTATGCTGCACAACCTAGTCATTGAGAGGACAGCCCTTGGCACCGCCTATCCAGCAAGACCCTGAGCCAGAGGAGGAAGATGCAGGGAGACAACAAGGTGCACAGGCCCTGTCTGCCAGGGCTCTGCGTGCTCTCCTTATTAATGAGCGATATCAATAACCTCAACAACACCTCCCAAGTCAACAACAGTCCTACAATCTGCACCTGTCCTCTCCCACATAACTATCCAATCATTGTGCTTATGATTACACATTGCTTCCTCCCGCAGCTCATCACAAATAAAAACCACCACCAACTGCGACTATAAGTACAAATTTATAAACTGACACATGAAGTCATGTATACAACATTAGACTATTCACCCTTGTGTATTCCCTTAGTGCCTGTCGTTTGTCTGCCTTTTCCTTTCCTTGTGCTCATACGAGGTGTATCCCCAGTGGCTGGAGCATGGGTGGTGGGGGGCTGCTGGCCTTCAATGGAGGAGCTTGCAGATGGCCGTGGAGGACAACCTCGAGCAGCTCTGGGACAGGGGGGCCCGGCTTCAAACTGCACCATCTTGGCCTGGGCTGCAGCTGGGGATACACCTCGTACGAGCACTAGGAAAGGAAAAGGCAGACGAACGACAGGCACTAAGGGAATGCACAAGGGTGAATAGTCTAATGTTGTATACATGACTTCATGTGTCAGTTTATAAATTTGTACTTATAGTCGCAGTTGGTGGTAGTTTTTATTTATTTGGGTGATGTGGCTGTCATGGTTGAATAGCTGCCAGTGTGTGTGACCTGTGAGTTGTTGGTGTGAGGCTTGTAAGAGTGGGACTATGTGATGGTGAGATGCAACATGCGAAGTACAGCATTGCGTATGGATGGGCAGTGTTTGGCGGGGGCGGGGGGGTGCCATGCATGGAGCAGTGGTAATATTGGTAGGATGTGCCACTTGACATTTGAATTCACTCACCTTGATCACTCGTGTCAAATCATTGAACTTTTTCCTGCACTGCACCCACGTGCGTGGTGCAATGCTCCTGGCATTCACTTCCAGCGCCACTTCCTCCCACTGCCTCCACAGCTGGTGTCTGGAGGACCTCGTGCCACCGTGCAGATACAGGATGGCCCTCCATGCATCCACCAAGGCTTCCAGTGCGTTAACCGAGAACATTGGTGCATGCTGTCTCGCAGGTCCAGCCATTAGATTTTTCTTGCACCACTGCAGCCCAGGCCAAGATGGTGCAGTTTGAAGCCGGGCCCCCCTGTCCCAGAGCTGCTCGAGGTTGTCCTCCACGGCCATCTGCAAGCTCCTCCATTGAAGGCCAGCAGCCCCCCACCACCCATGCTCCAGCCACTGGGGATACACCTCGTATGAGCACAAGGAAAGGAAAAGGCAGACAAACGACAGGCACTAAGGGAATACACAAGGGTGAATAGTCTAATGTTGTATACATGACTTCATGTGTCAGTTTATAAATTTGTACTTATAGTCGCAGTTGGTGGTGGTTTTTATTTGTGATGAGCTGCGGGAGGAAGCAATGTGTAATCATAAGCACAATGATTGGATAGTTATGTGGGAGAGGACAGGTGCAGATTGTAGGACTGTTGTTGACTTGGGAGGTGTTGTTGAGGTTATTGATATCGCTCATTAATAAGGAGAGCACGCAGAGCCCTGGCAGACAGGGCCTGTGCACCTTGTTGTCTCCCTGCATCTTCCTCCTCTGGCTCAGGGTCTTGCTGGATAGGCGGTGCCAAGGGCTGTCCTCTCAATGACTAGGTTGTGCAGCATACAATGACGCTCTGCGGGGTACTGCAGGGCTCCACCAGAATGGTCCAGGCAGCGGAAGCGTTGCTTTAGGAGGCCTACGGTGTGCTCGATGACATTCCGAGTGGCTGCATGGCTCTCATTGTATGCCTGCTCTGCACGTGTGCGTGTTACTGACCGGTGTCATGAGCCACGTCATGAGCTGATAGCCCAGTAGCCAGCCTTTGACTTGCTGGTTGAAAGATGGTGTGACGTTGGACTGCTGCAGAATGAAGGAATCGTGACTGCTGCCAGGGTAGCGGGCATTGACCTGCATGATGTGCTGTGTGCGGTCGCACACCAACTGCACATTGAGGAGTGGAACCCCTTTCTGTTCATGAAGATGGCAGAGTTGAGATGTGGTGCACACATGGCTATATGTGTGCAGTCAATGGTACCCTGCACCATGGGGAAGCCTGCAATGTGAGCAAACCCTCACGCTCCCCCATTCTGCTTCTCTCTGTTAAGAGGGAACGTTATGAACCTGTTGCATAGCTCGTACAGTGCCTCCGTGATTTCCCTTATGCAGCAGTGCACTGCAAACTGCGAGATGTTGCACATATCGCCAGCAGAGGCCTGAAAGGATCCAGAGCCGTAAAAGTTCAGTGCCACAGTTACCTTGACAGCCACAGGCAATGCTGTCCTCGCCCTGCTGTGAGGCTGCAGCAGTTGACATATCTCTAACAACCTCTTTGGTGAACTGCAGCCATCAGATGCACTGATCTTCGCTCAGGTTGAGTAAGAGAATTGTTCCCTTAAGGCCCTTGTTGGACGACTCCGACTATGCTCTCAGTTGTGTTCAATGCCCAGCGGGAGCCCTAGCAGGCCACCCATGGTTGGCAGAAACCTTGTTCAGCACACAGTTTTAAATGCCACCAACAGTAATGCAGGACCTGCCAGACCACTCTATATAATACTGCAACTTCCTCCAAGTATAAGAAGCTTCAAGAAACATGTACAATTGTACTAGTAGCCAGAAGCAATAATTCAGCAACTAACCTGCATGATTCCTTTAAATAGCAATGGTGTGGGGTCCTCCAGGCCATCTACAACCTGTTAAGCTTTACATGGTTAACAGCGTTGAGTTCCAAAATCGCATCTGTCCCTTTAAATCAGCGTTGCACACTGATTTACCGCATATTCTCCCTACTTTACATGGTGTTGACGTTCATCATCTGCACGTGCGCAAACTCCTTTACCAAGATGGTGTCCGCACATGTCACGCTAGAAGTATGCGCGCGGATTCCGGACACCATTTTGGCTCCTTGGGAGGCCGCATAGCGCCTACACAAAGGGCACTACACAGCCCAATCTATGGCCCTTGGTGTTAACTTGGGCAAACACATCTGCAAGAAGTATTCCCAACTGAGATGACTTGAACTCAAGATGGACTTGGAAACAATCTGACACATCAGGGGAAAAAAATTGGTATAAAAACAAAGGCACCTAATTGGAATAGGGCAGATTTTAGAAAGATGACGAGTGAGCGAACTAAGGTGAAAAGAGAAATTGGTTCACAGGACTGTAGATCAACAATGGGATTTATTTATGTATTTTTTTTAGAAAGAGATTTCAAAGTTGGGGAATAAATATACACCATTTTTAAAAAAGGAAATTACTTCAAGTTTCAGAATGCTGTGGATAAATAGAGGTTAGAAACAAACTAAAGTTGAAGAGGAGGGCATATGGGGCCTGTAGGGATGATAAAAATAAGAAAAAATACAAGAAAATAAGGACAGAGGTTAAGAAAAGGATAAGGGGAGCAAGGAGGATGTATGAGGAGAGAATCTCAAAGTAGTAATAAGAACAGTAAAATATTCTACAAATATCAGCCTTTCTTGATTCAAAGTACAATAATTAATTTTTTTTAAAAAACAAAATGTACCAGCTCACACTTACTGATGTTGATTTTCATCTGCCACATTTTTGTCCATTCCACCATCAATACAACTTACATTTATATAATGCCTTTAATAATGGATCGATTGAAAGGAGAGGACAGATATTCTTATCTACTGGCACTTATGGGAACACTATTCCTGGAAAGACGATGGCAGTGTATTAACCAAGCTGAACCTCTTCAGGTCTGTTTCTGATCTTAGTAATAAAGCATACTGTGCAACAAGATTTAGGCCAAAGGTTCAACCATGGAATTGCTAGGCAACAGGCATTACTGATGACACCTGAACTCTGAAGGCAAACTCAACAAAAGGATTTTTGAGTATGAAATCAATAATGAATAGTAAAGTCTTCAGTGTATATGGCATTCAAGTTAATGGGGCAGAAGTCGCTTGGGAAATAACAATGAGTTCAACAGCGCTCTCCGTTGTTCGTGGCGAAATCAAGGAGCAAGTTCTGGCTTTCGCACATGGGCAGTGAAACGCGGAAATCTAGAACTTGCTCCTACTGGTTTGCCGGTGATATGGCCGCTTTGAATTAAAGGGACCTCGCACGCTGCAATCAGAGAAATCATTGAAAAAGTGCCAACTTGCTCATCTGCCCAGCTGGAAAGTAACTAATTACACCACCAAACAGGTATGCTTAAAACAAAAAACAGGTCTAAACTAAGTTTTTGCAGCATGGTAAGTCTTAATGACTGCCAAACAACTAAAAATTAACTTTTAAAAAAATGTGGAGTCTCATTACTCCTTATTTTAATAGTTTTTGGTCATTAAAAATGTTCTTTTCCTTTCTGTCCCATTAATTTATTTAAATTATTTCTTACCCTTTTGTCCCCCCCCCCCCCCCCCTCCGGCTGTCTAACTTTTTTTACATTGATTCAAAATGATTGATTTAAACAACTTCCTGCAGAATCAGCTGTCAAAAATGCTGCGATCTGATTGGTTGAGGGGGCAAGAGCGATCAGCTGTCAAAAATGCTGTGATCTGATTGGTCGAGGGGAGTGCTCTATCCTCTTCTCCCATGGGTCCTAGCTTGGCCTGAACTGACGCTAGGCTCTTCTCCACTTCCTAATCGAAGAAAAGACCATGGTAAGTTAGTGGGTTAGTATAAATCTATGGAGCGGCGAGCACAGTTGGTTCACTGCTCTGAGCAATTTCTACCCCAATATTTTTCATTACTGTTCCTCATATCAGCTAGATTCCACACACAAGAAAAAACCTGTACCATAGGGGTTAACAGACACAGAGACTGCAGTGGTTCATTTAGTTTAAGGACTGAATCGGATAATTTACGTGACTCTGTTCCTAATGTCACATACACAGAAAATACCGAAGATAAGTTTTACCGAGAGATTGCTCGCTTGTCAGATTGATTCAAACCTCACGATTTTCAATTTATGCAGGAACTAAAATGTTTTTGCTCTCCAAGCTAATGTGGACTTGCAACTGTAGTGTCAATATGATTGCATCAACAGCTTTGAGTAAATATGACCTTTTTAAAAAAAAATCGCACCACAATGCATCACGCAGTTACTTGCAGTGATAAGTGTTTGAATTCAAATAGTGACTGGTGCTGCCATCTGCTGCATGAGTGTTGTAAAAGCTAATCATCTATTAGTGGGTAAATTCAATGAGGCACAGCCTCAGCGGATGGGGTATGCAGGTCAGAGATAGGGCTCTAACATAACAAGGCTAATTCTGCAACCCGCACTCCCATTTAGTGAGGTTCCATGACAGCCTTGCAGAATTACTTCTCATAATAATTTTTTTTTATTTGTTCTTTTTTAAAAAAATATAAATAGCATAGATGCATTTAAAGGGAACAAGAACTTGCATTTATATAGCGCCTTTAACATAGTAAGATGTCCCAAGGCGCTTCACAGGAGCGATTTTCAAACAAAATTTCACATCGAGCCACATAAAGAGATATTAGGACAGGTGATCAAAAGCTTGGTCAAAGAGGTAGGTGTTAAGGAGTGTCCTAAAAAGGAGGAGAGAGAGAGAGAGGCAGAGAGGTTTAGGGAGGGAATTCCAGAGCTTAAGGTCTAGGCAGCTGAAGGGGTGGCCAGCAATGGTGGAGCAATTAAAATCGGGGATGTGCAAGAGGCAAGAATTGGAGGAGCGCAGAGATCTCGGAGGGTTGTAGGGCTGGAGGAGATTACGGTGATAGGGAGGGGCGAGGCCATGGAGGGATTTGAAAACAAGGATGAGAATGTTAAGTACATGAGGGAGAAAGGAATAGAAGGATATGCTGATAGGGTTAGATGAAGTAGAGTGGGAGGAAGCTTGTGTGGAGTATAAACACCAGTTGGGCCAAATGGCCTGTTTCTGTGCTGTAAATTCTATCTAATATTTGTTCTTGAGAAGTAGACAATGCTGGCAAAGCAGCATTAGATGCCCTGACATCAAAGAGTCAACCGCATACTGTGGGACTGGAATCACGTGTCAGACCGGGTAGGAGTGGCAGTTTATTTTCCTGAAGTATATTAGGAAGCAGTTGGATTTTTACAACAATGCAGCAGCTTTTATGATGCTAGCCCTCAAATTACCAGATTTATTTAAATCAATTTCACAACTTGCCGTGATGAGAATTGAACTTAAGACCTCTGGAGTACAAGTCCAGTACCATAAATCACTAACCTACTGTACCCACATACTGGGAATTACTCTCCAGGTAGTGCGGAGGAAAGGTCCTCTTTTATCAGGTTTATCCATCCTATGTTTCATCCACTGAAGATTTTACCACAGTGAATAAGCTCCACTGACAGAGAACAATCTGCAAAGGGATATAGACAGGTTAAGTGAACCTTTGTGGAACTCCCTTCCCCAGAGAGCAGTGGAGGCAGGGTCATTGAATATTTTTAAGGCTGAGTTAGATAGACTCCTGATTAACAAGGGAGTCAAAGGTTATAGTAGGTAGACGGGAAAGTAGGGTTGAGGTCACAATCAGATCAGCTATGATCTTATCAAATGGCAGAGCAGGTTCGCGGGGCCAAATGGCCTATTCCTGCTCTTAATTCGTATGTAACCAAACTATCCCATAATGAAAGCTAAATCTCATGACAAGCCAAAAATCAGAGCCCTCGCCCCAATAAAGACATAAGCAGAGAATGTCTAAATCAGTGCAGAAACCAATGTTTACAGGAGACAGTTGGGGTGTAATGGTAGCAGAAGGGGATGGTCAGAGGTCAGCAATGGTGGGGACCACAGATCAATTCTGCTAAGGCAAGGAGAGAGTTTTGAAATTGTTTACATTCCATATTTGCAACTACAAAAAACATGAAAGCATACTAGAAATATTTGAGTAATATTAAGTCTACTGAAGGCATTCTGCAGATACGTTAGACGTAAAACTGGGACCATTCTACCCCTCCAAAGAACAAAAAGTCTGCCGTAGATGAGAAAGGCCTCCAATTTTTCTCCTGCGACTATATAAATGAGGAGAACCTTGCCTTCAAGGACCCTGGTATGTTGTCTTTTTTTTTAGGTGTAATTATGGTGTAAAAAAACCTCAGATGCAATGAATACACTACATGCTATTTAGTATAAGAAAGGCTTGCATTTGTATAGTGCCTTTCAGGATGTCCCAAAGTGCTTTGCAGCCAATGAAGTACTTTGAAGTGCACTCACTGTTGTAATGTAGGAAACGCGGCAGCCAATTTGCGCTCAGCAAGGTCCCACAAACAACAATGACCAGGTAATCAGATTTTTTTTTAAGTGGTGTCGGTTGAGAGATAAATATTGGCCAGGACAACAAAAGAACACACCTACTATTCTTCAAAATAGTGCCATGGGATCTTTTACATCCACCTGACAGAGGCCTCGACTGCCCTGTTTAACATCTCATCCAAAAGACGGAAACTCCGACAGTGCAGCACTCCCTCAGTACTGCACTGAAGTGTCAGCCTAGATTATGCACTCAAGTCTCTGGAGTGGGATATGAACCCATATCCTTCTGAGTCAGAGGCAAGAGTGCTATCACTGAGCCACAGCTGACATTGTACAGTCCATGCACAATGCTTTGTTGTTTGAACACATTGCACCACCTTGCCACCCATCCCACCTTTATAAGTTCAATATACTAGCCTTTCTAATGTCCACCATTGGCCTTCCCAACTTTTCCATTCCCTTCTTCCTCTTCCTACGTCGCAGACAAAAAGGTACATTAAGGCTGAATCAATTTGGAACGATCCAATAGATATAGTTACCTTCAGCAGGAATTTGCAGGTTAATTACCTCATAACACAGTACGTAGTAGCCTGTGCTTCAAGGAAAAATGAAAGGATTCCTTACCTAACACTGCCATGGGAGCACCATCGTCGCAATTGTCTATAATTAGGAATCAGAGTGTTACATACACCTTATGCAATTCTTTGATTTGTGGAAACTGGTGCTCTGAATGGATTGACGGGACACGCTCTCTTCCAAATAGATCCCCATCGATTGTAATTGGGGTCGATTTAGTGTAGAAACACTGGTTTATAATTATCGAGTTATGATAGGTGGTGAATAAAGCTCCAGTCCTTCCCTCCTTTAAGTTGATCCTTTTTCTGCCAGTTCTTGTTTTCTGTTCACTCTCAAATGCCATCTTCTTTTTCTTCTCTTCTCTAACTTCACATTAGCAAACCCATTTCTTCCGCTGCTTTTGCATCCAGCAGATAGTGCTTTGGGTTGTTTTCAT
The DNA here is from genome assembly GCF_035084215.1 of Heptranchias perlo. Lineage (NCBI taxonomy): Eukaryota > Metazoa > Chordata > Chondrichthyes > Hexanchiformes > Hexanchidae > Heptranchias > Heptranchias perlo. The sequence continues at coordinate 15,201,082 of NC_090333.1, read as the reverse complement.
GATAAAGTTGCTTTTTACGTGCACAGGTCATTAACCTGACTCTACCAGGAGAACCGTGATTGGGGATTGCCACACCGCTCCCATCGGACACGAGTATCCCATTGGATGCCAACCCAGTATTCAGAGACTGGAACTCTCCTCTCCGTTCGCCGGGTCTCAGGTACGATAGTTACAGGTAAATAAAATTATGGCCACTTGGACTGCTCAGAACACATTATATAAATAAAATTAAATAATGTTTTAAAATTTGAAAAGTAAAGCTTTACTGATCACACTAGGGTACAGTTTCTCCGTTGCAGACAACCTTTCGAGATCTCATCCAAATGACTGTTCTTCACGTTTGAGGGGAGACGTAAGGGAAGATTATTGTAGCTCTATATTCTGAGAGTGCAGCTCTCCACTGGGGAACGTAGGAGCACAGAATCACCCCTATAATCTCTATTAGCATGTTTTTGACCATTATAATTCAGCCTGGTTTTGTCGTCTTCGGATGTGTATGCAATGGCATTTTCCAGCAGAGAGCCCTGGATAGTGCTTGGGGTGGGAGAACTAACTGATTTTCTTCTTGATCCAGGAGTACTGAGGCCACTTGTACTGCCTTTCACTCCCCCAGCTGAGATAAGATAACGTGGCACAGACATGGTACCCTGGAGGCTTCCCATCACCACTGCATCAAATGTTTTGTTACACTCAACAGTAATATTATGGAATTACATAGAATATACAGCACAGAAGCAGGCCATTTGGCCCATTAGGTCCATGCCAGTGTATCATAGAAATTTACGGTACAGAAGCAGGCCATTCAGCCCATCGTGTCCGTGCCAGCCAAAAAAGTGCTATCCAGCTTAATCCCACTTTCCAGCACTTGGTCTGTAGCCCTGTAGGTTACAGCACTTCAGGTGCTCATCCAAGTACTTTTTAAATGAGTTGAGGGTTTCTGCCTCTACCACCCTTTCAGGCAGTGAGTTCCAGACCCCCACCACCCTCTGGGCGAAAATATTTCTCCTCAGCTCCCCACTAATTCGACCAATTACTTTAAATCCATGCCCCCTGCTCACTGACCACTCTGCTTATGGGAAATAGGTCCTCCCTATCCACTCTATCTGGTCCCGTCATAATTTTATATGCCTCAATTAAATCTCCCCTCAGCCTCCTTTGTTCCAAAGAAAACAACCCCAGCCTATCCAATATTTTCTCATAGCTAAAATTCTCCAGTCCTGGCGACATCCTTGAAAATCTCCTCTGTACCCTCTCTAGTGCAATCACATCATTCCTGTAATGTGTTGATCAGAACTGTACGCAGTACTCTAGCTGTGGCCCAACCAATGTTTTATACAGTCTAGCATAACCTCCCTGCTCTTATAACCTATGCCTCGGCTAATAAAGGAAAGTATCCCGTATGCCTTTTTAAATCACTCTATCTATCTGTCCCGCTATCTTCAGGGATCTGTGGACATGCACTCCAAGGTCCCTCACTTCCTCTACACCTCTCAGTATCCTCCCACTTATTGTGTACTCCCTTGCCTTGTTTGCCCTCCCCAAATTACCTCACACTTCTCTGGATTGAATTCCATTTGCCACTTTTCTGCCCACCTGACCAGTCCGTTGATGTCTTCCTGCATTCTACAGCTTTCCTCCTCACTATCAACCACAAGGCCAATTTTTGTATCATCTGCAAACTTCTTGATCAAACCCCCCACATTCAAGTCCAAATCATTAATATATACCATAAAAAGCAAGGGACCTAGTACTGAACCATGTGGGACCCCACTGGAAACAGCCTTCCAGTCGCAAAAACAACCGTCAACCATTACCCTTTGCTTCCTGCCACTGAGCCAATTTTGGATTCAACTAGCCACTTTCCCTTGAATCCCATGGGCTTTTACTTTTTTGACCAGTCTGCCATGTGGGACCTTGTCAAAAGCCTTTCTAAAATCCATGTACACCACATCAAATGCATTACCCTCATCAACCCTCCTTGTTACCTGCTGAAACAATTCAATCAAGTTAGTCAGACATGACCTTCCCTTAACAAATCCATGCTGACTGTCCTTGATTAACGCGTGCCTTTTTAAATAATGATTTATGCTGTCCCTCAGAATTGATTCCAATAATTTGCCCACCACCGAGGTTAGGCTGACTGGTCTGTAATTACTCGGTCTATCTCCTTCTCCCTTTTTAAACAACGGTACAACATTAGCAGTCCTACAATCTTACGGCACCATGCCTGTAGCCAGGGAGGATTGGAAAATGATGGTCAGAGCCTCCGCTATTTCCTCCCTTGCTTCTCTTAACAGCCTGGGATACATTCCATCTGGGCCTGGCGATTTATCTACTTTTAAAGATGCTAATCCCCTTAATACTTCCTCTCTCTCTATGTTTATCCCATGCAATATTTCACACTCTGCAGTCTTCTCCTCCTCCTCAACTACAATCTCTGCATCATCCCCCTCTTTTGTGAAGACTGATGCAAAGTATTCTTTAAGAACCATACCCACATCTTCCGCCTCCACACATAGAGACCAAAAAAGAACCTAATAGGCCCCACTCTTTCCTTAGTTTTCCTCTTGATCTTTATGTATTTATAAAACATTTTTGGGTTTTCCTTAATTTTACTTGCCAGTATTTTTTCATGCCCTCTCTGATTTCCTAATTTCCTTTTTAATTCCAACCCTGCACTTTCTATACTCCTCTAGACTTTCTGCAGTATTGAGCTCTTGGTGCCTGACATAAGCTTCCCTTTTTTGCCTTATGCTCCTTGTCATCCAGGGGGCTCTAGATTTGGCAGTCCCACCCTTTTCTTTTGTGGGAACATGTTTACTCTGAACCCCTTGAATCTCTCCCACTGTTTTGACACTGATTTACCTTCAAGTAGCTGTTTCCGTCCACTTTTGCTGAATCACTTCTCAGCTTAGTAAAATTGGCCTTTCCCCAATTTAGAACTTTTACGCTTTATGTTTATGCTTTACAAGAGCCTCCTCCCAACCTACTTCTTCTAACCCTATCAGCATATCCTTCTATTTCTTTCTCCCTCATGTGTTTATCTAGCTTCCCCTTAAATGCATCTATGCTAGTCGCCTCAACTACTCCTTGTGGTAGAGAGTTCCACATTCCAACCACTCTCTGGGTAAGGAAGTTTCTCCTGAATTTCCTAATGGATATATTAGTGACTATCTTATATTTATGGCCCCTAGTTCTGGTCTCCCCCGCAAGCGGAAACTTCGTCTCTACATCTACCCTATCAAACCCTTTCATTATCTTAATGACCTCAATCAGGTCACCGCTCAGTTTTCTCTATCTCAGCCTGCTCAATCATTCCTGATAGGTATAACCTCTCAGTTCTGGTATCATCCTAGCAAATCTTTTTTGCACCTTCTCCATTGCCTCTATATCCCTTTTTATAATATGGAGACCAGAATTGTTCACAGGACTCCAAGTGTGGTCTAACCAAGTTCTATACAAGTTTAGCATAACTTCTCTGCTTTTTAATTCTATCCCTCCAGAAATGAACCCTAATGCTTGGTTTACTTTTTTTTAAAATGGCCTTATTAAACTGTGTCACTACTTTTAGCGATTTGTGTATCTGTACCCCCAGATCCCTCTGCTCCTCTACCATTTAGATTCTTATTATCCAGGCAGTATGTGACCCCTTTATTCTTCCTACCAAAATGTAATACCTCACACTTATCTATATTGAAATTCTTTTGCCAATTACACACCCATTCTGAAAGTTTATTAATGTCTTCCTGTACTTTATCGCAGTCCTTCTCTATTAACTACACCCCCCAATCTGGTGTCGTCCGCAAATTTTGAAATTGTACTTCCGATTCCAGAGTCCAAATTGTTCATGTAAATGGTGAACAACAGTGGTCCCAGCACCGATCCTAGTGGAACACCACTTCCCACCTTTTTGTCAGTCTGAGTAACTACCTTTAAGCCCTACTCTGTTTTCTGTTATGTAGCCAGCTTGCTATCCATTCTGCTACCTGTCCCTGACTCCGCATACTCTGACCCTAGTCATCAGTCTACTATGTAGCCTTTTGAATATCCAAATATATTATATCTACTACATTACCCTTGTCTACCCTTTCTGTTATTTCTTCAAAGAATTCAATAAGGTTGGTCAAGCATGACCTTCCCTTCTGAAATCCGTGCTGACTATTCTTTATTATATTTAAATTTTCTAGATGTTTTTCTATTACATCTTTGAGTAAAGATTCCACTATCTTTCCTACCACTGACGTTAAGCTAATTGGTCTATAGTTCCCTGGACTGGTTCTATCTCCCTTTTTAAATATAGGAATCACATTAGCTGTTGCTAGTCCTCTGGCACTATTCCCTTTTCTGGTGAATGAAAATATATATAATTGATAAACTAATCAAACTTATTTTGGATGCTGTATAGGCAGTTTAACTCATCTTTAATAGTTGTTCCTTTTACTTTATTTTTTAAATAGTCCTTTTATACTAATGTTTTATAACTGTAATTGTTATTGACCATTTGTGATCTTCATTCCTTACTCTGGTCTGACCTTCACTCTCATCTCCTATCTCTTTTATCTTTCAGCTTTTATTATTGCTATCGGATCCCTCCCCCATCTTGCTAGTTTAAAGCTTTATGCACCGCCCTATTTATTCTTTCCGCAAGGACTCTGGTCCCATTCTGGTTCAGGTGGAGTCTGTCCCAGCGGTACAGCTCCTTCCTGGCCCAGTATTGCTGCCATTGTCCCAGGAAATAGAACCCCTCCTTCCCACACCACTCTTTACCCATGTATTCACCTTCCTGATCTGCCTATCTCTATGCCAGTTAGCAGATGGCTCAGGTAGTAAACCTGAGATTACCACCTCAGAGGTCCTGCTTTTTAAATTTAGTTCCTAACTTTTGATAGTCCCTTAGCAGGACCTCCTCCTTGTTCTTCCTTATGTCATTGGTGCCGATACGGACCACGACAACTGAATCCTCCCCCTCCCTTTCCAAGTTCCTCTCCAATTGCTCTGATCTGTCCTTTACCCTTGCAACACACCCTTCTGGACTCAGTCATGACTGCAAAGGACGCTATCTATTCGCCTGATTATGGAATTCCCTATGACTACAACCTTTCTAGTCTGATCCTCCTCCTCCTCCCCCTCCTCTTGGACTGCCTCATGTGCCACAGTGCCATGGTTAGCATTCTGGGCATCCTCTCTGCAGCCTTCATCCTCATGTACCAAGTACCTCATAGCTGTTGGATAGGACCAGTATCTGCGAGACCTCCTTCTCTATCTCCCGCTCAGTTATGTGTTGGAGTGTATCTATCTCACACTCCAGCTCAAAGGCTCTGAGCCAGAGTGTCTCAAGCCAGAGATATTTACTGCAGATGTGGCAATCCAGCAAAGTCTTGCTGTCCACAAACTCCCATGTATTACAATCCTGACACACAGCCTGTACTGCTACCTCTAGTTTTTATTTAATCAGTAGTTTATTTGTAGGACTAATGGAATCACTTGAGATCTAGATTATATTTAGTAAATGGATTTAGCTTGATTTCAAAATAATTAATTAGTAATTACTTAGTCCTTTTTAAAAAAAAAAGTATGTATTTTTTATTTAAGTCTTAAAAGTTGACAGGTTATTTTATAGTCCCTTGGTTTAAATCACTTAGCAGCTCCTTCCCCCTCAGACAAATTCCCACACTCACCAAATTCCCAGTCGAAAGTCCTCACTCTGTTAGCAATTCACTCCATTAGAAGTTCAAACTCTGCGCTTTTGCAAAGATCCGGTATTATATAGCTTTTTAACACACTCTAATTACAATTGGTTAGTCAACTTCCAGCCATAATAGTTAACACCTAGCCAGGAACCTACTTACAGCTGATTGTCTGTTACTGTTAACTGCCACTGACTTGCAGCACTGACTTGCAGGTTTTTAAAGTTAGTAAACTAAGTTTAATCTAAGTTAATTTTCAGTTTGATAAAAATTAATCACTCTTACTGCTTACCAGTGTATTCCCACATTCACCAAATTCCCAGTTGAAAGTCCTCACTCTGTTAGCAACTTATCTTGTTAGTGATTTTTGCTGAACAATAAAATATCATCTTGACAGATCCTCGTTCCTTAAATGTCCTCCCACGATAGGAGGTTGCTTTTGAGTGCTCAGTCTCACTAATCATCCATCTAAGCAAAGTAGTACCTTGTGGTTCTGTTCTAGGACTGTTCAGCTTTAAGAAACTTGGTCTCATTAGCATTGCGTGTTGATCAAGATTTGAGTTTTTAATACTTGATAAGCAACTGCCCATAAAACAATTTCACAAGATATGCTTGGCTAGAGCAATTTGGAACCAAGTAAGGATTCTGAGTGAAGGGAATCGGTGATACCAAGTTAAGTTTTCTTTGAGGAGCTGTACTGGGACTTTTGTTTATTTTAGCTCTCAATTCCAATATATCTTTTGCACCTGTTGCTGTTTGTCAAGCTGGCACTATGCCTTGGCCCAGATCAATTTTTCAGACTGCTAGTACCATCACTACTGTCAGCTGAGCATGCAGGTTAGAAATTAATTGATTTACGAAGTTTTTTTTTAATCTGATTTTTGTTATTGATTTCCTGGGAAATTTTCAACAAAAGAAAACATGGGAAGGGGAGCAAGGGGAAAGGGAGGAGAAGAAAATGCCATGTTGCATCTTGCAAACAAGTTCAGGGTTCCCTAAAAAAGACTCAGCAAGAACTGCTTTTGCCAACTTGTTCTCTTAAACTGCAGTTATGCTATAGTTAGCAGCCTCAGTTCAGTATCTGTGGATTGTGATGCCTCGTCAGAAGACCCAAGTAATACTGCCAGCTGCACTTTGCACTGAACTTATTGACAAAGTTGCTCTGTGTACATGCATGTGTTTTCATGCTCCCTGAGGGGCTAATTTTTAATTGCTAAGGGAGAGCAAGCAGGAAGGTCCCGGACGTTCTCTTAATGTTAAGAAGATTGAAAAATAAGTTTATAATGTTCCCAGGAGTTCCAGTGAACTGCCGAGACACTTTTAAAGTCCAAGCATCATGGATTGCCTACGACATATCACTCACGTTAGTGTGATCATGTCAAAAGCCTAAAGACCTTTTCCTGGTGCTAAAAATTATCAGGTTACAATGAAATTCATGTACAGATACTTTTAAACGCTCGTATGAAATCCTTGCATACATTATTATTTTACAGACATTAACCCTGCCTATGTAAAAATAGCTCACATAGGAACGTAGTACGGTCACATTAAGCATTCATTGTGAAATTTGCTGAGCAGAGGTCTTCTTGTTGGCAAGTCTTCTTTCCTTGGGTGAAAATCAGTGAAAAATGATTGGGAATTATTTTAAAAGCCTAAGTATTGGGGGAAAAAATGGCCAAAGAATCCTGAAAATAAACAATCTTCCTGACAAACCACCTGCTTTGAACTAGTGACCATGAATCATAGAATTTTACAGTACAGAATGTTCAGCATGTTGCACCAGCTCCAGGTCTCTGAAACAAGCTGTCCACCTAGTCTCATTCCCCTGTTCTTTTTTCCACTTACTTTTTAAAAGCTATTATGGAACTCGCCAGGGTAATCCATGTCCAGCATTCCTCTATGTAAAGAACAATTCTCCTCACCTAAAAAGCTGAAATTTGGTCAGTAAAGAGTTTATTAAAAATAAGTGGCTACAAGAGCGTGGATGTAGTGATTTCACATAGGGAGCAGTGTGAGCTGAGGCTTACTGACAGACATGTAGCTCTACAGAGTGTGTCTCTTCACATCGGTACTGAAGTGTAGAATGAGTTTTGGGTGTGAGGTATGAAGCAGTTAATGGAAATCGTTGCAAGTTGCTGTAATATTACAACAGTTGTAAGTTGCTGTGACTCTTCTTAAAACACTGGTTGTAATTAATGTACCACCTTATTTGGGTTTGAAAATGTAAATATTTCAGGCATGAGACCACAGTTCCAGTATATTGTTTGGTTTAAAGGATGACCGTGGATTGAACTTGAGTTGTCTAAGCATCGTAGCATATGTTGCATTTGTTTAAATCCCATTTTTGACCCCTTATAATTTGTTAGATACTTTACAGATAAACACCCATGCCAACTGTTTTGGGATTGGCTAAATGAATCTTCTAGAAGGACTGAATGGCCTACTCCTGTTCCTAAGTTCTAACTGATATTAGGTCCAAGGAGGTGACCTTAAAACGGAGAGTGATGGATTATTAAAAACCATAGAATGCTGTTAGAAATTATTTTTAGATCCCCTAATGGTACACTGGGTTCCAAATCCCCTCTTTGCTATTTGGAGGATTTTTTTCCATGTGTAAAATTGGCTGTTACTTACATTCCCCTCTATAGGTCAGAAGGTTATGGTTTCAAATCCTGCACCAATATTTGAACTCATAGGCCCTGAACATTCGCGACATTTCTGGCAGACTCCTGTCGTAAGATATGCCAGGTGCGACCCTGTGTAGGGGATTCTGGGATTACCTTCTCGGGAGTAGGGGCAGAGCCTCTGCCTGTCCCCACAAGGCCATTGATGTAATGGGGGTGGGGCCGGGGGCAGGGACTCCCTGTCAGGTGTTCAAGCTCCTAGGTCCTCAGTCGAGACCTGGTGTAGCTTCGCCTGGTATTATCAGATGGAAGTGGAGTCCATCTGCGGATCCGGGCTGGAGTCAGATTCTGGACCCTCCGAAGATCAAGGTGGAGTTATTTTTGCCCATTATTTTTTATGTGGCCCCCACAGTGAGCAGCTGGAGTTAAGATCCTCCACTTTCTTGCAAGGCGGAGGGGGGGGGAGGGGAGTCCCGTCATAACTGCTGGGATTTTGCCCTGGCCGGTTTTCTAGGCCTTATTCTGGATTGCTGCTCCAGTGCTGCATTGTTGAATGAAGTTCTCAGTGTGTCCTGGCCAACATTCCTCCCACAATTATTACCATAAAAAAGAACAGATTAACTGTTTGTTTATTTCATTGCTGTTTGTGGATGTCGCTGACACAGAATGGCTGCTGTGTTTACATCCCATTCACTGTGTGAAGATCTTTTGAGGTATTTCACTGACATAGGATTCCACAAAATAGCTTGTTGTTTTTCTTTAAACATAAAGTTTTAAAAGCAAAAAAACCAAATAATCCAACCCCAGATGCGAGAATGTTATTAACTGAGCCAAGCTCTTCTAAATCCACAATAAAGCGCGCATATAACTGATGTAATATTTTTGGACAGGAACAAAGAACAGTGAAAAGACAAGTGTCAGCAGGTTGTGGGTTCAAGTCCGACTCCAGAGACTTGCACATAATCCAGGCTGACACCCCAGTGCAATACTGAGGGAGTGCTGCACTGTTGGAGGTGCCTTCTTTCGGATGAGATGTTAAACCAAGGCCACGCCTGACCTTTCAGGCAATATAAACATGGCACTGTAAGCATGGCACTTTGAGGAAGAGCAGGGGAGTTCTCCCAGTGTCCTGACCAACATTGATCCCTCAACCAACAGCACTAAAATAGATCATGTATCTCATTGCTGTTTGTAGGATCTCACTGTGCAAATTGGCTGCTGCGTTTCCCTACATTATAACAGTGACTAAAGAAAGAAAAGCAAAAGCATGCATTTCTGTAGTACCTTTCACATTATCAGGACGTCCCAAAGCGCTTACAGCCAATGAAGTACTTTAGTCAGGGGTGGAGTTAGAGCCGTATAAGCCCTAGGCCAGTCTGGGGCCCCAAGAGCATCCAGTGAAAGGACACCTACACCCATGGGACATGCTGACGTGCAATAAAGCACCGAGCAATCAGGAGGGTTATTTAGTTTTTCTGCCGGTTCATTCTCTTATTGTATTAAATATTGTTAAAAACACAAGCTATTTTCCTCTGGTAAACAAAAGAGAACCACGGGCACTGGTCTCAGCAGCAGAAATTAGTGGGAGCTTGTCATGGGTGGGAGCCCTGGTCTTCGGGTCCTGACTGAACTTTAGGCCCTGATTCCAGGGACAGACCTTCACTTTAAGGCTGCTGATACCGTGCTGCTACTGAGTGTAGGGGTTTGTCTCTGGGGTCTCGTAGAACGAATGGGCAAAGAGGGAGTGGCATCAAGTTGGTGAGAGACTCAGGACAGAGAGAGAGAGAGAAAATAAAAAGCAGTACAATAAAGAGGGAGGAAATTGAATGTGAAAGTAAACTAGCAAGAAATATAAAAACAGATTGTAAGAGCTTTTACAAGTATGTAAAAAGGAAGAGATTAGTGATAGTGAACATGGGTCCCTTAGAGGTAGAGACAGGAGAAATTATAATGGGGAATAAGGAAATGGCAGAGACATTAAACAAATATTTTGTGTCTGTCTTCACAGTAGACAACACAAAAAAATACCGGAAATAGTGAGGAACCAATGGTCTAATGAGAGGGAGGAACTTAAAGTAATTAAGATTAGTAAAGAAAAAGTACAGGAGAAATTAATGGGACTAAAAGCCAACAAATTCCCTGGATCTGACTGCCTACACCCTAGGGGTCTAAAAGAGCTGGCTGCAGAGATAGTGGATGCATTGGTTTTGGTCTTCCAGAATTCCCTAAATTCTAGAATGGTCCCTATGGATTGGAAGGTAGCAAATGTAACCCTGCTATTCAAGAAAGAGGGAACTATAGGCCAGTTAGCCTGACATCAATAGTAGGGAAAATGCTAGAATCTATTATTAAGGACGTAGTAACAGGGCATTTAGAAAACCGTAATATGATTAGGCAGAGTCAACTCGGTTTTATGAAAGGGAAATCGTGTTTGACAAATCTGCTAGAGCTTTTTAAGGGTGTAACTAGCAGGGTAGATAAGGGGGAACGAGTGGATGTATTATATTTAGATTTTCAAAAGGCATTCAATAAGGTTACACAAGATTAGGGCTCATGGGATTGGGGGTAATATATTAGCATGGATTGAGGATTAGTTAATGGACAGGAAACAGAGTAGGAATAAACGGGTCATTTTTGGGTTGGCAGGTTGTAACTCGTGGGGTGCTGCAAGGATCAGTGCTTGGGCCTCAGCTGTTTACGATCTATATCAATAACTTAGATGAGTGGACCGAGTGTAATGTATCCAAGTTTGCTGACGATACAAAGCTAGGTGGGAAAGTAAACTGTAAGGAGAACGCAAAGAGTCTGCAAAGGGATATAGGCAGGTTAAGTGAGTGGACAAGAAGGTGGCAGATGGAGTAAAATGTGGGGAAATGTGGAATTATCCACTTTGGTAGGAAGAATAGAAAAGCAGAATATTTTTTAAAAGGTGAGAGACTAAGACATGTTGGTGGTCACAGGGATTTGGGTGTCCTTGTACATGAATCACATAAAGTTCACAAGCAGGTACAGCAAGCAATTAGGAAGGCAAATGGTATGTTAGCCTTCATTGCAAGGAGGTTGGAGTATAAGAGCAAGGAGGTCTTGCTGCAATTATGTAGGGCTCTGGTGAGACCACACCTGGAGTACTGTGTACAGTTTTGGTCTCCTTACCAAAGGAAAGATAAACTCACCTTAGAGGGGGTGCAACAAAGGTTCATTAGATTGATTCCTGGGATGAGAGGGTTGTCCTATGAGGAGAGATTGTGTAGAATGGGCCTATATTCTCCGAAGTTTAGAAGAATGAGAGATGGTCTCATTGAAATGTCTAAAATTCTTAACAGGCTTGACAGGATAGATGCTGAAAGCTTGTTTCCTCAGGCCGGAGAGTCTAGAACTCAGGATCATAGTTTCAGGATAAGGGGTTGGACATTTAGGACTGAAATGAAGAAATATTTCTTCACTCAGAGGGTTGTGAATCTTTTGGAATTCTCTACCCCAGAGGGTTGTGGATGCTCAGTCGTTGAATATGTTCAAGACTGAGATTGATGGATATTTGGAAGTGTTTGGTAGTGTTTCACTTACCTCTCCGTGTCTCTCTGGGATAAGTCATCGCCAACCATCCCTGCAGCCACTCAGCTGTCAGACCACAGCACTCCTTCCCATTCCTGCACCAGCACCTTTAAAGTTTAACTTTGCTTTTGGGTGGGGGTTGGGAGAACTTGACTCTGGGTGAAGCTCACTCCCTCATTCCGTCACTCTCCCCCCCCCCCCCTTTACCCAAGGGAGGAGGGAATTGCCTTAAGGGAATCAAGGGATATGGGGATCGAGCAGGAAAGTGGGGTTAAGGTGGAAGATCAGTCATGATCTTATTGAATGGTGGAGCAGGCTCGAGGGGCTGTAGGGCCAACTCCTGTTTCTATTTCTTATGTTCTTATCCTCTTGCACCCTAAGGTTGGTTTGCACATTCCCCTCCAAGTCACACACCATCCCGACTTGGAAATATATCGCTATTCCTTCATCGTCGCTGGGTCAAAATCCTGGAACTCCCTTCCTAACAGCACTGTGGGAGAACCTTCACCACACGGACTGCAGTGGTTCAAGAAGGCGGCTCACCACCACCTTCTCAAGGGCATTTAGGGATGGGCAATAAATGCTGGCCTCGCCAGTGATGCCCACATCCCATGAATGAATTTTAAAAAATCATCTTTCATTGTGGGATCAGGGGGCAATTCCCTCTTCCTCTGGATCAAGGGGGTGAGTAACTGAATGAGAGTGGGAGATTGAGTGAATGTGAGATTGAGTGAGAGTGAATAAATGTGAGAATAAGTGACTTACTGAGGGAGAGAGGAAGTGAATGAATCAGTGAAAGTGAGAGTGAGGGATAGAGAGAGTGAATCAGTGAAAGTGAGGGATAGAGAGAGTGAATCAGTGAAAGTGAGGGATAGAGAGAGTGAATCAGTGAAAGTGAGGGATAGAGAGAGTGAATCAGTGAAAGTGAGGGATAGAGAGAGTGAATCAGTGAAAGTGAGAGTGAGGGATAGAGAGAGTGAATCAGTGAAAGTGAGAGTGAGGGATAGAGAGAGTGAATCAGTGAAAGTGAGAGAGGGATAGAGAGAGTGAATCAGTGAAAGTGAGAGTGAGGGATAGAGAGAGTGAATCAGTGAGAGTGAGGGATAGAGAGAGTGAATCAGTGAAAGTGAGAGTGAGGGATAGAGAGAGTGAATCAGTGAAAGTGAGAGTGAGGGATAGAGAGGGTGAATCAGTGAGAGTGAGGGATAGAGAGAGTGAATCAGTGAAAGTGAGGGATAGAGAGAGTGAATCAGTGAAAGTGAGGGATAGAGAGATTGAATCAGTGAAAGTGAGGGATAGAGAGATTGAATCAGTGAAAGTGAGGGATAGAGAGAGTGAATCAGTGAAAGTGAGGGATAGAGAGAGTGAATCAGTAAAAGTGAGAGTGGGGGATAGAGAGAGTGAATCAGTGAAAGTGAGGGATAGAGAGAGTGAATCAGTAAAAGTGAGGGATAGAGAGAGTGAATCAGTAAAAGTGAGAGTGAGGGATAGAGAGAGTGAATCAGTGAAAGTGAGGGATAGAGAGATTGAATCAGTGAAAGTGAGGGATAGAGAGAGTGAATCAGTAAAAGTGAGAGTGAGGGATAGAGAGAGTGAATCAGTGAAAGTGAGAGTGAGGGATAGAGAGAGTGAATCAGTGAAAGTGAGGGATAGAGAGAGTGAATCAGTAAAAGTGAGGGATAGAGAGAGTGAATCAGTAAAAGTGAGGGAATCAGTAAAAGTGAGAGTGAGGGATAGAGAGAGTGAATCAGTGAAAGTGAGGGATAGAGAGATTGAATCAGTGAAAGTGAGGGATAGAGAGAGTGAATCAGTAAAAGTGAGAGTGAGGGATAGAGAGAGTGAATCAGTGAGAGTGAGGGATAGAGAGAGTGAATCAGTGAGAGTGAGGGATAGAGAGAGTGAATCAGTGAAAGTGAGAGTGAGGGATAGAGAGAGTGAATCAGTGAAAGTGAGAGTGAGGGATAGAGAGAGTGAATCAGTGAAAGTGAGAGTGAGGGATAGAGAGAGTGAATCAGTGAAAGTGAGAGTGAGGGATAGAGTGAATCAGTGAGAGTGAGGGATAGAGAGAGTGAATCAGTGAGAGTGAGGGATAGAGAGAGTGAATCAGTGAGAGTGAGAGTGAGGGATAGAGAGTGAGGGATAGAGAGATTGCGCTTCACCCAGGGTCGAGTTCTCCCAATCCCCATCCAAAAGCAAAGTTAGACTTTAAAGTTGCTGGTGGAGAAGTGGGCAGGAGGGCTGTGGTCTGACTGCTGAGTGGCTGCAGGGATAGTTAACGATGGCTTGTCCCAGAGAGACACGGAGAGGGCGAGGGTGAAGGGGTCAATGCGGGAGAAGCCTGGTCAGTTATAACTCGAACGGCCCCTGATGTGAGTGGGTAATGTACTTTAAATAAACCCGCAACGGGGTAAGTGAAGCCCTGAGCCGGACACCCAGTCCCCGTGTACTGACTGGCCCTGACCCACTTTCTATGTCATTGAGGCTATCGGTTTCTCTCTTGACGCTGATGACTGATGCTGACAGCACTGTTACAGAAGTCACAGTCAGTTACAATGTGCCGGTACGTAGTTTGCACGTGTCAGCTGGTAATAAAAGTCCAGCCACTTCCCGTTGTCTATTTCTCCCTGTGCAGGGACTACCCCTCAGTGCTAATCTGAGCTTTGTCCTCCTCGGTGAATGATTCTCTCGTCTGTCACCAGCCGTCCAGATATCCATTGGAATTTAGTCCAGAATTATCATCACAAGGTAGGAAACTCTGAACTTTGGACAAGTGACCCAACCCGCACTTGGACAGCCAGCCCGGGGCATACAGGTTTGAAGTGACCCATAAGCTGAAGCATTTCTCAAACGGCTAAACTGATAGAATTTAGAATTTCACACCACAGAAGGTGTAATTCAGGTCGTGTCTGTGCCTCCGCTCTGTGAGTGCCACCCACTTCGTCCCATTCCCCAGCCTTTCTCGAGAACCTTTTTTAAATATTGCTTTTTCAAATATTTATCCACCTCGCATCTGTAATCTATTCTGAATTGTGCTTCCACCATTGTTTTTGGGAGGGCATTTATTTATCCTAGCAACTCTGCATAGAAAAATTCTACTAACCTCTCCCTTTGTTCTTTTGCTGATGATATTAAATTTATGTCCACGAGTTACTGATGTAACAACCAGGGGAAATAGTTTTTTTCCCCCCCGATTTTAACTTATTAAAACCCTTTATCATTTTGAACTCTGCGTTTAAGAACGTAAGAAATAGGAGCTGGAGTAGGCCATACGGCCCCTCTATTGGCGGCCGTGCCTTCAGCCGTCTAGTCTTTAAGCTCTTGAATTCCCTTTGTGAACTTCTCCAACTCTCTCTCTTCCTATAAACCTACCTCTTCGATCAAGTTAGTTTTCAAGATATTAAGGGGAATTGATAGGGTAGACAGAGAGAAACTATTTCCGCTGGTTGGGGAGTCTAGGATTAGGGGGCAGAGTCTAAAAATTAGAGCCAGGACTTTCAGGAGTGAAGTTAGGAAATATTTCTACACGTAAAGGGTGGTAGAGGTTTGGAACTCTCTTCCGCAAACGGCAGTTGATGCTGGCTCAATTGTTAATTTTAAATCTGAGATTGATAGATTTTTAAGGGATATGGGGCTAAGGCAAGTACATGGAGTTAGGTCACAGATCAGCCATGATCTCATTGAATGGCCAAACAGGCTTGAGGGGCTAAATGGCCTACTCCTGTTCCTATGTTCCTAAGCTTTTAGTCACCTATCCTAATGTCTCGTTCTTTGGCGCTGTGTCAATTTTTATCCTATGATGTGCCTTGGGACGTTTTACTACATTAACGACATTATATAAATGTCAGTAGTTGTTGTCCTAATGCCACGTGTTTTAATTTAATCAACAAGGTTCATATGTGGCACCTTATCAAACACCATTTGAAAATCCATATTCACATCTCCGGCATATCCTTTATCAATGCATTCTTCTTCAGCAATAAAAAAAAACTGTAAATGCTGGAAATGTTAAAACAAATGCTAGAATGAGATAAACGATCAGTCCATAAAGAGAAAAGACAAGTTGAGGTTTTGAAGAAGAAGAACTTGAATTTATATAGCACCTTTCACGTCCACCGGACATCCCTAAGTGCTTTACAGCCAATGAATTACTTTTTGAAGTGCAGTCACAGTATAGAGACAAATGGAGCAGCTTTTGCACACAGCAAGGTCCCACAAGCAGCATTGCAATAATAAATACCTAATCTGCTCTTTTTTGGTGTTGGTTGAAGGATAAATGCTGGCTAGGACAATGGGAGAATTCCCCTGTTCTTGTTCAAATAATGCTCTGGGATGTTTTATATCCACTTAAACCTAGGCCCTGTCAGTCTGTTTAACATCTCATTCAAAAAACAAGATATTTTATAATCCAGCATCCCCTTAATACTGGGTATGAGCCTGGGTTACATACTCAAGCCCTGCAGTTGGGTTTGAACTCACAATCTTCTGGCTCAAGGAGAATGAGTGCTACCACTGAGCCAAGGGTTTCAGGTGTAACCCTTCTCAGAATAGTCTCTTGCCATGTTGTATGTGCTAGTTAGAATAGAAGCATTGCGCTTGTATGCTTTTCAAGTCATAGAGTCATAGAGTTATACAGCACGGATAGAGGCCCTTCGGCCCATCGTGTCCGCGCCGGCCATCAAGCCCAGTCTAATCTAATCCCATATTCCAGCATTTGGTCCGTAGCCTTGTATGCTATGGCATTTCAAGTGCTCATCCAAATGCTTCTTGAATGTTGTGAGGGTTCCTGCCTCCACAACCCTCTCAGGCAGTGAGTTCCAACCACCCTCTGGGTGAAAAAGTTCTTTCTCAAATCCCCTCTAAACCTTCCGCCTTTTACCTTGAATCTATGCCCCCTTGTTATAGAACTCTCAACGAAGGGAAAAAGCTCCTTAGTATCCATCCTATCTATGCCCCTCATAATTTTGTACACCTCAATCATGTCCCCCCTCAGCCTCCTCTGCTCCAAGGAAAACAAACCCAATCTTCCCAGTCTCTCTTCATAGCTGAAGCGCTCCAGCCCTGGTAACATCCTGGTGAATCTCCTCTGCACCCTCTCCAAAGCGATCACATCCTTCCTGTAGTGCGGCGACCAGAACTGCACACAGTACTCCAGCTGTGGCCTAACCAGTGTTTTATACAGCTCCATCATAACCTCCTTGCTCTTATATTCTATGCCTCGGCTAATAAAGGCAAGTATCCCATATGCCTTCTTTACCACCTTATCTACCTGTTCCGCCGCCTTCAGGGATCTGTGAACTTGCACACCAAGATCCCTCTGACCCTCTGTCTTGCCTAGGGTCTTCCCATTCATTGTGTATTCCCTTGCCTTGTTAGTCCCTCCAAAGTGCATCACCTCGCACTTTTCCGGGTTAAATTCCATTTGCCACTGTTCTGCCCATCTGACCAACCCATCTATATCGTCCTGCAGACTGAGGCTATCCTCCTTGCTATTTACCACCCTACCAATTTTTGTATCATCAGCGAACTTACTGATCATACCTTTTACATTCATATCCAAGTCGTTAATGTAGACCACAAACAGCAAGGGCCCCAGCACAGATCCCTGTGGTACCCCACTGGCCACAGGCTTCCAGTCACAAAAACAACCTTCGACCATCACCCTCTGCCTTCTGCCACTAAGCCAGTTTTGTATCCAAAGTGCCAAGGCACCCTGGATTCCATGGGCTCGTACCTTCTTGACCAGTCTCCTGTGCGGGACTTTATCGAAGGCCTTACTGAAATCCATGTATACCACATCCACTGCGTTACCCTCATCCACACGCCTAGTCACCCCCTCAAAAAATTCAATCAAATTAGTCAGACATGATCTTCCCTTGACAAAGCCATGTTGACTATCCCTGATTAATCCTTGCTTCTCCAAGTGGAGACTAATTTTGTCCTTCAGAATTTTTTCCAATAATTTTCCTACCACTGATGTTAGGCTCACTGGCCTGTAGTTCCCCGGTTTTTCCCTACTCCCCTTCTTGAATAATGGTACTACATTAGTGGTTCTCCAGTCCTCTGGCACATCCCCTGTGGCCAGAGAGGTTCTGAATATATGTGTTAGAGCCCCCGCAATCTCCTCCTTTGCCTCACACAGTAGCCTGGGATACTTGTGATATTTCATGAATTATAATTTAGTTCTGGATTTTGAAAATGACTTTTTTTCCATTTTCAGCTGAGCTTTCCAACATACAAGGACCAAATTGGAAATGCACTCTCAGAATTACATGTTTTGCAGCGCTTTGAGCAAAGTCAGACTGCAGAATATTTATGGAACTTTTGGTGTTTGCATTGAAAAGGAAAGAAAGTATGAATTTGCATTAATATAGCCTCCCCTCACATCCTCATGGCTTCTCAAAGCGCTTTACAGCCAACAAATTACCTTTTTGAAGTGTAATCACTGTTGCGTTGTTTTTTTTTGCATTCTGTGTTGCAGGCATGCATCTTTCTTGTTTGCTGAAACGTATCAAAACCACACAGAATCTACTTCGTCATTCAAGCGCCCCAAAGTTTTCCACCTCAACGGTATGCCATCTTTTGGTTTTAGACAACTGTTGTACCATTGCAGAATTTAAAGAGACCTTCAACTTATTGCAAGTATTCTACAAGCTCGGTGCAATTTATTTCTTTATGAAATGACAAACCTATTACTCCACCAGGGGATCTCGCACCATTCCAGGAATCATATCTGGGATTGCAGTGTCACTTTGGCCCAGTAGTAGCACTCTTGCCTTTTGAGTCAGTGGATGATGACTTTCAAACCCATTCTAAGACTTGAGCATGGAATCTAGGCTGACACTTTAGCACAGTGCTGCGTTGTATGAGGTGCCGTGTGTTGCGATAAGATGGTAAACCAAGACTCTTTCTATCTATTGAGTTTGGTGTTCAAGGTCCCATGGTTACACCAAAAACCCTTGGCTCAGTGGTAGCACTCATTCTCCTTGAGCCAGAAGATTGCGAGTTCAAACCCAACTGCAGGATTTGAGTATGTAACCCAGGCTCATACCCAAGTGCAGTACTAAGAGAATGCTGGATTACAAAAGATCTTGTCTTTTGAATGAGATGTTAAACCCAGGCCCTGTCAGTCTCTTTAAGTGGATATGAAAGATCCCAGAGCATTATTTCATTTGCTGGATCTTGCTGTGCACAAATGGGCTGCTGCGGTTAACTACATGACATGTGACTGCAAAAGTAATTCATTGGTTGGGAAGCACTTTGGGATGTCCTGAGAATGTTAAAGATGGTATATAAATCCACGTTTTTATACTGCACCGGTGGAAACCGGCGATGTCAAGATTGCAATCGCTCGCTCTATGCTGCAATTGATCCTTCATTCACTGATTCTGTTAACTCCAAGATTCCACAAATCTCTGCCACCCTGTTCTTTCTTCATATCAATGGTCACCATCCAACCCTATCTGCTTTTTTACTGGCGATACGTTCATCCACTTCCTATAAATCATACATTCTCAGTGCTGGCAACCTCCACTCCTCTTGCCTTGATCCTTCACCTTGGTTTCTCAATAGTAATGTACAAAACTGATATTGTTACAATAGTGTCAGCAGACAGTACTGAATGTTATACCATGAATAAATGATGGCTTTTGTTTTCCCTTATCTTGGTGGCTAACATAGTTCTGTCAAGGTTTTGAAAATGTGCAATCAGCAAACATTGTACATTTTCAAAATCTTGACAGAACTGTCGACCTAACATTGTATATTTTCAAAACCGTGACAGAACTATCCAGTTGTACTAATTTGACAAAGGAAAGTGCAGGAGTAAGGAATTGGAATAGACAAATTTAACTGGATTAATTGCATTTTCTACAACACATTTTTACCCTGGGACTCCAACTATTGCAATGCTCTCCTGGCCAGCTTCCCATCTTTCACCCTCCATAAACTTAAGCTCAAGAAATAGAAAGAGAATTAAAGAGGGAATTGAGGAGGGAGTGAAAGACAAAAAAGGGAATGAGGGCAGGAGTGTGAGAGACAGAATGATGGAAGGGGATAAAGGGAATGAGAGAAGAGGAAATAAGACAGAGTGGAGAAATGAGTCAGGGGCATGAGAGGGTACAAGCAAATAGTTGGAAACAAAGCATGTCACATCAGTGGGCTACAGTTCAAAATGACTTGCATGATATGCTTAGTTACAGTGGGAATATCAGTGAGCAGACAAAACTTGCAGTTCTTTGTCTTCTTTTTTCCAGTGTTTCAGCTTTATAAGCTCTGACTGCCCTTAGTTTAGAAATTTGACGGTTAGGTGAAATAGAAGTACAAAGAATTTACAGTAAAACAGTAAACAAAAAATATGTAAGATATTCGCTGGATTTTGGTGGAAGAAGATTACCAGAGAAGGAAGAAGAGAGAAGCCTATGGACAACTTGCAAAAGATCTATCAGGCCATTGATAGGGATTGAACCATTTCACTAAACTAGTTAATCTAAGGTTCTTTATGCCTGTTGGTAGGACAGCAAAGGATTTGAAATGAAATCACCTGCATTTAAAGACAATTTGTATTTGTGCATGCACGGTGGCAGGGGAGGGGGTTATTAAAATTAGTGATCAGCCTTAAAAGCAGCATTGCTATATTTGATACTCTGAGTGCTTGCTCTTTTCACTTGGAGGAAATGTTGCCTTGTAAACCAAAAGTGCCTGCACCCTTTTAAAATGCACATGTTGGGATCTTTTCTTGTGTGTTCGTTGATTGAGCGTAATGTTATTTTATAAAGACCCGTGCATTATGTAAAAATGAATGAAATAATTTGCTTCTTTCAACTTGTAGATGACTTTATGCAGACACAAAAATGCAAAAAGAATTGAAGGCCTGGATAAGAATGTATGGTAAGTAGTAGCACCAAAACTCTCTGCAGGTACAAAGTTACATTTTATTTTTAAGATTTTCACTGTTGGCAAGTGTCACCTTCATCAGGCTCATAGCTGAGTGAAGGCAGACTTTACAAGTTTCAGGATTCTTGTAAGTGCTGGTTGGATTGTAGTCTAGTTGGATCAGTGTTTACGTGGAATGGACGTCACAAAAACAGGTCATTTGGCCCAACTGGTCTGTGCCGGTGTTTATGCGCCACACGCGACTCCTCCCACCCTATTTCATCTAACCCTATCAGGATATCCCTTTCACTCTCGTGTACTTATCTAGCTTCCCCCTTAAATGCATCTAAGCTATTCGCCTCAACTTACTCCATGTCTACCACCTAGAAGGACAAGAGCAGCAGACACATGGGAACAACACCACCTGCACGTTCCCCTCCAAGTCACACACCATCCCGACTTGGAAATATATCGCCGTTCCTTCATCGTCGCTGGGTCAAAATCCTGGAACTCCCTTCCTAACAGCACTGTGGGAGAACCGTCACCACACGGACTGCAGCGGTTCAAGAAGGCGGCTCACCACCACCTTCTCGAGGGCAATTAGGGATGGGCAATAAATGCCGGCCTCGCCAGCGATGCTCACATCCCATGAACGAATAAAAAAAAAACTACAAAGAAAGGAAGTCAGAATTCGTCCCTTCCTCCCCATTCTCTTCCTACTGGTAAGAACATTGAGGATATTAGATCCTGGCAAGTTATAGTGGACCCTGTTTACATGGTGGCACCAGGTAATTGCTGTACTTTCTGAAGTCACCACTGGGCCACTCTAGCAGGACGTTCATATAGAATCTTGTTTTTGTAAAGATCCTTATTACTGGAATGAATGAATCTTGAGGGGAAGGGCTTGATTGTTTACAGTCAGAACCTTTTTGAAATCCCAGGATTTTTTATTCATTCATGGGATGTGGGCATCGCTGGCAAGGCCAGCATTTATTGCCCATCCCTAATTGAGAAAATGGTGGTGAGCCGCTGCTTTGAACCGCTGCAGTCCGTGTGGTGAAGGTTCTCCCACAGTGCTGTTAGGTAGGGAGTTCCAGGATTTTGACCCAGCGACGATGAAGGAACGGTGATATATTTGGTGTGTAACTTGGAAGGGAACGTGCAGGTGGTGTTGTTCCCATGTGCCTGCTGCCCTTGTCCTTCTAGGTGGTAGAGGTCACGGGTTTGGTAGGTGCTGTCGAAGAAGCCTTGGCGAGTTGCTGCAATGCATCTTGTCGATGGTACACACTGCAGCCACGGTGCGCCGGTGGTGGAAGGAGTGAGTGTTTAAGGTGCTGGATGGGGTGCCAATCAAGTGTGCTGCTTTGTCCTGGATGGTTTTTTTTATATTTGTTCATGGGATGTGGGCGTCGCTGAAAAGGCCAGCATTTATTGCCCATCCCTAATTGCCCTTGAGAAGGTGGTGGTGAGCCGCCTTCTTGAACCGCTGCAGTCCGTGTGGTGAAGGTTCTCCCACCGTGCTGTTAGGAAGGGAGTTCCAGAATTTTGACCCAGCGATGATGAATGAACGGCGATATATTTCCAAGTCGGGATAGTGTGTGACTTGGAGGGGAACGTGCAGGTGGTGTTGTTCACATGAGCCTGCTGCTGTAATACTTCTAGGTGGTAGAGGTCGCGGGTTTGGGAGGTGCTGTCGAAGAAGCCTTGGTGAATTGCTGCAGAGCATCCTGTGGATGGTACACACTGCAGCCACTGTGCGCCGGTGGTGAAGGGAGTGAATGTTTCGGGTGGTGGATGGGGTGCCATTCAAGTGGGCTGCTTTGTCCTGGATGGTGTCGAGCTTCTTGAGTGTTATTGGAGCTGCACTCATCCAGGCAAGTGCAGAGTATTCCATCACACTCCTGACCTGTGCCTTGTAGATGGTGGGAAGGCTTTGGGGAGTCAGGAGGTGAGTCACTCGCCGCAGAATATCCAGCCTCTGACCTGCTCTTGTAACCACAGTATTTATATGGCTGGTCCAGTTAAGTTTCTGGTCAATGGTGACCCCCAGGATGTTAATGGTGGGGGATTCGGTGACAGTAATGCCGTTGAATGTGAAGAGGAGGTTGTTAGACTCTCTCTTGTTGGAGATGGTCATTGCCTGGCACTTGTCTGGCGCGAATGTTACTTGCCACTTATCAGCCCAAGCCTGGATGTTGTCCAGGTCTTGCTGCATGCGGGTTCGGACTGCTTCTTTATCTGAGGGGTTGTGAATGGAACTGAACACTGTGCAATCATCAGCGAACATCCTCATTTCTGACCTTATTTATAGAGGGAAGGTCATTGATGAAGCAGCTGAAGATGGTTGGGCTTAGGACACTACCCTGAGGAACTCCTGCAGCAATGTCCTGGGGCTGAGACGATTGGCCTCCAACAACCACTACCATCTTCCTTTGTGCTAGGTATGACTCCAGCCACTGGCGAGTTTTCCACCTGATTCCCATTGACTTCAATTTGACTAGGGCTCCTTGGTGCCACACTCTGTCAAATGCTGCCTTGATGTCAAGGGCAGTCACTCTCACCTCACCTCTGGAATTCAGCTCTTTTGTCCATGTTTGGACCAAGGCTGTAATGAGGTCTGGAGCCGAGTGGTCCTGGCGGAACCCAAACTGAGCATCGTTGAGCAGGTTATTGGTGAGTAAGTGCCGCTTGATAGCACTGTCGACGACACCTTCCATCACTTTGCTGATGATTGAGAGTAGACTGATGGGGCGGTAATTGGCCGGATTGGATTTGTCCTGCTTTTTGTGGACAGGACATGCCTGGGCAATTTTCCAGATTGTCGGGTAGATGCCAGTGTTGTTGCTGTACTGGAACAGTTTGGCTAGAGGCGCGGCTAGTTCTGGAGCACAAGTCTTCAGCACTACAGCCGGGATGTTGTCTGGGCCCATAGCTTTTGCTGTATCCAGTGCACTCAGCCGTTTCTTGATATCACGTGGAGTGAATCGAATTGGCAGAAGACTGGCTTCTGTGATGGTGGGGATATCGGGAGGAGGCTGAGATGAATCATCCACTTGGCACTTCTGGCTGAAGATGGTTGCAAACGCTTCAGCCTTGTCTTTTGCACTCACGTGCTGGACTCTGCCATCTTTGAGGATGGGGATGTTTACAGAGCCTCCTCCTCCTGTTCGTTGTTTAATTGTCCACCACCATTCATGACTGGATGTGGCAGGACTGCAGAGCTTTGATCTGATCCGTTGGTTGTGGAATCGCTTAGCTCCGTCTATAGCATGTTGCTTCCACTTCTTGAGTGTTGTTGGAGCTGCGCTCATCCAGGCAAGTGGAGAGTATTCCGTCACACTTCTGACTTGTGCCTTGTAGATGGTGGAAATGCTTTGGGGAGTCAGGAGGTGAGTCACTCGCCGCAGAATACCCAGCCTCTGACCTGCTCTCGTAGCCACAGTAGTTATGTGGCTGGTCCAGTTAAGTTTCTGGTCAGTGGTGACCCCCAGGATGTTGACTGTGGGGGATTTGGCGATGGTAATGCCGTTGAATGTCAAAGGGAGGTGGTCAGACTCTCTCTTGTTGGAGATGCATTGCCTGCCACTTATCAGCCCAAGCCTGGATGCTGTCCAGGTCCATTCAGCAACATACGTGTTTTATGGTATTCCTGATCAAATTTACATCCGGTAACTGGATAGGGTACTTTGAACAGTTAAATGGCGGACTTAACAATAGAATTAAAATATGTTGATTCTTATAACCGTGGCTGCTGCTTATTCACTATTTCTCAATTTGAAATATAATCCAGTTATCAGGTAATAAATGGGTTTTATTTCAAATTGAAATAGTGAGTGAGCAGCAGCCACAGTTATAAGAATGATACTTTTTAATTATATTACAAAGTTCAGATCTTAAAACACAAAAATTACTCATTATTTCCAAACCATTTTTAATATTTTCCACCTCATTTCAAGTCTCCGAATAAAAATCATCGTTCCCTGGTGCAGAGGGTAAGTATGCTGTTCTTTAACTGGCCACTAGGAGGTGCAGGAGGACAGCCCAGGGTGACTGCCCGTAGTTTTCTCGAGTATCTGTGGGGAATCACGTTGTCTCTGCTGTATGGATCAATCTGATAGCTTGGCCAAGTTAGAGAGCCACTAGCATGAACTTGCCTATGGCTCTGTGTGGTATGTTCTGCAAGTCCAATGTTTTGTGCAGCCCCACTGCCATTTTAATATACTTTTGAGAATGGAATCATACTGTGCAATATTAGCCCAGTACAATTTCACCCAATTTTCTTTGCCTTCCCTCAGCTTTTTCAAATGGACTATGGTTTGTCACTTTGAAATGGATACAGAGGAGGCAATGGACATTGACATTTCTGGATTATATTATGGTCATTGCAATTGCAGCTTAAATTCTCTTGTCTTTATGATGGCAATTCAGATTTTTTTAAAGTTTGATTTATTACGAAAAGATTTTTATCTTCTGTGAAATATTATCACTTAACTAAAGTTTTGGAAGCCATGTGCTGCATGTATGACATGTGTAATTAGAATATTGGAAGTAAACTCTGATTAGAAGCCCATGGAATCAAGGAAAAAGTATGGACTTGGTTACGAAGTTGGCTGAGCGAAAGGCGACAGAGAGTAGGGATAATGGGAAGGTACTCACATTGGCAGGATGTGACTAGTGGAGTCCCGCAGGGATCTGTCTTGGGGCCTCAATTATTCACAATATTTATTAACGACTCAGATGAAGGCATTGAAAGTTTCATATCTAAGTTTGCCGATGACACAAAGATTGGTGGCATTGTAAGCAGTGTAGATGAAAACATAAAATTACAAAGCGATATTGATAGATTAGGTGAATGGGCAAAACTGTGGCAAATGGAATTCAATGTAGGCAAATACGAGGTCATCCACTTTGGACCAAAAAAGGATAGAACAGGGTACTTTCTAAATGTTAAAAAAGTTTAAAAAACAGTGGATATCCAAAGGGCCTTAGGGGTTCAGGTACATAGATCATTGAAGTGTCATGAACAGGTGCAGAAAATAATCAATAATGCGAATGGAATGCTGGCCTTTATATCTTTATATCTGGAGGACTAGAGTACAAGGGGGCAGAAGTTATGCTGCAGCTATACTAAACCCTGGTTAGACCGCACCTGGAGTACTGTGAGCAGTTCTGGGCACCGCACCTTCGGAAGGACATATTGGCCTTGGAGGGAGTGCAGCGTAGGTTTACTAGAATGATACCCGGACTTCAAGGGTTAAGTTACGAGGAGAGATAACACAAATTGGAGTTGTATTCTCTAGAGTTTAGAAGGTTAAGGGGTGATCGAAGTTTATAAGATATTAAGGGGAACGGATATGGTGGATAGAGAGAAACTATTTCCGCTGGTTGGGGATTTTAGGAGTAGGGGGCACAGTCTAAAAATTAGAGCCCGGCCTTTCAGGAGTGAGATTAGAAAACATTTCTACACACAAAGGGTGGTAGAAGTTTGGAACTCTCTTCCGCAAACGGCAATTGATACTAGCTCAATTGCTCAATTTAAATGTGAGATAGATAGCTTTTTGGCAACCAAAGGTATTAAGGGATATGGGCCAAAGGCAGGTATATGGAGTTAGATCACAGATCAGCCATGATCTTATCAAATGGCAGAGCAGGCCCGAGGGGCTGAATGGCCTACTCCTGTTCCTATGTATACTCAGGTATCTTTTCTACAAAGACAAAGGTTAAAATGGTGGAATAGTTTTCATATAATCTATACCAGGGTTTCTAAGACTTTTGTCTTTGAGTCACATAGGTACATAGAATGGTGCCTTAGAATTACACCTAGGGATTGATCAAAAAAACCATTTACCTCATTTTCTAAAACGTGTCAATCCCTGGTTACAGGGCATATTTCCTTTTTTTATGATTGGACATTAAATAATCACCTGTACCGAGTGCACAGAGGAAAATCTGACCTTCCGTCCGCACATTTCAGGCCCGATGAAGGATTCACACCCGCAACGTCTTAACCTGTCTTTCTCTTCACAGACTTGTGTATTTCCACCACTTTCTGCGTTTAGTAAAGTGTGCACTGTTTTATAGGGTTGAATTTACCAGGCTGGCTGCTGAGCCAGGGGTGGTCAATCTTGGTCAGGGGTTCCCAGACCTGCCTCCTCCACCTCATGTAAGAGAAGCCTTGGCTGATGCTGCAGCAGGTGAAAATTTTATGCTGAACCAGTATACAAGAGGATTTGTAAGTTCTTTTCATGACTCTTTACTATACCTAAGCTGGTTTCAAACCTACAGTGTTGAGGACTGGAATGGTGCTTTATAGTATGTTTAGAAAGTTTTTATTTTTATTCATTCATGCAGGGTGAGGTTGTGGCAAGGCCAGCATTTATTTCCCATCCTTAGTTGCCCCGAATTCTTAGCGGCGGCTTGCTAAGCCACCTCAAAGGTCAATTAAGAATCAATCACATTAGCGTGGGATTAGTCACATATAGGCAAGGACAGCAGGTTTCCTTCCCTCAAAGGACACAAGTGAAGCAGTTGGGTTTTTACAACAAGCTTGTTCTCAAACTGCCATGATGGGATTTGCACCCACGTTCTCTGGATTATTACTATAGACCTCTGGATTATGACTGCAATACTGAACCCAACATTTTATTTAATGAGTACAGTAAATAGAAGTATCTGATCTGCTTTGAGCTCCATTCTGTTTTCAACAGAATTTTATCAAACTATAATTTAATTGTTCTGCCAGTATCATGGCCTCGTGAGGAAAATCAAAGGACACCAGTCCCTTTTAAGAATTCTTCTAGGTTGAACCATAGTTCCACAGTTTTAAGTATTTGCCCTAAACAAGTTGTAGAGCCTTCTCTATGATGAGTTCAAATCTTTCAGGATGGCTCCTGCAGCTATATCAACAATCTGTTTCCGTTTAATAGGTTTCTTACTTTTGAATGCCAGTTTCCGAAGCAAACCTTGAAGATGAGATCACCTCCTTAAGCAGTAGATTTGGTACAGGACCTGAATCTGTTGTGTAGTTTACAGCACTGTCCCATTTAGACCCTGGTTACAATTACTTGGGGGCCTCCAACTGTTGGTTCTTGCCAACCTATACCTAAGGTCCCTGGCCTTGGGGCACGCTCAAACAGAAACACTCACGTGGAATTCTCAGTGGATCAATTTGGAGACTCTTAAACATGGTGACGGGTTTCCACACACAAAAAAAAGTCCTACTCTGCATGAAATGTAGGTTTTATCAGGTGGATATTGGGCACACTGTGTATTGTTTCAGTTTCTCACCTCCCATCCCCTTCTGTCCCCACCTATTTGCCCTGATCGAATGCCTTGTATCTTTGCCATCCTTGTGGGGAAAACCCTTGTACTGCAGTAAGCACATCTTCCAGTGGAATGGCTGAGAATGGAAATGTCTTGCCTGAATTCCAATTTCAATTCTCCATCCTGGCACTATCTCACACAGCGTGTTGAGGCACCGGGCCTCACTCTAGCCACTTGATCTCTTACTGAAATATAGATGCAGCTAAAAAGGGTCAGAAAATCGATTTGACCTTGTTGTATAGAATGAAAGTAAAACATTGGGTGAAGCTGTCACCCATTTAAGGATTGGCCGTTAGTAGATTGTACCCTACGTTGCTCATACTTGACAGCAAGAGATTCGCAAGACAAAATTAAAGGCCAATGCACATAATATCTCCTGTAAAGACTGGTTTAAAGTGTGTTCCATGAGGTCCTCTACAACTACTTGTTTATGGCTGCAAAAAAAATGTGCAGGTTTGGAGGACTGCTAGCTCTGATTTGAATCCCGCACAGACACTGTCCCCTTATTTATGAAGAGGTGCTCATTAAGGAAAATTACCCTTTTGTATGTGTAGGACAATGAAAGAATACTCAACTTATAGATGTGCCATACTTCATTTTTGATGCTTGTCTTCCACTCATCACATTTCTCACCCTCCTTCCAGTTGAACTTTGATCACGATTTGACTTGGTTTGTTTTTGTAATTTTGCTCTCCCTATGTTACAATATCCTTGGGGCCAGCTGAGTACCTGGGGGTAGAAGTCTAACTGATGGTGACTGGTGGGACCAGGAAATGGGGTGGGGTCTGGTAACACCAGGTTTCTGCCCCTGAAGCTGATTGAGCAGGAATTCCTGTTGGGGTCAGGGACGGGCCATTCACCCCTTGGAGGCCTGGCATTAAAGTAGAAGGTGGGGCCAGAGGGATAGCATCAGCCGTTGGATCTTAGACTGTTCCCACCTCCTCTGCTCTGATTCTACTGCACACTGGTATGATACAGGCAGCCAGTACAGTAGAGAGGTGGAAATGGGACCCACAGAGGTGTTCCATGTTGGGGTCATGACCTGGCTGCCAAATTTCAATGGGACCTCAGATGCAATCTCACCAATGCCACAGTATTTGAAGTGGTTTGAGTTTAGTGCTCAATTGGCTTTTCAGCAGTGAACTTTGCTTCCCTCTCCCCCTCGAACGGACAGCTAAGATACGCCAAATACTGGTGTTGGCCTGATTTATTTAAATTGCCTGACCCTGCCCTGACCCCAGAAACACGAGGGGGATCAGTCTCCCAGTCAGCCTGCGTATCGCAATTCCCTCTCTGCCACGGTTTTGCGACGGAACTGGACCCTGGATTTTTGAGGCCATTGTGTTTAGATATCGTCTTAAGATAGTTACAAATTAAAAAAAATATAGTTACAAATTAATTTATCCCATTTAAAAATTGTTTAATTCTAGTTTTTTTTTAGAAAAAGTATTCCACAAATTAACTACTCTGGTTTTTGTGCCATTGGATCATTTCTCCAAATGTTTTTTTATACATAAAAAAGAGAAAGGGTTTTGGTTATGAGAGCTTTGGTCCAGTAAAATAATTGGTTACAGATGCATTTAGTTTGATCAGAGTTGGTGGATCCAGTGCCCAGGAAGTGCCTATTGCACTATAGGAATCCAAATCTTAACTAGTCAACAATAACTATCCAAAAATAAAAGCTGCCTTCGCAGAATACACACAATGCTGAAATGAATACGCTTTTGGTAATTGCTCACTTGTTACTATATTTTGTCTTTTCACACAAGGGTCACCCTCCATTAGTGAAGGCACTTGCTGAGCTATATGGAAGTGTATGCGGACGTGCCATTGATCCAAATAAAGAGATTGTGGTAACAGTTGGAGGGTACGGTTCCCTCTCTAATTCTATACAAGGACTGGTTGATGACGGAGATGAGGTAAAAAGAAGATAATTGTATTTTTTTCATTTTTTTTTTGTGTGCGATTATGTGCTAATCAACCTAAAAGGTGACAGTACTGTGGTTCTCTCACTCGCTCTGTGCGTTTGTCAAGCGAGTGGCCGAGCCCTATGACCAGGAGTGTCCCAGGTTTGGTCCCTGCTCTGTACTGATCCTATCTGGAATGGAGGTAGGGTGTTACAATTGGCCTCGGTTGCCTCTAGGTTAGGTTAAGTAAGCAATTTTTTTCCTTCTCTCCAAACCAAGGGTGTTGATGCCATTTTCAGCACTCGTACTGCTGTTTTTCAGATGAGACATTAAACTGAGGTCACTTCTGCCCTCTCAGGTGGACGTAAAAGATCCCAATGCACTATTCGAAGAAGAGCAGGAAGTTGTCCCAGTGTCCTGGTCGACATTTTCTCTCAACCACTAAGACAGATTATCTGGTCCTTTATCTCATTGGCTGGTTGTTGTACCTTGTAGCGTACAAATTGGCTGCTTTGTTTGCCTGCACTACAACAGTGACACTTCAGAAATAATTCATTGGCAGTGAAGTGCTTTGGGACGTCTTGAGGACGTGAAAGGCATTGTATAAATACAAATTCTTTCTTTCTCGATATCACATGTCCGCTTCATCACCAAGACCGCCTATATCCATCTCGGTAACATCGCCCGTCTCCACCCCTGCCTCTGCTCATCTGCTGCTGAAACCATCATCCATGCTTTTGTTAGCTCTAGACTTGACTATTCCAATGCTCTCCTGGCCGGCCTCCCGTCTTCCACCCTCCATAAACTTGTGCTCATCCAAAACTCTGCTGCCCGTATCCTAACTCGCACCAAGTTCTCCCATCACCCCTGTGCTCGCTGACCTACATTAGCTCCCAGTCTGGGAACGCCTCGATTTTAAAATTCTCACCCTCGTTTTCAAATCCCTCCATGGCCTGGCCCCTCCCAATCTCTCTAACCTCACTCCAGCCCTACAACCCTCCGGAGATCTCTGCACTCCTCTAATTCATGCCTCTTGCGCATTCCTGATTTTAATCGCTCCACTATTGGTGGCCATGCCTTCAGCTGCCTAGGCCCTAAGCTCTGGAATTCCCTCCCTAAACCTCTCCGCCTCTCTCCCTCTCTCTCCTCCTTTCAGACTCTCCTTAAAACCTACCTCTTTGACCAAGCTTTTGGTCGTCTGTCCTGATATCTCCTTATATGGCTCAGTGTCAAATTTTGTTTGATAATCGCTCCTATCAAGAGCCTTGGGACATTTTACTATGTTAAAGACGCTATATAAATGCAAGTTGTTGTAACCTGTTTTTAATGTATACAATTAATAAAATGTATTTTTTAATTTCAGGTGATAATCATTGAGCCATTCTTTGACTGTTATGAACCAATGGTTAAAATGGCTGGAGGGATCCCAGTCTTCATCTCGTTAAGACCTGTGAGTCTTTAATCAAACAGAGCTATTTAACACTCAATAAAACACACTGTTTTCTATTGTTTGGCAGTAGATGTTGCATTTTCATGGAAAAAATATCCTTTTAAAGATTTGTATTTTAATCATTTCTATTGCTGTATGCCCAATACATTGAAGCCTGGATTATTATTCCAGGACTCTGGATTACTAGTTCAGTAACTAACCATTGCTCTATCCTACCGATTACTACTACTAAATTCCCATCCGTCAGCTCAGCAGCGACGGTGGGGCCGAATGAATTCAGTCAACTGTTGTTGGTTCTGAACTAGCCCGGCTGCTTCAGTCGTCTGTATCCCTTTCTGTGACAAGCAACTCTTGACATTGTCTATCCAGCACTTCCTTGTCTTCTTGTTCCGTGTACCTCTGCATTCAGGCCCATGAAAGGTATCCTAGCTGTTTCCATTCTTGAAACGTGCCCAAACCATTGCAGTCGCCTGTCTTGGATCGTCTGTATAAGCACTGGTTCCTGTCCAAGCCATGTGCTTATTATAACATTCTTGACTCTTTGCATGCTGGATACTCCCAGTTTCCCTCTCAACCAACTCGTCTCTGCTGTAGTGATATGGGAATAACCATCACTTCTCAAACTCTATTGTGCAGCTGACCAGTGTGGGTTTGGCCCTTCACCAGATATCAGGAGCTTCACACGAGCAGCAAGGTGGGTAACAAAACTCTCCATAAAAGATGTGAGTGCCTTTCCACTATCCTGAACACTGAGTGCATGCACAACATACCCCAGTGAACAGACGTTCCACCAGTTAGTTGTACAGAGCTTCAGTGATAGCTGCTTACCTCTAGCAGCCCAGTCATGATGGATACCAAACGCTGGATATATGAGCGTGTTTTTGTGATACTTGACCTCCAAGTAATATCTTCTAGTATGCTGTCGATCCAAGGTTCAGAGTTTCTTCATCATCTATATGGTGGACATCTGTTTTCAGCCTGGTGAAAGGATCTATGCAGGATAGCTTACAAGGTGTCAGCCAATTTTATCACATCTCAGGCTTACTCATCATTAATTGCTTTATCCTAGTCTTCACGTGAGGGGTGTTGGCAAAAAGACATGCCTGTCATGAGGCTAACTCCCTCTCCAAGCTGCTTAGTGACAACTTGGTGTAGGCCAGAACCTTCTCTGCCTGAAATATTTTCCCCTTTTTGCCACAAATCTACCTCCTATCCTGCGCGTGGGCTGAAGGAGGCAGTTCTACAATATGCTTAGGAGTTCTGGTTTGCTTTCAAAAAAGGGGAAGGCATGCATTAGCTCCCTTTTTACATAGCCTCTACAGCACAGAAACAGGTCATTCAGTCCAACTGGTCCATGTCGACTTTAATGCTCTGCACGAGCCTCCTCCCACCAGTAAAGTTCTGTTTTCACCGTGGTGAGGAAATTTGGTGGAGGGGAGGGGAGGTGAGCACATTTTTCCACTTTGGATGCCAAACCTATGGAATAACAATGTGTCATATTAGTTTATGCATGCTTAACACATTCATCTGGAATTACTTTGTCAGCCATTTTAACAAAGGCATTTCCCAGGGTTAACACCTTCATTAAATAGACAGATAATTCCAGATGAATGCATTAAGTGTTTGTGAACTAATAGTGGACAGCATAAATTTTAGGTTCTAGTTTCAACACTTTCTGGTTGGGTATAAAATGCCCAAACGCCAGCTTTACTCAGTGGTGACGCTCTCGTCTGAGTCAGCATGTTTATGTTCACTCTGGATTTGAGCACATAACCTAGGCCGATACTTCATTGCAGTACTGAAGGAGTGCTGCAGTGTCAGATGTGCTGTCTTTCGGATGAGATGTTAAACCAATGCCCCGTCTTCCTGCTCAGGTGGACGTACAAGATCCCAATGCAGTATTCAAAGAGCAGGGGAGTTCTACTAGTGTCCTGGCCAACATTCATCCTTCAACCAACACCACCACAAATAAAAGACTAACTAGTAATTTATCTTATTTGTTGTTTTTGGAAGTTAGTTGTCAAGTTTGGCCACATAATAACAGTGACTACATTTCAAAAAGTACTTCATTGGTTGTGAAGCATTATGGAATTTCTGTGGATGTAAGGAACACTATATAAATGCAAGTGTAGATTAAGGCTTCCTTTACTCTCACCCAACAGTGCCCCTTAGTCAGAGTCTCAGAAGAGCATTCCCTCCTACACTGATTTTTTTTATTTTAAACTTCCCACTCCAGCCATTCTTTTAACCTCTCGGGATGAGACCGGCAGCTTTAAGCTGTTTGCCTGTACTTAAGAACTGGATTAAAATTCAAATCAATTGCAAAGTACCATTAAAAGCCAACAGAGAGAATAATTTTATTCCATCAGCCTGGGATAAATTCCAACCCAAGCCCTGATAGTGAAAAGGCAGTGTACTAACCCCACTGTACAAACTAGTTTCCTCGTACATGCTCTTTTAAAAATTCTCAGTTGGAATGTCCCCAATGTGTTCTTGCAACATTGCATATAACTTCCTTCTAGTTCTGTTTATCTGCTGTCAGTAACACTGCACCTCGGGCAATTAGTCACAAGGAAGATCTTTGTACATGCTGAGTACTGTTTATATTAAAAAAAAGTGCACCAGTTGCAACATTACATGATTCTGTGTTGGATAAGCACAGTCACAGCGCCTTTTGCCTAAACTTGTAAGTCTTAAAGTAGCATTGTACTCTCCAGTAAGCTGTCAGTAGCCAACCCAAGAAGAACTAACCAACGTGCTTCAGTGAGAAGATAAATGCCTGAGATTTCCACGGGTTCTTCCAAACTCCTGTCTTAATTCCGGCAGGAAATCGGCAGAAATCCCAGGAAAATGGCACAATCAACTGCTTATGCCGTCTCTCCAGTGTTTCTGCCAAAGTTGGCCAGGCGATTGGAGAAAGCCTGCAGAAACACTACCGCAAAACCTGTAAGATGTTCATGGGGTTAGCCAATTGTGCATTCTTAACTATCCCATGGATAAGTAGACCACTTAGTCCCCTGGGGAGCATGAAGAAGATGCACAGAAAGACTTGTCCATCCTGACCGGAATAAATATTCCTCAAAGAGACACAGCTGCTGCTCTAGCCGTACATTCTGGGAAGATTCTTGAGCAACAAAGACAAGGGAAAGTAAAGGCAAAAACAGAAAATGCTGGTTCAGTTAGCATCTATAAAGGGAAAATATAGGTCAACATTCTCGGTGTATACCTTTCATCAGAACCAAAGACTCAAAAGCATTATACAAAAGACAAGGCAAGTTTCAAGGCACCATATAGGAGTGTAGAAATGAGGATTTCAGCAGTGATGGCAATGGAAGCCAGGTAGAGGTTCAGCAGTATAGGTCCATCAAATCTTAATCTCTCTAGTGGCTACAACAATCCTGAGCTACTACTGCTCCTGATACTGGTGACATGGCTAAGAACTCTCACTGGTGTTGGCTCCTTCTTCCCATGAACTATGATTTCAGCAGGATAAACTGAGGTCAGCAACAGCCCCTTATTCCCTTACAAAAAACCCTTAACTCTGGACTGAGATACTTGATGAGCCAATGCCAGAAAGGGTTACAGTCCTTGTTGTAATAAATTGGAAAACCAGGTGGGGAAGGATAGAATACTAGAGTCTAGTCTTCAGTTGCTTCCAAGCCTTTATTCTCAAAGATCCCCATTACACACACCAAGCCCCCACCCGAGATAAGCTCCCTCCTATAAATGGATACAAGAGAGTCCTCAATTGATACCCAGCACCTGAATACAATTAACACTAATTGATATAAATCACATGGATACAATTAACACTTGTAACACTACAGTATTACAATCCAGATAAAATGTAAATTCATGCATTTTGTAAACCAGTTTTATTCTGTGTTTTCTCCCAACCCCCATCTCCCCAAAAAATATTCCTGTAAGAGTAATTATTTTCCATTTCATTGCTTGGATCTTGCCTTGCCCTCGTGTTGCTCCTGATAATTTACTCTAAAGCTAAATATTATTGCTCCATTTATTTATTGTAAATGCTAGGATGCCTGGTGGAAAGTTGAAATCTGCTGTTTGTTTTTTGTTCGTTAAGATACAAGAAAAAGTTGAGCAGGGCGCGATTGATAGTGGAGATTGGGTCCTCGATGAAGACGAACTTGCTAGTAAATTTAATTCTCGGACTAAAGCAATAATCATTAATACACCCAATAATCCTTTGGGCAAGGTAAGGCGTCAAAATCTAATCTTTTACTTTTTGAAAATTTATGCATCAAATATTAATCTATCAGATGTGAAGGAGGAATCTACCTTTGTGTTAGATCATAAGCTCTGAATGGGCTGTACCAAAAATAAGACCTTTAAAATTAAATTAAACAACACTGATTAGTGGCCATCTGCACTCAGTTTACATTTAGAGAACTGAAGATTCTCTCATGTACTTAAGGGAAATGGTTCAATCATAGGAAGTAAGTTATTATTAGATTATATAGTTCAGTTAGGCAGAGAATTAACAGATGGCTAGGAGTATTTCACAGGCTATTACACGCACCTAATAATTCAGTTGACGTCCCGGATTGTGGCTGAATGCAAGGCTTGAGTAGATTTTTCTGATTCTCGGAATCCTGGCTGTGTACTGTGTTTTCTTAATCTATACAGTGTACTTCTGGTTTCTGAAAAACGTCATGGCTTTCGTTACTGCTGTCTCATCAAGTGTTGCTGCATTTCTTCAAATCAAATAAAGGGAAGAGGTTTTCTGTCTGCGTGTGTGTTACTGCCCCTAAAAATAATGATGATGATGCAAGGTCAAAGGCTTTATTGGTAAACAAAATGGCACAGAGTTTTCGATTGTAATGCTGTCAGTGACCCGTTCATTTTAATAAGTTCGGGATGAGCATTGCGATGGGAAACGTAGGCCAATGTGCGCAGCCTTCTCACATGACTGGAGGTGCCTTTTATTCCTCATAGAATCATGGAAGCATACAGCACAGAAGGAGGCCATTCAGCCTATCATACCTATGCCGGCTCTTCGAAAGAGCTGTCCAGTTAGTCCCACTCCCCCGCTCTTTCCCCATAGCCCTGCAATTTTTTTTCCCTTTTCAGGTGTATATCCAATTCCCTTTTGAAAGTTACTGTAAACATAAAAGTTTACAGTCATACCTGCTAAAGAAATTCCTGTATAAATATAAAAGTTTTTGGTCCCCAGTCTGTGTTGGGTTAGATGATTTCGACTGGACCGGGGGGGGGGGGCGGGGGGGCAGTCGTGCTACATTTGGGCCAGTCAACTCTGGGTCAGGTGGGGAACAATCAGGCAAGGTTCCCATTCCAACATCTTTTGCTGAAAGTGAACTTACGTGGGACATCAGGGGAGGACAACATTAGCCCGCTGACCCTCGCCGTTTAGACTTGCTCATGGATTCCCGGCAGCTGTGGAAACATTCGCCAGCAATGCGCCACCTTCGGAGTGGGGGGAAACAAAAAGAATTGGCACGGCGGGGGGGGATCCTCTGACTGGGATCCGAGCTATTAAAATGATATCTGCTTCGATAAAACTATGTTTGTTTTGACAAACCCGAAGTAGTGATGCTTTGAATAATATGCTTGCAGTGGGCCTGGACTCAGCTATCTTGTTATGCTGTGTGCCATTCTACCTTGCTCCTTTTAAGCTCAGTTTTTGCAGCAGTCTTATAGGAACATAGGAACAGGAGTAGGCCATTCAGCCCCTCGTGCCTGCTCCGCCGCTGATAAGATCATGGACAGATTGTTATTTTTTTTTAAGTAACCTGCCTAACCTAAAACAAAAAATGACCAAAGTGTTGTTCTGCCCAGATAACTCTTTCATATTATAATGAACTGTGGTTTATGCTTTTAGATATTTAAAATGGAAGAACTGAAGGTAATTGCTGACCTGTGCATTAAGCATGATGTTCTCTGCATCAGTGATGAGGTGTATGAGTGGCTCGTGTACAGTGGACATAAGCACATAAAAATAGGTAATACTGAATACGTCCACTTATTGAGAAGGTCATCAGAGATGGTGGCTCTATACTGGTGTGTGTACATGTTGAAAGCAGTACTTTGGTCAGCCGTGCAGGCCCTAAGCTCTGAAATTCCCTCCCTAAACCTTACTGCCCCTCCACCTCTCTCCCCTCCTTTAAGACCCTCCTTAAAACCTACCTCTTTGACCATACTTTTAGTCACCTGTTCTAATATCTCCTTCTTGGGCTTGGTGTCAGTTTTTACTGATTGCACTCCTGTGAAGCTTGGGACGTTTTCCTACGTTAAAGGTGCTGTATAAATGCAAGCTGTTGTTGCTGTCAGGGGGATCGGAGAGAGAAAGGGCAGGAATTCGTACCTTTACTAACCAATATAAAAAGCAGTTTCTTTAAACCAGCAGAAGTAATGCTGATGTAAAGAATATTCTGGGGAGGTGATGAAGTGTTTTCATCTAAAATACCCCACCCCAAAAAGATTTAGTTGGAGATGTTTTAAAGCTTGCTGGAGACTCACCGCATGGGTCTCCTGGGTGAAGAATATGGCTGATGTATTAAACTCTGGGTTCCCTTCAGCCACAGTCCCCATCCAAGACCAGCAAGGCTGCCAGTCCCCACTTCAACGATTAATGGTAACTGTGTGGTTATGTCATCCGAATGGCTCTTTTACATCTGGCCAACCTATTGCAGTGGGTTTCTGCTGGGCTGTGTTTTTTTTTTCCATCGCTGGCACGAACCCTCTCTGTTTCTCCCTCGCTTTTTCCTGGCCTCCTAGTTCAACACTGACTACGAGAGGGAGGATCTGTGACCCGCTGGTAGGCCTTCACTCTGATTTGACCCCTAAATTTCCAAGAATTCCCTGGGGCTAGCCTTTTGGGGCAAGATTGATGTGAATTCTATGGAAGTTTTAATATTCCAGTATCTTTTTAAGCTCATTTTTTGTGGCGTTGGATAACATTGGGAATAATGTGCATTCTCTAATCTTTAAACGGCGGAAGTGTAGTCAGAGCTGGCAAAGCGAATAGAAGATGAAATAGATGAACTTTAAATAAAATACATTGGTGGAGAACAGAAAAAACATGCCCTGCACAACTTTATCTGCATCTTATAAAATTTGCATTTCTGTAACTAACTTAAACCAAACTTGCGACCCTCACCAAAAATCACTGATAACCTCGTTCCCTTCTGTTGGCCTTTTCCCATTTATATGCAACAATAACGGGGTTTCAATCATGCCAAGTTTCCTTGAGTGAGATTCCTCTTTTTTTTCTTTCCTCCCAGCTTTCTCTCCCGAAGCCTTTGATTCCTTGCCAGGTTATATTCCCACCGGGTACTGAATACCCTCCGGTACCTCATCCGGGTAGTCATTTTTCATGACTGAGCCCAGACAACAAAGGCTGGATTTGACCCTTCCTGCCCTTACAAGGTAGGGGTGGGACTCCCTGCCCTCCCCACCCCCGCTCCCCCCCCCCCCCCAGCCATTCTGACCCTGGCCTATTTCCCTGGGTGGGAGGCCGTCAGACATTTATGGCGGACTCCTGGCAGGATCCAAGTAACCAGATTTTGGGTGAGTGGGATCGCGGTTCAGAATCTACCTCCAACTGTCAGTGAGCTATTTTACCATGGGAAGCATCATAACCAAGCCTGATCCTTAGCCCACATTCAAGCTCAGGTCGCTGGATAGCGACCAGGAGCAGGAACCCCAGCCCTATCTCCTCTCTGTGGTTCACCCACTCACTGCTTTAACAGCCTGACCTATTTTGAGTCACTTGTGTTTCCACTATGTTGACGTGTATTTCCTTATGTTGCTTAGCTCTTCAACACAAACAGTGTAATGTGGTCAATTGGCTTCATCTGATGTTTTCTTCCCTTCACCTTCATAGCCACTTTGCCAGGAATGTGGGCGAGGACTATTACCATAGGAAGTGCTGGCAAAACTTTTAGTGTGACTGGCTGGAAGGTGAGTATTTAAGAATTTATTTATTTATTGTGATTTATTTTAAAACTAAAAGTGAGCAGCTCATTTAGTAACATTACACGTATAGTCTCTTTCTGAAATGCTTTCAGCTGGTGTATGTAGAAATAAAGCTCTTGGTCAGTAAAAAATTAATAAAATTAATATTCAGTTTGTACAGAATTAAATGCAATAGAATTCTGAATGGATTTTACTTAAAA
Organism: Heptranchias perlo; assembly: GCF_035084215.1. Lineage (NCBI taxonomy): Eukaryota > Metazoa > Chordata > Chondrichthyes > Hexanchiformes > Hexanchidae > Heptranchias > Heptranchias perlo. The sequence continues at coordinate 15,161,509 of NC_090333.1, read as the reverse complement.
TAGTAATTTATCGTGTGATTTTTTTTTTTGTCCTCTCTACCAGCTTGGTTGGTCTATTGGTCCAGAACACCTGATAAAACATCTTCAGACTGTTCAACAGAACACCATTTATACTTGCTGCACTCCTGTTCAGGTGGGAAAGTATAACTGTAAGTCTCTTATCTAACAACTGCTTCAGAAAATGTGCTTCACCAGAATCAGCAGTCAATGCTTGAGCTGGTTAATCATAGACTCATAGAATCTTACAGTACAGAAGGAGGCCATTCGGCCCATTGTGCCTGTGCTGGCTCTTTGAAAGAGCTGTCCAATTAGTCCCACTCCCCTGCTCTTTCCCCATAGCTCTGCAATTTTCTCCCCATCAATTATATATCCAATTCCCTTTTGAAAGTTTCTATTGAATCTGCTTCTTAATGCTTGAATGTTTACCTTTATTAGCCACTGAACCACTTTAGATGTATGTGTGATATAATACAGGCAGTGGAATGATAGATCCTTTAATTGGAAGGTAGGCCTAATGTCAACCAACCAAAAAAAACAGCCACAAGTATTCAGGATTTTTTTTCGCTGCAGCCAAATACTGTCTACATTAAAATATTTTACTTGGTACTGCCAAGTCTCTCCTTGCTTTGTTTTAAGAGGTTAGTCAAGTGCCTTGTTGTGTTCCAGTCCTTGCCCAATGCAGCTCTGGATCTGGCTGCTCCGCACCTCCCTTGACCATCCAGCAGAGATGAGGAGCTTTCCTCGTGAGGGGAATCATGGACAGGAGCCATGATTGTGAAGCAATCTCCTCCTTTTCCACTGCTCAATATCGCTGGGCACCATAGCTTTTTGTTATTTAGAAAATCCTAAATCACAAACAAAATAGTTTTTTTAATTAAGTTTTTACCGATGCAGCAATATCAGCGCGTGACATTTTTAACTGACTGCAGATGCAGCTGACCCCAGCATTTGGGTAAGTTCCTCATTTTGATCACATTCTGTTACTGACATTTGCAGCTTTCAGAATGCACTGACGGATTTTTTTCTTTTAATTACATTTCTGGTGAATTGTGTTCAAGTGAAGGGCCACCAAAAATATATATATTGCAGTAAAGAATGCTCTCCGTTGTACTGTGGATTTTCCCTTTCCCCAAGCTTGTAGGCTCTGTGAGTAAAACTGCCAATTTGCAGGCAGTTCCCCTTTTATAGGGGCTGGGTCGAGTCTGTGCCCAGAATCGTTTTACAAAAGGCACTGAGGCAGAGGCTGGGCACTTTTCATCTCTTGGTTCAGCTGGGTTTAAAACCCAGGTTGTAGGGTTGCGTGTACTGCAGAATCCTCAATTATCCACATTTCTCTTTTTTTTTACAAAAGTCTGCAGAAGTGATTCTTCTGTCTGTGTGTTTGCAGAACTGAGCAGTGACCTGGTAGCTATCAACTTGGAGACCTTGTTTTCTAGACTGATCTTTGCCCATCCTCTATAAGGAGTATACAACAGAGTGTACATACCAGACGTATGCTTGCGTACACTTTTTAAATTTTCTGTTCCCTCAGTGCCACTCCGTGCCTACCATCTGCTGATCCGAGGGACGAGACAATGCCTTGGGCTCCTTGTGATTGTTTTGAAAGGCCAATCGCCAGAATCGCCACCCAAATCAGCATTTCATTCCCCGGAGCAACAGGAGATCGGAGTTGGAGGAGGAGATAGCACTGAGAGGGTGGGCAAGGAGAGTGTAAACAGGAACTGTAAGGGGATGAAAGCTGTCAGTATGAAGTGAGGGGAGTGGAAGGTATCAATATCACCTGAGGTGGGGGGGGGAGCGGGGGAGCAGTGGGGAATGAGCCAGCATGAATTGAGGTGGGGGGGAAGAGGTGGGGAAGAACAGTGCCAAAGTGAACTGAGGGGATAGTGCCCTTGTGAATTGGGAGGGAGAAGATAAGTGCCAGTATGAATTGAGGGGGGATTTGCAGCCTTTAAATCCTTTTTGAAGTGTCATCACTGTTGCCTTGTAAGGAAACGCAACAGAAAACAGCACAGCAAGGTCTCACTAACAACAATGGGACAAATGACCAGATAATCTGAGGTTTTTTTTAGTGATGTTGGTTGAGGGATAAATATTGGCCAGGACACCAGGAGAAGTTCCTGCTTTTCTTCAAAGAGTGCCATTGGATCTTTTATGTCCAGCAGAGGGAGCAGACGACGCCTCTATTTAAAGCCTCGTCTGAAATTTGGTACCTTCGACAGTGCAGCAGTCCCTCAGTACTGCACTGGAGTGTCAGCCTTGATAATGTTCTCAAATCTCTGGAGTGGGGCTTGAACCCACAACCTTCTGGCTCGGAGGTGAGTGTTGCCAAGGCTGACACCAAATGATGGAGTGGGGAGAGGAGCACCTTCATGTCACTGTGACAACCGTGTAAGGAATTTTAGGTTGGTAACTGAGAATGACGATACATAGTTACAATAGCCTGCAATTTTTCCACAAGACATGAGAGATAATCCAAACCTTCCACTATACTAGTGATGGCATGTTAGATGAATCCTGCGTCCCACTGCGCTTTCAATGTGACTACATGCTGTACCTATATTCAGCACTGCTTCTGAGTTTTCAATCTTTTTAAAAAATTGTTGGTCAGCTTTTGCTATTTTGCTACGTTGCGATGTATGTTGCTGGTCTCAACTGCTGCTTGTAACCTGATGGGTCGTCACTCAGTGCTGAAGGTGGGAGTTCCTGATCTTGAGATCATTCTGAAACTTCCATTTTGGAAGAAGTGTATACAATTTTAAATTTGCTGTGCATATCTGCCCCAAACCCAGGCCTCAATTTAAAACAAAAAAATTATCCAGAAGCTTCATTCAGTTTTGATAACGTGCAAACCTTTCATCATTTTAATTTCAGGCTGTTTACTTTGCAGAGTCTCAAGCTCAGTATTTGGTAGGAAGCGAAGCAATCTACAAGCCTGAAATTCAGAGAAGTGTACGCTGCTGTAAAATATTGCTCAGTTCACAGCACTGCCTGAGTAATCTAGCTACCGTACGTTAAAGTGTTGAGGGAGTCGCAGCATTCCCTTACAAAATACATTGAAAACTCAGGCTCTGTCCATAATAAAAACATCAGCATTTCCCTGCAGTATCTGTTACGGCAGTAGGTACTGCTGTGATAAGGGTCACCGATGTAATTAAATGTAGTTGAAGTAACATCAGGTGACTCCCTAACTCTCTCCATTTAGTTTCTAAGTGAGTAAATATGGCGAAATGGCAAAAAGAACACTGCTTTTAGCCCTGCTGCAGATGTGGGCTCTGGCCACTGGGTGGTACTGTGGCACAACCTGTGATCTCTCCCTTTGTGCTGAGGGTTTCTGCTTTGAGGTGAGTAAAAGGTAAGCATCGTTCAGCTACTGGTTAAACTGTTAAGGTGGTTCATAAAATATTCTTAATTCCCTCTTATCCCCGCAACTTGAAAGTTCCTCTTCTATGACCGAGACTCCAGATTTGCCCGCACCTCCTTCCCCAACCCATCAAGTTCCATTATCCTGCCCATTACCCTGTCCTCACCCATCACCTGCCCCTTCTGACACTGCAGCGGTCGGCATCATCTCCAGAAGCACCCACTCCGTCGATAACACTGGCGCCTCCACCTGAGTGGAGTGAGTACACAGAAGCGCCTGGTAGACCAGGAGGACCTTCAGCTACAGGTTTCCACATCAGCAGTGTGGGCTCTGGTCACCCCTCACCCCCTGCACTTTGAGGCATTGAACCCTCAATGGGAGGGAAAGTGCCCCTAAGCAGAACCTTTCCCCGGCCCCCCCCCCCCCCCCCCCCACCGTTTTGTAGTTAGAGCAGGGGGAAATCTTACAACAACATTCATTAGTCTCACTTGCTCGAAAGGTGCTGTAATCCCGCTCAGCCTGTATTGCAGATGCATGTCGGGTCTTGATGATGTCTTCGGGACCCGACTGCAATTTTAACTCAGGCCAGAGCAGGGGAAGCCACTGCAGCTTTCCCGCCAGGCCAACGTGGGACAGAGGAGGATCAGCCCCAGAAGAGGCCAATAAAGGTGTTTTTTCTTTCCTTTGTGTGGCCAAGAGGAGGAGGAGCTACTACAAGGAGGGGAACAGAATACATTTAAGGGGAAGCTAGATAAACACATGAGGGAGAAAGGAATAGAAGGATATGCTGATAGGGTTAGATGAAGTAAGGAGGGAGGAGGCTCGTCTGGAGCATAAACATTGACATGGACCGGGTTGGGCCAAATGGCCTGTTTCTGTGCTGTGCATTCTATGTAACCCTATGTAATATTTGCACCATGTCTTTTTGAGCTGTTAATATCTGCTACAAAGGACACCGACTGAAGATGTCCGTCTCCTTCTGTTGCGCAGGAAGCTGTTGCCCAAGGTATTCGGAAGGAGCACGGCCGTCTGACGGAGCAGGAATGCTACTTCTCGTCTCTGCCTCGCGAGCTGGAAGTCAAGCGAAATCGCATGGCAAAGTTTCTCCACGCTGCTGGGATGAGGCCAGTCATCCCTGAGGGGGGATACTTCATGATTGCCAATATTTCTGTTCTGAGTAAGTGCTTCTCCTCTTCTTCCTCCCCTCCCCCACTTAGAGCACCAAAAGCACTTGTCATTTATTAACTCGGCACCATTGTTGAGCTTTGCTCAGGTAGCTAGGTTTTATGTTGGCGCCAGCAGGAACACATAGCTGGATTTTGAAATGTTTCCTTCCATTTCTTGAATGATGTATTAAAGTAACAAGAGGAGTTTTGTTACAAATGGAAAATTGGATTAGTCCCACCGTATATTCAAGGCTGACTTTAGACTCAACAAACTAAAGACTCAGGGCAGTATAAATGGGCCCACAGTTCTGATTTGAAAGTGATCCAAGGGTGCATGCTGATGGCAGTTTGGCAGTAAGCGGTTGCCTCGTACTTTGTTTTGCCGTTGGATCGATCAGCAATGATCGTGAGATTTCCAAAGAAAAACCCACACCTTTTGGCTGGGCCAGTTGCCAAGTGCTGTAAGGCATTAAAACAAACTGCCAGTCTACTGGTTTTACACAAGAATTATATGGTGCACTCACGCATACAAACCAACAAGATTCTTGTCAGATCCCTGGTGCGGGCAGATTTAGCCCTGGGGCAGTGGGGAGGATGACCTTTGATCTCTAAGCAAGAGGGAAGGTCGTGGTTCCTGCCTCTGCTGCTTGTTGTTTTTGCCACGCTGGAAAGATGCGCGTGTGGATGTTGGGCGAGTCGAGTATCGGGCTTGGCAGCGATGCCCCACACAGTTGAATAGCCTACTGACATTTGCTGCCAAGGTTCACACATAAAGAATCAGCACGCAGGCCAGCCTTCAAGGCATGTGGAACTGTGTTACCATTTAAGTCACCACCTTCAGCAGTGGAGAGTAAAGGAAGGCAGAAAGGGGTTTTTTTTGGGTACATACTCAACTTCTTTTTATTTAAATAATGTGAGCTGTTGGAGCTCCTCGATTGTTCAGTCGATAGGTGCATTGCCCTGTGTGATATTGAGTCACAAAGACCAGAAAGGTCTTGCCTTTCATACCCGATCCTTATGTTAGCTAATCTAGATAATGAAATGATCGATTCTCCTAATCCTTTATATAACTTTCCATCTAGACGTGGATCTCTCCAAGATGGAAGGGAACGAGCCATATGATAACAAATTTGTGAAGTGGATGATTAAAAACAAGGTAAGGTCAACTTAGTTTCAATCGTATGATATAAAATAAGTGATTTCATATTGGTGATTATCAATGTCCACCGTGGCTCTAAGTCAGAAGGTTGTGGGTTCAAACCTCACTCCAGAGACTTGAATACGTAATCCAGGCTGACACTTCAGTGCAGTACTGTGTACTGAGGGAGTACTGCACTGTCGGAGGTGCTGCCTTTCAGAAAAGACATTAGACCGAGGCCTTGTCAGGCCTCTCAGGTGGACATAAAAGGTCTCATGGCACTATTCAAAAGAAGAGCAGAATGGGGGGTTCTCCCTGTGTCCTGGCCAATATTTATCCTTTCATCAACACCACTAAAACAGATTATCTGATCATTTATCTCATTGCTGTTTGTGAGATCTTGCAGTACACATGATGGCTGCCATGTTTGCCTACATTACAACAGTGACTACTTTTCAAACATACTTGATTGGCTGCAAAGAACTTTAGGACATGAAGGAGTTATATAAAATGCATTTCTTATTGTTGCACCTCAGCTTTGGAAATTCAAGATACAATTCAAGCCGTAGGAATGAGATGCACATTTTGGCCCTGATTATTGCTTCCCTGCCACTGCCTGGGTGGTGGACAGATGGAACATAGGAACAGGAGTAGGCCATTCAGCCGCTCGAGTCTGTTCTGCCATTCAATCAGATCATGGTTGACCTGCACCTCATTTACTTATTCTGGATTTCCCCACCAGAGGAAATGGTTCCCCTGTACCTACCCTTTCAAATCCTTTTGTCATTTTAAACACCTTGATTAGATTACCCTTTAACCTTCTAAACTCAAAGAAATACAAACCAAGTTTATGCAACCTGTCCTCGTTATTTAACCCTTTAAGCCCCGGTATCCTACTGGTGAATCTGCGCTACGCCCACTCCAAAGCCAATATATACTTTCTGAGGTGCGGTGCCCAAAACTGAACACTATACTCCAGACGGGGTCTGATCAAGGAAGCATAACTTCCTCCCCTTTGTATTCCAGCCCTCTTGAGATAAAGGCTAATATTCCATTAGCTTTTTTGATTACTTTTTGTATATGCCCACTAGCTTTTAGTGATTTATCAATATAGACACCCTTTGCTCCTCCACAGTTCTTAATTTCTCACCATTAAGAAAATATTCTTATTTTTGTCTTTCTTGGATCCAAAGTGGATGACCTTACACTTTCCCACATTGGACTCCATTTGCCATAATTTTGCCCACTCACTTAATCTGTCTATGTCCCTATGTAGCTTCCTGCTCCCATCTGCACTACTTACTGGTCCTCCTAACTTAGTGTCATCTGCAAACTTGGATTATACAACTCTCTATTCCTTCATCCAAGTCATTGATGTGTATTATGAAAATCTGAGGCCCCAATGCAGATCCCTGGGGAACACCACTCGCCACATCCCCGTCAATCAGAGTACGTTCCCTTTGTTCCTGCTCTCTGTCGCCGACCTCCCAGCCAATTTTTATCCCATGTCGAAAGGTTGCCTCCAATTCTGTGCACTTCCATTTTTGCAAATAAGAAGTGGAGCCCACCAGGCTGAGAATTGCCCAGATTTGGTGGGCTGGGGCATGATCATAGCCTGGTCACGGCCCTTGCACAGGCCCGGCCATCCCCCTCCCTGGAATATCCTTGGCCAGGAATCAGGCCGAAAAAGAAGCGCAGCTATGGGAGGCCGCCAGCCTCGGGGGCCTTCTGACAGTTACTGGAAGGCCTCAAAGTGCGAAGATCAAATGGGTCCTGCAATAAAAGGAAGGCTGTTTTCCTATTTGCCCTTCTTCACCTTGTTACCTGGCTCCCCTATCTCGGGACACCAGGGCATGCTGCCATTGTGTTCGGACGTTACTCGAAGTGGCAGGTCACTGGAAGAGGAAATTGAGGTGGGAGGGCTAGGAACGTTCTTTCACCACATTTACGCAGTTGGGCTACTCTTGGGCCTACTGCAGGTTTAGACCCAGGTCTGCCCATTCATGGAAGAACCTGAGGAAATATAAAGGGGGCGGAGACCTGACCTGACAGGTCTCCACACAAGGAGAGCAGTATTGGGCCCTGTTCTTTCAAATTGATGAATCGATAAACTAAGGTGAAAGACCACGACCCATTGTGCAGGTCGCCACGAATGTTGAAAAGAGTAAAAATATCAGGAGGTAGTGATTAATTATTGACAGATTTAGGTTTTAAGAGCCAGAAGATTGTAGAAGGAAGGAAGCATGTGAAGAAACTCTTTGAAGAGCTGAAAGAAAAAGTTTTTTTTACTGCTGCATTGAAGGACAGAGAGAGGATCAAGATGCAGTGATTCAGCCATTGCACTGCAGGAGGAATGGCGGATGTGTCACATCACAGAAACAGACCTTTCGGCCCAACTGGTCTATGCCGGCGTTTTATGCTCCACACGAGCACACGTGTATACTTAAAAGTGTGTATCCTGAAGAAAGTAGATGAACATGCCAATGAATCATTGGCAGAAGAGTAAATAGTGTTAGATGATGAGCTGAGGAGGTAACTGATATAGAAAAAGGACAGAGTGGGAGAAAGAACAAAGTCCTGGGGAACGGTGAGTTCATTGGCTAAGTATTCTTGGCACCTTAAGTACTGGAGACATGATAACTGTATGATTTAGTAGTATGCCTGCCCGTATGCCCTTTTTGGAGTCCTGCAGCACTGGTTTAGGACTTGAAAGCTCTTTTTAAGCCAGCACACAATCTGTTGATGGATGTTCAGTGGAAATGACAAGATTTTCTGTAATAAGTTGTGCATAAACATTGAAGGGCAAATAAACCGATAAACTTATTGTAATTATATTGAAAGATCGTTCCCTGATAAAGTTCACCTTTGTCTGCGTTTAGCAAGGTATTTGGATAGATGTCAGAAACTGCATACAGGACCCGAGCTTTCTGTGAGCAAGACTATACTTTTTTTTCCCCGAGAGACGACAGTGTAATTTTAAACAGGAAGCTTCTGTTACAGATTCTGTAAACATGATTAATCCCGAACATACAGGATTTCAGCTTTTTCACATTTTGTACATACTTAAAGAAGTGGAAGAATTTTTTCAATCAAATTCGGGTACAACTGAAAGTTTCTGTCGGCCAGTACCTACATATCAAGAAAGCAGCTGCTGCCCAGCTTTCGAAATACCTGATTGACTGCATGCGGTTTTTAATAATATTACTTAGCTGAGCAAAGAATAAAAAAAGAGCAAAATACTGTAGATGCTGGAAATCTGAAATAAAAACCGAAAATGCTGGAAAACACTCAGCGGGTCAGGCAGCATCTATGGAGAGAGAAACAGAGTTAATGGCCCCGATATTACCAGGGATGCAGGTTGGCAGCGGGAGGTCGACTGGGCGCGTGGGTAACCCGCCCAGTAAAATCTGTGGGTTCCCCACGCGATCGCGAGTAAATTGAAACCACTTACCTTGGGTTCCGGGTTTCCCGTTGGAAACCTGCGCAGTGGGCGGACTGCGCACCCGCATCACAGACTGTCAGCTGGAGGAGCCCTATTTAAAGGGGCAGTCCTCCAATGCTACTCCTGCAGCAAACAGCCAAAATTACAGCATGGAGCAGCCCAGGGGAAAGGCTGCTCCCAGGTTTAATGATGCCTCACTCCAGGTCTTACTGGATGGGGTGAGGAGGAGGAAGGAGATCTTCTACCGGCGGGAGGGAGGAAGTGGCCTGCCCCTGCCACCAAGAAGGCCTGGCAGAGGAGGTCAGCAGTACCTGGATCCAGTGCAGGAAGTGCTTCAATGACCTAACTAAGTCAGCCAAAGTGAGCACACTTACTCATTCTCCTACACTCTGTCTTCCACATCACCGCCCCCACCCCACAACTCCTTCTGCACTGCCAACACTACTCTATCACATCACTCCTCACACTCGAAGCTCATCCTCAGCTTACCTGCACTTACTCACCTCGCCAGTACTCATCCGAACACTACCACTCAACCCAATCCTCGTACAATCTCATGGCTCTATCTCATACTCACCCTCTCATGCATCTCTTTCACGATCACCTTCACCCAACCTGCCACTACCTCTGCTGCAGCCACAGGGGATGCATCATGTATGAGTAGTAGGAAGCGTAAGGCAAAGGTTTCGTGAACACAACGGGGATGCACAAGGGTGTTTGACGGTTTGTCATATTTTTTATTTATATTTGATTTTGGTTCAACTCACATTAAATATTATATTGTCACCACTACTGCCACATCTTGGCCATTCTTGACTGGCTTGTGCAATAAGTCCCTTTTATGAGGTTCTCCATGAACACCCACACTTGATGCCACCCATTGGGTCACCCTACAGTGGGTGTATGTGTAGTTGTATGACTATTTTGTGCAGGTGCCTGTGGCGCAGCACTGTGTTGTGGAGCTCCACATGGCGGAGGTGGACGGCATGCCTGGCGAGGCTGGTGATGTTGCTCATCCTCTGATGAAGTGATGAATGCAGCCATGGCGCCCCCCCCCATCCTGACGGTGTGAGTTTGAGGGGGTCCGCAAAGTAGATAAATATGTTTCCACAGCAGAGTTTAGGGTATAAATAAATAATGTTGAGTGGAAAGACAAAGGTGTTGCAGCCAAAACTTTGTCTGAAGTGACAGAGTGCCCTGCTGCAATAAATGAGGGTTTCACCTGAACCATGCTGGGACCAGTGTTCTGGCAAACCGAATAACTAGGGCGGTAGAGAAGGCTTTAAACTAAATAGACGGGGGAGGGCTCAGGTGTGGTGAAGTTTAGATTGATAAAGAGAAAAGACAAGGAAGTAGTACAGGAAAGTGATGGGGGTAATGATAAACAGAGAGTGTCAGGATGCGTTGGTTGTAATCTTCTAGAATTCAGTAGATTCTGGAAAGATCCCAGCGGATTGGAAAACCACGAACATAACACCCCTATTCAAGAAGGGAGTGAGACAGAAAGCAGGTAACTATCGACCAGTTAGCCTAACATCTGTCATTGGGAAAATGCTAAAATCCATTATTAAGGAAGTAGTATCAGGACATTTGGAGACTCATAGTACAATCAAGGAGAGTCAACATGGTTTTTATGAATGGGAAACCGTGGCGGACACCGAGACTGGGAGTGCGCAAGCGGCTGGTGACAGAAATCTAACAGTCAGCACTCACGATAGCGAATGATCTTAGCCGGCTTCTGAAGGTGCATCATCACAACTGAGCGAGCCAGCCATCAACCAGCGCAGATACACACACCTCGGTGGTCCCCGTCCTCACTTAGTTGGGCTTGCACATGGTGAGTCACCACGCAGGTGAGCACGAGCAGACCCTGGTGGCAGGAGCATCCGTGGAGAGTCCGCGTCGGTGGGAGCACTCTTCTCCAGGCTCTGCTCAGCTGGACCCAGATGCTGAACCCTGGGGGCCAGCCGTGAAAAGGAGAGTCATCGAGGGGCAGCAGCACATTGCCGAAGTACTGGAACAGTTGCCACGTGCGCTCTCCACAATCGCGCAGAGGATGGAGGAGTCCAACTCCTGCATGAGCGGAATACTGTCACAGGGACGTGAAGGCATCTCTGAGATAGTGTCGCGGGTAGGTGCGGGAATGAGTCCATTCAGGCCCTGACAACGGCCGTTCAGATTCAGGATGAGCAACATTCTGCTGCCTTAAACAGGCTGACAGATACCTTACCACTTGCCTTCCAAGGCTTCACACAAGTCCTCCAAACTGTCGTCCAGCTGGGTGGAAGGAGTGATGTGGGCCTGGGCCAGGAGAGGGATGATGGCGAAAGAGGACATGGAAGTGGGGACGCCACTCAAAGCGCTCCCACGTCTCACCCGTTGCCCCCCTCTCAACCTGTACCCGCAATGCTGCCCCCTCTCCAGGTGGCCGAGTCTGCCCCTGCACAGGTGCAGGTGGAGTAGTCTTTGGAGGGGCGCTCACGGGCACCGAAACCCAGAGGGTGTCCACGCAAAGCATCTCATCGGTCAGGGCATGGACGAGAGCAACCTGCCACTACCTCTGCTGAAGCCACAGGGGTAGCACCACGTAGGGGTTCCCGTAAACGTAAGGTGAAGGTTTTGTGAGCAAAAACGGGATGCACATGGGTGTAATACAAAATGTCATGTTTTTGATTTATTTTCGTTTGTTTTGCAAAAAATCATAAAAAATTGTTATCACCACTACTGCCACGTCTTTGAAAATGTTGTCTGGTTTGTGTAATAATTCCCTTTCCTGAGGATCACCATGAAGACCCACACCTGATGCCACCCATTGTGTCACTGCAGAGTGGGTGTAGGTGTATTTGCAGGGCTCATTTGTGCAGACGACTGAGAGACGCCGGCGATGTCCCCGGTGGCACTCTGGAAGGATGCAGAGGAGAAGTTGTTGAGGGCAGTGGTGACTTTGACAGCAACAGGTAAGAAGATGGTGCTCGGGCCAGCCAGGAGCAGCTCGGCATGAAGGAGGTTGCAGATGTCCACGACTACATGTCGAGTGACGCTGAGCCTCTGTGTGCACTGCTGCTCAGAGAGGTCCAGGAAGCTGAGCCTCGGTCTGTGGACCCTGTGGCGAGGGTAGTGCCCTCTGCGACACATCTCTCTCTGCGGTTGTCCTCCCTTCTGCTGTGCAGGTGGATGTGTCACAGCACTGTGTTGTGGAGCTCCATGTGTCAGAGGTGGATGGCGTGGCCGGCGAGGCTGGTGATGCTGTTCGCCCTCCGAGGAGGTCATGACTGCAGCTACGGCGGCCCCCATCCGGAAGATGTACGTTTGACGGGGTCAACAAGGTAGGTAAATGTGTCTGCACACCGGAGTTGAGGTTGCAAGTTGGTGAATTTTATTGTTAGGAGGAGGGTGGTGGAGGCCAAACTTTGTCCAAAGTGACAGAGTGGCCTCCTGCAATGAGTGAGGGTCTTCCCCCCCCACCCCCCCACTCCCCCCACCTGTCACATGGACTTTGCAGCTGCCACGGGCTGGTGGCTGCAACATGTCCATTTCAACTGGGAGTGTTTCCCCCAGTATGGGAAACACGCTCAGTTTCGATGAAAATCCCACCCCTCCTAAAATATCCTACAAATCAGGTCTGCTAACAATCTGAACTATCAAATTAATTGGTTTAAGTGGGATCCTGCCAGCTTTAATTGCCGGCGGGAGTCCCGCTTGCGGGGGCTGCGCGCGCATCTAAGTGCGTCTCTGGGGAACCCGGAAGTGGGCGGATTGGCACCGGGCTCCGGTCCCACCCCAGGAATCCCCGATTTTCGGAGCCCCCCCGCCATGAACCCACCCGCTCGGACATCCAAAAATCGAGCCCAAAGTGTCTGCAAAGGGATATTGACTGGTTAAGCGAATGGGCAAAAATTTGGCAGATGGAATGTAATGTGGGAAAATGTGAAGTCATCCACTTTGGGAGGAAAAATAAAAAAGCAAAATATTTGAATGGAGAAATACTTCAAAATGCTGCGGTACAGAGGGATCTGGGTGTCCTCGTACATGATACACAAAAAAGTCAACATACAGGTGCAGCAGGTAAATCCGGAAGGCAAACGGAATATTGGCCTTTATTTCTAGGGGTTGGAGTATAAAAGCAGGGAAGTCATGCTACAACTGTACAGGGTGCTGATGAGACCACACCTGGAGTACTGCGTACAGTTCTGGTGCCCTTATTTGAGGAAGGACATACTTGCATTGGAGACAGTTCAGAGAAGATTCACTAGGTTGATTCCGGGTATGGAAGGGTTGTCTTAGGAGGAAAGATTGAACAGGTTGGGTCTATACTCATTGGAGTTTAGAAGAATGAGAGGAGATCTTATTGAAACATACAAGATTCTGAGGGGACTCCACAGGGTAGATGCTGAAAAGATGTTACCCCTCATGGGGGAATCTAAAACTAGGGGGCATAGTCTCAGAATAAGGGGTCGCCCATTTAAGACGGAAATGAGGAGGAATTTCTTCTCCCAGAGGATCGTGAATCTTTGGAATTCTTTACCCCAAAAAGCTGTGGAGGCTGAGTCATTGAATACATAAAAGCTGAGTTAGACAAATTTTTGATCAGTAAGGGAGTCAAAGGATATGGGGAAAAGGTGGGAAAGTGGAGTTGAGGTAAAAATCAGATCAGCCATGATCTCATTAAATGGCGGAGCAGGCTCGAGGGGCCGAAAGGCCTACTCCTGCTCCTATCTCTTATGGTCTTATGAGGTAGCCCCCCCAACTGTCAAAAAATCCTTTGCATCTCCCACTGGCTGCTGGCTGAAACACGTCTACTGCAACAGGGAGTGTTTCCCACAGCATGGGAAACACGCTGAGGATCCATGAAAATTCCACCCCAGCCAAAATCTCCTGTCAATGAGGTCTGTCAAGAACTCAACTAGGTAAGTAAGTATTTAAATTGTCATCCCGCCGGCTTTAATTGCCGGTGGGAGTCCCGCATGCGGGAGCTGCGCACGCACCCGAACGCGTCACTGGGGAACCCGGAAGTGGGCGGGTTGGAGCCGGGCTCTGGACCCGCTCCGGGATTCCCCAATTTTAAGAGCCCCCCACGCACCCGCTTGGCCATCCTAAAATCAACCCCAATGTTTTAGGTCACTGGCCTTTCATCAGAACTGGAAGATGTTAAAGATTTAACAGTTTTTAAGCGAATACAGAGCCAGGGAAAGGGGTGGGGAAGGAAAGAACAAAGCAGAGAATCCGTGAAAGGGTGGAGGGCAGGAGTGATTAAATGACCAAAAGGGATGATAGCGAAGGCAAAGGGGGGTGGTAATGGGATAAGTAAAGAAACAAAAGATGGGTCCAGAATTGGTTGAGCTCGCACATGGGTATAATTTACATTTACTTAGCCTTACTTTTAAATAATGCATTATTTATTTAATAAAGGAGCAATAGAATAACTGTCAGCAAAAATTGGAACTGATGTCAACATTCAATCCTTTTTAAAGCTTGCCCTAGTCTAATTTGAGACTTTAAAAAAAAGTCTCAACAGTTGCAGGCTGCTCCACCCAAGTTCAAATCCAGTGAAAGCTAGATTGGTTCAAGGAGAGATTCTCCCCCCAAATTTATTTCCTTAGGACTACTTTTGTGCTCCAAAACTCTGCTGCCCATATCCTATCCCACAACAAGTCGCATTCACCCGTCACCCTTGTCCACACTGACCTACATTGGCTCCTGATGCCTCAAATTTAAAATTCTAATCTTTGCGTTTAAATCCTTTCATGGCCCCATCCACGGTATCAGCCGTGGCTCATTGGGTGGCACTCTTGTCTCTGAGTCAGAAGGGTTCAAGTCCCACTCCAGAGACTTGTGCACAAAATCTAGGCTGACACCCCAGTGCAGTACTGAGGGAGTGCTGCACTATCGGAGGTGCCGTCTTTAGGATGAGACGCTAAAGCGAGGCCCCGTCTGCCCCCTTGGGTGGACATAAAAGATCCCAGGGCACTATTTCGAAGAAAAGCAGAGGAATTATCCCTGGTGTCCTTGCCAACATTTATCTCTTAACCAAAACCACTAAAACAGATTATCTGGTCATTATCACATTGCTGTTTGTGGGACCTTGCTGTGCACAAATTGGCCACCCCGTTTCTACATTACAACAGTGACTACACTTCAAAAATTACTTAATTGATTGTAAAGTGCTTTGGGACGACCCGAGGTCATGAAAGGCGCTATATAAATGCAAGTCTTTTCCTATCTTTGTAACTTCCTCTGGAACTATCACCACCCCAAACTCCAAATTCCCCACTTCACTAAGACTGGCGTCTTGTGCACCCCCCCCCCAACCACCTTCTTTCGCCCCACGATTGGTGGTTATGCCTTTGACCACCTAGGACCCATGCTGTGAACTTGCCTCCCTTAACCCCTCCACCTCTCTACCTCCCACTCCTCTTTTAAGACTGTCCTTAAAACCCACCTCTTTGACCAAGCTTTTGGTCACCACTCCTCATTGTGAAGCGCTTTGGAAGTTTTTTTTCAACGTTAAAGTTGCTATATAAATGCAAGTTGCTGTGTTGTAACTTGTGTGTTCTTTGTTCTTTTATGTTGAGGGGGCACCATCTGCATCAAGACGTGATGAACGAATCATTCTCTCTTTTGTTTATTCACACGCAGTGAATCGTGACTCACACCTTCACTCGAGTGTGACATTACTCACGAGTGCAAACTCTCCACGTATGGGATGGTCTGTCTGTCTCCTCTTCAGTATTTGCGTCTTAAAATAACATTTTCTGAAACTGTCGTGAAGCACTATCTTTCCAAGTCAGTTTTTTTTTGAACACGGATATCTGTCCTTCAAGGTGAGGAATGTGAGGGATGCTAGTACTGGTGTATTTCCATGAAGCACGTCCTGATACACCATGGTTAGGCACAGGGCAGAGTTCCTTTTACAATATATCTTGGTCCCAACCTCCATGGAGACCACCAATTCCCACACCAACAACCTGGAGGTAATTTTTACACCCGAGAACGGATGGGTTGGGGACAGGTGGGCGGTAAAAATACTTGATTTTTGGAGCGGGACCGCATCCCGGCTCCAAGGTGCCCACCTCCGGGTTTGACCCAGGTGTTTGGATGCGCGCGTGTAACAGACACCCGGAAGTCCCGCCCCCACTTAAAGCCGACGGGCTGATACTTAAACGGGCAATGTATCTCATTGCAATAGTTGAGGCTCTTAATTTTTTGTGTATTACAAAACTAAAACAACTTTAACCTTACCTGTCAGGTTTCCCATCGCTTCCAATTCACGTCAGGTGAAAGCAGGGTGGGAGGGTTGGATCCATGAGGTGAGTGCCTTTATTGAGCTGCTTATGGGCCCGGATGCGCAGGAGTACTTTATCCACGCCCAACAAGTTCACCTGGCATGACATGACCCCACAATCGGCCGATTTCCTCCCCCACCGCCCCCACACCTCTTCACTCAACCTCAGAACTCTTCACCCGATCTGCAATCGACCTCTGACCTCTTGCCAGCATCAGACCCCCACCCCCCCCACCCCACCATGCCCTCCACGGGCCACGATCCCATTCTCCCTCTTCTCCGATCTCCGGCCTTCCCGTTGGCTGCCGGGCGCAAAGCCCAGAAGTAAAATTTATTGCCCTCATTAAGGTTGCGATCACAGATTGTGACCTGCCAACTTAACTTCCGGGTTTCATGTCCGATTATCTTCCCTCCCCACTCCCTTCCTGCGTCCGTGCTAAAATCACGCCCCTGGTCTTTCTGACTGAGATTGCCAATTGCCGATTCACTCCACGTGATATCAAGAAACGGCTGAGTGCACTGGATACAGCAAAGACTATGGGCCCTGACAACATCCCAGCTGTAGTGCTGAAGACTTGTGCTCCAGAACTAGCTGCGCCTCCAGCCAAGCTGTTCCAGTACAGCTACAACACTGGCATCTACCCGACAATGTGGAAAATTGCCCAGGTATGTCCTGTCCACAAAAAGCAGGACAAATCCAATCCGGCCAATTACCGCCCTATCAGTCTACTCTCAATCATCAGCAAAGTGATGGAAGGTGTCGTCGACAGTGCTATCAAGCGGCACTTACTCACCAATAACCTGCTCACCGATGCTCAGTTTGGGTTCCGCCAGGACCACTCGGCTCCACACCTCATTACAGCCTTGGTCCAAACATGGACAAAAGAGCTGAATTCCAGAGGTGAGGTGAGAGTGACTGCCCTTGACATCAAGGCAGCATTTAACCGAGTGTGACACCAAGGAGCCCTAGTAAAATTGAAGTCAGTGGGAATCGGGGAAAACTCTCCAGTGGCTGGAGTCATACCTATTACAAAGGAAAATGGTAGTGGTTGTTGGTGGCCAATCATCTCAGCCCCAGGACATTGCTGCAGGGGTTCCTCAAGGCAGTGTCCGAGGCCCAACCATCTTCAGCTGCTTCATCAATGGCCTTCCCTCCATCATAAGGTCAGAAATGGGGATGTTCACTGATGATTGCACAGTGTTCAGTTCCATTCGCAACCCCTCAAATAATGAAGCAGCCCGAGTCCGCATGCAGCAAGACCTGGACGACATCCAGGCTTGGGCTGATAAGTGGCAAGTAACATTCACGCCAGACAAGTGCCAGGCAATGACCATCTCCAACAAGAGAGAGTCTAACCACCTCCCTTTGACATTCAACGGCATTACCATCGCCGAATCCCCCATCATCAATATCCTGGTGGTCACCATTGACCAGAAACTTAACGGGACAAGCCATATAAATACCGTGGCTACACGAACAGGTCAGAGCCTGGGTATTCTGCGGCGAGTGACTCACCTCCTGACTCCCCAAAGCCTTTCCACCATCTACAAGGCACAAGTCAGGAGAGTGATGGAATACTCTCCTCTTGCCTGGATGAGTGGAGCTCCAACGACACTCAAGAAGCTCGACACCATCCAGGACAAAGCAGCCCGCTTGATTGGCACCCCATCCACCACCCTAAACATTCACAAACAAACACAAACTTCACCACTGGCGCACCGTGGCTGCAGTGTGTACCATCCACAGGATGCACTGCAGCAACTGGCCAAGGCTTCTTCGACAGCACCTCCCAAACCCGCGACCTCTACCACCTAGCAGGACAAGAGCAGCAGGTACATGGGAACAACACCACCTGCACGTTCCCCTCCAAGTCACACACCATCCCGACTTGGAAATATATCGCCGTTCCTTCATCGTCGCTGGCTCAAAATCCCGGAACTCCCTTCCTAACAGGGATGGGAGAACCTTCACCACATGGACTGCAGTGGTTCAAGAAGGCGGCTCACCACCACCTTCTCAAGGGCAATTCGGGATGGGCAATAAATGCCGGCCTCGCCAGCGATGCCCACATCCCATGAACAAATTTTTTAAAAGTGCAAAATTAGAGCACTAGTTTTGTGCAAAAGTAACTAGATTGAGGAGCAGGACCATTAGAGCTAGCAGATAGAGGGGGGATTTTCACCCTGTCAGCTTGGGACCAGACTCTGACCCACTGCATTACCCAGTTTCTCATTTGCCAACCTAATATTGATCTTTTAGGTCTTTTGGCCACATATTGTGTTTGGCTTGCAACTTAAATGGAGCATAACACAAGTAACAAGCATGTTGCCAACCTGCGTGCTTCATGTTCAGGGACTCTTAAGGTTGCTGCTGGACTGGGCACCTTGCACACATCTCTGCAATATTTCTCAATCCAGCATTTGTCTTTTTTCTATTTACTTGCAGGAGAAGACAGCACATAATTGGTGGCAGTAAATGTAGACTGGGGGAATTGGGTCAACTAATCTAAGATCTTTGACTCCTTACCAGGAGAGGGCATTCTGAAAAGGCCAGAGGTCTCCCCACAAGCTTACAGCTAGTACTGTCCTTTGTTTTTTCTTCTTTATCTCCCTACTCACTCATTCCCTCACACATAACACACAAGAATATCTTACTATGTAAGTTTTGCTTCAAGGACGTCTTCTTTCCAGTTTGTAAAATATGTTCTGCTATCCTCTCGGTGCCAAACAGGAGAGATGGTGCAGTCCTCTGCTGAGCACCTCACTGTAGTCTGCATCACTCACTCCTACAGTGGCAAGCACGAGCACAAATCCATCGACTTTGGGGGTTCAGTTATTGAGTTGCAGAAGGGAGCACTCGATGCATCATTGAGAATGATTGAGGAGGAGGTGGAGGTGGCACTGCAGGAATTGCAACCTGCTGGCTGGATAGACAGTTCAAGGGCTCCTTCTGATGCTGAGCCTAGGGATTCAGACCTCACAGGTGTTTGATAGCTTGGCATGCAGTTAATGCTTTTATTTGGCAGTGCACCAAGCAGCCTTCAAAGCTTGTGGGCATTTAGAAACCACACCTACACAGTGCTACGTGACCTCCCCCAGCCCTCTTTCCCCCCCCCATTCTGGGATTCAGACCACTATAGAGAGCATGGCCACACTGGGCTCCTCTGCCGCAGAGACTCCTTCCGAAGTTCAAACATTACAAGTGCTCTGACTGCGCTGCACAGATCATGAGCTTTATTTACAACAGCCTGGGGGTGATTTTAACTCTGCTCGCTTGGCAGAAACCGGCCAGGCGGGCAGTTAAAATCACCCATGGGACTTACCCGCGGATGTCTCACTCTCTTGCCGCAGATTCCGATTTTAACCTGCTCTTCTGAGCAGGTGGGAAAGACTCCCGCCAGAAACTGGTGGGGTCCTTCTTTAAATGTCCAGATAGGGCTCCAGTGATCTCATCGGGGCCCGGCTGCTATTTTAACCAGCGGGACGAGGAGCTGTGGCCTGAAGAGGCCCGAGCAGCTAAGTTTGTTTTTAACTTTCTTTGTGGGACCCGGAGGAGCAGGAGTCTCTTCTTTTTGCCAGGGTATTGGGCATATGTGCAGATCACTGATTTTGCATTGCATGATACAGACATTTAATTAAATGTGTTGTTGGTAGAGCTTCCCTTAAAACTCTTGTTGAGTGAATGATTGGTTTTGCAGACAACTCTTGCTCATGTTCGAGGCCCCTTTCATGCTACTGAAGTTGATTTTCTTCTTTGACCTGCTCCATGGCAATGGCCCTATGCATGGATAGCACAGGAGATTATTATTTTTTAATATATTCATTCTTGGGATGTGGGTGACACTGGCACAGTCTCATTTATTACTCATCCCTAGTTACCCAGTCATCCGTGTAGTATGGGACTGGAGTCATGTGTATTCCAGACCGGGTAAGGAAGGCAGGTTCCCCTCTCTGAAGGATATTAGTGAACCAGCAACTTTCATTCTTAATGTTTTACTACGTTAAAGGCACTATATAAATGCAAGTTGTTGTTGTTTAATTTATCTGGTGACAGCCCACAAATGACCAGATTTTACTGAATTCAAATTCCCAATTTTCCATGGTGGGATTTGAACTCGCAATCTCTGGATTGTTAGTCCAGTACCATAACCACTAGGCTAGTGATCATAATAATCTTGGATATCTTTGCTGGGCTGTGCTATGAGACTCTTTCTCTCTCCCGCCCACCACCCCCCCCCCCCCCCCCAATTTGATGCATTGGAATCTTTGCTTTAACATCCAGATGGTCTGCTTCATCCAAACCTTGGTAGCTGTGTGTGCCTATTGTATCTGTCTAAGCTTTGCCCATGTATGTCTCAAAGGGAGTTATGAGCCAGGACTCCAATGGTTAGCCTTTGTCCGCTACCAGTCTTCCTGGCTCTGAGTGAACAGTGGCACCATCGATTGCCATAAAATAAAGCACCCGTGGCAAGCTCCCAGCACAGTGAGCATTAACATGCATTATTCTGTCACAGACCAGCTGCACGTTAATGGAGTTTCTATTCATGATAGGGGTAGTATCAGGGGT
Source organism: Heptranchias perlo (assembly GCF_035084215.1). Lineage (NCBI taxonomy): Eukaryota > Metazoa > Chordata > Chondrichthyes > Hexanchiformes > Hexanchidae > Heptranchias > Heptranchias perlo. The sequence continues at coordinate 15,140,550 of NC_090333.1, read as the reverse complement.
TAGGGGCATATATGGCCACATGTGTCATCAGTAATGTTCCAGGCTTTGGGAATCCAGTTTGATGGTATAAGTGGTGGTGCAAAGATGACCTCGGGTGTAAAGACCTCTGCCTTTTATGGCTCCTCTAATCCTCCAGCAGAATGGCAGGTACTATGGTTTATCCAGTGGATTACCCACAGGTATTATTGAGGCACTTTTTTTAACGGAGTGAGTATTGACACCACTGTCAGCCAGTGAGTTGGAGGCAATAAACTTACAGCAAACAGTCTATTTACTCAGCAAACAGAATCTATTTAAACAGAGTCTCTATGAACTACAGCAAACGGAACTCATGACCGAAACTACAGCACAGTCTCCCGAGAACAGCTGGATTATTTCTCCAGCAAAATACAGTGAGTGGAAGATAGCTACTTAATAGAAATTATGAGCTTTAAATCAATCCCAGTCACTTACAGCTGTGTGGGCTCCAAGCATGGTTGATGGGGGAATTACCAAATCATCTCCATTCTGCCCGGGACTTGTGGTGTCAGTACATGCAGCCTTTTTTTAAACTGTTTTTTAATCACTCTATTTGTGTGAATGTGATCACATACATCAGGGGTGGCCACCTTTTGAAGTGCAAGAGCCAGCAAAACAAATGTTGTACTGACAAGCAGCCACCAGTGTTAAATATTGGATAATAGTATGCTCAGTTTCTTGTTTCTGCAAGAAATATTGAAAATGACACCTATGCTCTTGTTTCCAACTATTTAATTGAAATCTGGATTTTTTTTCTCACTCTATTTTTTCCTTGCCTCATTCTCTTCTCTCCCTGTTTCATCTCCCCGTCCTTTATTTATTCTCTTTGCTTCTTTCCTTCATTCTTCCCCTCACTCCCCCCATGTGTCTCATTTGTCCTTAATTTTATTTCCCCTTTCCTCTTTCCCTCTTTCTCTTTCATCTCCCCTCTTTCCCTCTGTTTGCCTCATAAACACCAAGATTGGACGTGCAGTTTGTCTCACAAGGCCTTCTGAGTGTGTGGTATTTTCTAGAGCTGATCTTGGCTGCTTTAGGTTTTGGGTTGAGGTAAATCACGTTCCCATCTTATGTTACACACGGAGTTATACCTTCAGGCTATTTTGTGCCTAAAAAAGAAGGAAAGAAAGAAGGTAGACCAGGAATCCAGAGAAAAAGTTTGAAGTGAAAAAAAACAACTGCTGATGTCCGTGGCCTTGCAGACTGAAGAAGTTCAGGTGTATTAGAAAGCGACGCCTGATACCAGACACATTACTGTGCATCAGAATTCAGTGACTATATTCAGTGACAGAATTCAGTATATCGTAAAGAAAAGCCTCATTTATTAATAATCCCAAGAAAAGAATCAACTTGAAAGCAGCTTTTGCAAAGCACTTATCTTGCTACAGACCAAAGCAGTTCATTCAACCATGCTGAAATTAGGAAGATGATTGCCTGTGTTTTAGATGAAAATATTGCAAGAGTTGGTTGGAACACAGGAGTATCTTTGCAGTATAGGCTGAGGAACTGGGAGATGCAAAACTGAGACTTTAAAGCACCACCACTGATGAGAGGGTGTAATTACAGTGTGACAAGTTTATATCAGCATTCTTATAAATATGCATACATGAGGGAGGATGGAATAGTAAGATATGGGGGACGGGTGGGAAGAGTCATTAGAATGGAAGGAGGCTCGTGTGAAGCATAAACCAGTTTTTTTTTTATTCGTTCAAGGGGATGTGGGCGTCGGTGGCAAGGCCAGCATTTATTGCCCATCCCTAATTGCCCTTGAGAAGGTGGTGGTGAACCTCCTTCTTGAACTGCTGCAGTCCGTGTGGTGAAGGTTCTCCCACAGTGCTGTTAGGTAGGGAGTTCCAGGATTTTGAACTTCGAAGAAGCCTTGGCGAGTTGCTGCAGTGCATCTTGTGGATGGTACACACTGCAGCCACAGTGCGCCGGTGGTGAAGGGAGTGAATGTTTAGGGTGGTGGATGGGGTGCCAATCGAGCAGGCTGCTTTGTCCTGGATGATGTCGAGCTTCTTGAGTATTGTTAAAGCTGCACTCATCCAGGCAAGTGGAGAGTATTCCTTCACACTCCTGACTTGTGCCTTGTAGATGGTGGAAAGGAGGTGAGTCCCTCGTCGCAGCATACCCAGCCTCTGACCTGCTTTTATAGCCACAGTATTTGTGTGGCTGGTCCAGTTACGTTTCTGGTCAATGGCGACCCCCAGGATGTTGATGGTGGGGGATTTGGTGATGGTAATGCCATTGAATTGCAAGTTCCCCTCTCAGTCACACACCATCCCGACTTGGAAACATATCACGGTTTCTTCATCGTCGCTGGGTCAAAATCCTGGAACTCCCTACCTAACAGCAATGTGGGAGAACCTTCACCACACGGAGTGCAGCGGATCAAGAAGGCGACTCACCACCACTTTCTCGAGCAATTAGGGATGGGCAATAAATGCTGGCCTTGCCGGCGAAGCCCACATCCCATGAACGAATTTTTTTTTTAAATGTCAAGTGGAGGTGGTTAGACTCTCTCTTGTTGGAGATGGTCATTGTCTGGCACTTGTCTGGCATGAATGTTACTTGCCACTTATCAGCCCAAGCCTGGATGTTGTCCAGGTCTTGCTGCATGCGGGCACGGACTGTTGGGCTGAATGGCCTGTTTCTGTGCTGTAGATTCTATGTAATAGAAGAGCAAGAGCAGGTCAGAGGCTGGGTACTCTGCAGCGAGTGGCTCACCTCCTGACTCCCCAAAGCCTTTCCACCATGTACAAGGCACAAGTTAGGAGTGTGATGGAATACTCTCCACTTGCCTGGATGAATGCAGCTCCAACAACACTCAAGAAGTTTGACACCATCCAGGACAAATCAGCCCGCTTGATTGGCACCTCATCCACCACCCTAAACATTCACTCCCTCCACCACCGGCGCACAGTGGCTGCAGTGCGTACCATCTACAGGATGCACTGCAGCAACTGGCCAAGGCTTCTTTGACAGCACCTCCCAAACCCACAACCTCTATCACCTGGAAGGACAAGGGCAGCAGGTACATGGGAACAACACCACCTGCACGTTCCCCTCCAAGTCACACACCATCCCGACTTGGAAATATATCACTATTCCTTCATCGTCGCTGGGTCAAAATCCTGGAACTCCCTTCCTAACAGCACTGTGGGAGAACCTTCACCACATGGACTGCAGCGGTTCAGGAAGGCGGCTCACCACCACCTTCTCGAGGGCAATTAGGGATGGACAATAAATGCCGGCCTTGCCAGCGACGCCCACATCCCATGAACGAATTTTTAAAAAAATGGACGTAGAAACTTACAATGGGAAAAAAGTTGATAGGATGTGCTCGCAGACTTAAAATTTTTAATATATTATAGATTTTTTTTCCTTACCATTGTAATAGGTTGCTTTTGCTCTGATTAAACTGTTCACCTGTGATAATCGTGTACAATACAGATATGTGGAATTGAAACTTTGATTTGTGCTCATCCCTATACAGTTCACTAGAGTTTACATTCCAAACCTTTATTTTCTTTCAGCGACTGGCAGCTATTCCTGTGACCTCATTTGTCAGTGACCAGTCCAAGAGCCATTTTGAAAAGTATATTCGCTTCTGCTTTATCAAGGTCAGTCAACTGGTTTAAACATTCAAGAAGTGGCAGGGTCTGTTTACCAATCGTGTTGCATAGAATTCATGAAGCACAAACTAAAAGCATGTATAAAAGCATTGCATCTTTCTCCAGTTTCTCTCCTATCTCCCCTCATGCCCTCTCTGAACTCATCTTGACCATGAGACCCAGCTCCTGCACCCTTGACCCTATTCCCACCAAACTGCTGACCACCCATCTTTCCTTCCTGGCCCATTTGTTAGCTGATATTGTTAATGGTTCCTTCTCCTCAGGTACTGTCCCCCTCCCCTTCAAATCTGCTGACATCATAACCCTCCTCAAAAACCCACCCTTGACCCGTCTGTTCTTGCAAACTACCACCCGATCTCCAACTTCCCTTTCCTCTCCAAGGTCCTTGAACGTGTCGTCGCCCCCCAAATCCGTGTCCATCTTTCCCACAACTCCATGTTTGAATCCTTCCAATCAGGTTTCTGCCCCTGCCACAGTACTGAAACTGCCCTTATTAAAGTCACAAATGACATCCTATTGACTGCGACCGTGGTAAACTATCCCTCCTCATTCTTCTCGACCTGTCTACAGCCTTTGACATGGTTGACTGCACCATCCTCCTCCAACGCCTCTCCCCCGTCACTCACCTGGTTCCACTCTTATCTGTCCAGTCGTAGCTAGAGAATCACCTGCAATGGCTTCTCTTCCCGCTCCTGCACAGTTACCTCTGGAGTCCCGCAAGGATCTCTCCTTGGCCCTCTCCTATTTCTCATCTGCATGCTGCCCCTCGGCGAAATCATCGGAAAACACAATGTCAGGTTCCACATGTACCCTGACGACTCCCAGCTCCACCTCACCACCACCTCCCTCAACCCCTCCGCTGTCTCTGGTTTGTCACACTGCTTGTCCGACATCCAGTACTGGATGAGCAAAAATTTCTCCCAACTAAATATTGGGAAGACTGAAGCCATTGTCTTCAGTCCCCGCCACAAACTCTGTTCCCTACCCACCGAATCCATCCCTCTCCTTAGCCACTGTCTGAGGCTGAACCAAACCGTTCACAACATTGGAATCCTATTTGACCCTGAGATGAGCTTCTGACCACACGTCCACTCCATTAGCAAGACCGCCTACTTCCATCTCCATAACATCATCCGTCTCTGCCCCGGCTCAGCTCATCTGCTGCTGAAACCCTCATCCATGCCTTTGTTACCTCTAGATTTGACTATTCCAATGCTCTCCTGGCCAGCCTCCCATCTTCCACCCTTCATAAACTTGAGCTCATCCAAAACTCTGCTGCCCATATCCTGACTCGCACCAAGTCCCTTGTCCCATCACCCTGTGCTCGCTGACCTAGATTGGCTCCCGGTCCGGGAACGCCTAGGTTTTAAAATTCTCATCCTTGATTTTGAATACCTCCATGGCCTCGCCCCTCCCTATTTCTGTCACAGCCTCAGCCCTACAACCTTCCGAGATCTCTGCGCTCCTCCAATCCTTGCTTCTTGTGCATCCCCGATTTAATCTCTCGACCATTGGCGGCCGTGCCTTCAGCTGCTTAGGTCCTAGGCTCTGGAATTCCCTCCCTCCGCCTCTCTACCTCTCTCTCTCCTTTAAGACGCTCCTTAAAACCTACCTCTTTGACCAAGCTTTTGGTCACCTGTCCTAATATCTCCTTATGTGGCTCGGTGTCAAATTTTGTTTGATAACGCCCCTGGGATGTCTTACTACGTTAAAAGCGCTATATAAATGCAAGTTGTTGTTGTATTTGTGCATCTCTAGTTAGTCTTTGTGTAAATTATCTTTTTTTTTCCTCTTTCTCTTTACAGCAAGATAGTACATTGGATTCAGCAGAGATCATTCTGAAGAACTGGAAATGAAAGCCAATGCTTCATAGAAGCCCAGTTACTGTCACTGAGCTCTAATGAACAGAATTGCACATACCAACCTGTATTGGCCTCAAAATTGTTTGAGTAAAACAAGTAGTATTCAACTCTTTATTTCCTAAAAGCACTGAATTGAACAGGTCAAAAATTAGAAGAAGTGGCAGCCTGCTAAATATCATTTGGGATTTAAAACTTCATCTGTTGTGGCTGAAAAATCTTAGCTGCTCGGGCCTCTTCAGGCCACGGCTCCTCGTCCCGCTGGTTAAAATAGCAGCCGGGCCCTGACGACATTACTGGAGCCCTATCTGCATATTTAAAAGAGGATCCCCATCAGTTTCTGGCGGGAGTCTTTCCCACCTGTTCAGAAAACTAGGTTAAAATCGGAACCTGCGGCAAGAGAGTGGGACATCAGCGGGTAAGTCCCATGGGTGAATTTAACTGCCCGCCTGGCTGGTTTCTGACAAGCGAGCAAAGTTAAAATCGCCCCCAGGCTATTATAAATAAAGCTCATGATCTGTACAGCCGCAGTCAGAGCATTTGTAATGTTTGAACGTAGGAAGGAGTCTCTGCGGCAGAGGAGCCCAGTGTGGCCATGCTCTCTACAGTGGTCTGAATCCCAGAATGGGGGGGGTGGGGAAGAAGGCTGGGGGAGGTCACGTAGCACTGTTTAGGTGTGGTTTCTAAATGCCCACAAGCTTTGAAGGCTGCTTGGTGCACTGCCAAATAAAAGCATTAACTGCATGCCAAGCTATCAAACACCTGTGAGGTCTGAATCCCTTGGCTCAGCATCTGTAGGAGCCCTTGAACTGTCTATCCAGCCAGCAGGCTTCAATTCCTGCAGTGCCACCTCCACCTCCTCCTCAATCGTTCTCAATGATGCATCGAGTGCTCCCTTCTGCAACTCACTAACTGATCCCCAAAGTCGATGGATTTGTGCTCGTGCTTGCCACTGTAGGAGTGAGTGATGCAGACTACAGTGAGGTGCTCAGCAGAGGACTGCACCATCTCTCCTGTTTGGCACCGAGAGGATCACAAAACATATTTTACAAACTGGAAAGAAGACGTCCTTGAAGCAAAACTTACATAGTAAGATATTCTTATGTGTTATGTGTGAGGGAATGAGTGAGTAGGGAGATAAAGAAGAAAAAACAAAGGACAGTACTAGCTGTAAGCTTGTGGGGAGACCTCTGGCCTTTTCAGAATGCCCTCTCCTTGTAAGGAGTCAAAGATCTTAGATTAGTTGACCCAATTCCCCCAGTCTACATTTACTGCCACCTGTTATGTGCTGTCTTCTCCTGCAAGTAAATAGAAAAAAGACAAATGCTGGATTGAGAAATATTGCAGAGATGTGTGCTAGGTGCCCAGTCCAGCAGCAACCTTAAGAGTCCCTGAACATGAAGCACGCAGGTTGGCAGCGTGCTTGTTACTTGTGATATGCTCCATTTAAGATGCAAGCCAAACACAATTAATATGTGGCCAAAAGACCTAAAAGATCAATATTAGGTTGGCAAATGAGAAACTGGTTAATGCAGTGGGTTAGACTCTGGTCCCAAGCTGACAAGGTGAAAATCCTCTCTATCTGATGACTCTAAGGGTCCTGCTCCACAATCTAGTTACTTATGCACAAAACTAGTGCTCTAATTTTGCACTAAATTGGGGCAATCTCAGTCAGACAGACCATTGCTGCTGTGGGAATTGGTGGTCTCCATGGAGATTAGGACTAAGGTATATTGTTAAAGGAGCTTTACAGTGTTTTGACAATTTGTGATTCATAACACATCCTTAATATGACCTTCGACACTCTGTCCATCCGAGCGATCTAGGTCCGTAGGTCCGAGCATTGGCTTGGTCCTTCTGTTCCAGTGCCACTGGCATCTCTTGTCTGACGGAATTAGAGATTAAAATGAAGTAGAAAAAAGAGGCTTATGACAAATGTAAGGTTCATAATGCAGTTGAGAATCAGGCTGAATACAGTAAGTAAAGAGAAGATCTAAAAAAGGGAATAAGAGGAGCAAAGACAGAGTATGAGAATAGATTAGCAGCTAAAATAAAAGGAACCCAAAAGTCTTTTATAAACGTATAAATAGTAAAAGCGTCATCAACGGAAGTGTGGGACCGATTAGGGACAAAAAAGATGTGGAGGCAGAGGGCATGGCTGAGGTACTAAATGAATACTTCGCATCCTCACTAGAGAAGACGATGCTGCCATTGTAGCAATAAAGGAGGATGTAGTAACGATATTCGATAGGATAAAAATAGATAAAGAGGAGATACTTAAAAGATTGTCATTACTCAAAGTAGAAAAGTCACCCGGTCCGGATGGGATGCATCCTAGGTTGCTGAGGGAAGTAAGGGTGCAAATTGCGGAGGCTCTGGCCACAATCTTCCAATCCTCCTTAGATATGGGGATGGTGCCAGAGGACTGGAGGATTGCAAATGTTACACCACTATTCAAAAAAGGGGAGAGGGATAAACTGGGCAATTACAGGCCAGTCAGCCTAACGTCGGTGGTGAGGAAACTTTTAGAGACAATAATCCGGACAAAATTAATTGGCACTTGGAAAAGTTTGGCCGAAAAAGAGCTATCCAGCTTAATCCCACTTTCCAACACTTGGTCCGTAGCCCTGCAGGTTACGGCACTTCAAGTGCACATCCAAGTACTTTTTAAATGAATTTAGGGTTTCTGCCTCTACCACCCTTTCAGGCAGTGAGTTCCAAACCTCCACCACCCTCTGGATGAAAAAATTTCTCCTGAGCTCCCCTCTCATCCTTCTACCAATCACTTTAAATGTATGCCCCCTGGTCACTGACCTCTCTGCTAAGGGAACTAGGTCCTTCCTATCCACTCTATCTAGGCCCCTCATAATTTTATTAACCTCAATTAAATCACCCCTCAGCCTCCTCTGTTCCAATGAAAACAACCCCAGCCTATACAATCTTTCCACGTAGCTAAAATTCTCCAGTCCTGGCAACATCCTCATAAATCTCCTCTGTAGCCTCTCTAGTGCAATCACATCTTTCCTATATTATGGTGACCATAACTGTATGCAATACTCAAACTGTGGCCTAACTAATGTTTTATACAGTTCTAGCATAACCTCCCTGCTCTTATATTCTATGCCTCAGCTAATAAAGGAAAGTATCCCGTATGCCTTCTTAACCACCTATCTAACTGTCCTGCTACTTTCAGGGATCTGTGGACATGCACTCCAAGGTCCCTCTATTCCTCTACACCTCTCAGTATCCTCCCATTTATTGTATATTCCCTTGCCTTATTTGACCTCAAATGCATTACCTCACGCTTCTCTGGATTGAATTCCATTTGCCACTTTTCTGCTCACCTGACCAGTCGATTGATACCTTCCTGCAATCTACAGCTTTCCTCCTCACTATCAACCACATGGCCAATATTTGTATCATCTGCAAACTTCTTAATCATTTACATTTAGGCCCCTTACATTTAGGGTAAACCATTAATATATACCACAAAAAGCAAGGGACCTAGTTCTGAACCCTATGGAGTCCCACTGGAATAAGCCTTCCAGTCACAAAAACACCCGTCGACCATTACCCTTTGCTTCCTGCCGCTGAGCCAATTTTGGATCCAATTTGCCACTCTCCCTTGGATTCCACAGGCTTTTACTTTTCTGACCAGTCTGCCATGTGGTACCTTGTCAAAAGCCTTGCTAAAATCCATGTAGACTACAACAAATGCACTACCCTTATCGACCCTCCTTGTTATCTCCCCAAAAAAATTCAATCATGTTAGTCAGACACGACCTTCACTTAACAAATCCATGCTGACTGACCTTGATTAATCCATGTCTTTCTAAATGACGATTTATACCGTCCCTCAGAATTGTTTCCAATAATTTGCCCACCACTGAGGTAAAGCTGGCTGGCCTGTAATTACTCGGTGTATCCTTTTCTCCCTTTTTAAACAACGGTACAACATTAGCAGTCCTCCAATCCCCTGGCACCACGCCTGTTGCCAGAGAAGATTGGAAAATGATGGTCAGACCCTCCGCTATTTCCTCCCATGCTTCTTATAACAGCCAGGGATACATTTCATCCAGGCCTGTTGATTTATCTACTTTCAAAGATGCTAATCCCTTTAATATATCCTCCTTTACTATGTTTATCCCATCCAATATTTCACACTCCTCCTCACTACAATGTCTGCATCATCCTTAGCGAGGTGTTCGTCGTCATCGATGACATGTTGAAGGCGCCCTCGTAAGAACGGGATATGACGCTCGACTTGTCGATCAACAGTTCCGACGGGCCACAGCGAAGAATCGCATAGACCTCCTCAGAAGACAAACACGGGACGCAACCAACAGAGTACCCTTCATCGTCCAGTACTTCCCCAGAGCGGAGAAACTACGCCATGTTCTCCGCAGCCTTCAACATGTCATCGATGACGATGAACACCTCGCTAAGGCCATCCCCACGCCTCCACTACTCGCCTTCAAACAGCCACCCAACCTCAAACAGACCATCGTTCGCAGCAAATTACCCAGCTTTCAGGAGAACAGCGTCCACGACACCACACAACCCTGCCACGGCAACCTCCGCAAGACATGCCAGATCATCGACACAGATACCACCATCACACGAGAGGACACCACCCACCAGGTACATGGTTCATACTCCTGTGACTCGGCTAACGTTGTCTACCTCATACGTTGCAGGAAAGGATGCCCCGGAGCATGGTACATTGGCAAGACCATGCAGACACTGCGACAACGGATGAACGGACACCGCGCAACAATCGCCAGACAGGAGGGTTCCCTCCCAGTCGGGGAACACTTTAGCAGTCAAGGACATTCAGCCATCGATCTTCGGGTAAGCATTCTCCAAGGCGGCCTTCGAGACACACGACAACGCAAAATCGTCGAGCAGAAATTGATAGCCAAGTTCCGCACCCATGAGGACGGCCTCAACCGAGATCTTGGGTTCATGTCACGCTACATGTAACCCCACCAGCAGGAAAAAAAAAGTTATCTGTTTTTAATACAACTAGACATTCTCTCTCTCTCCCTCTCTGCCTTTCGGGTCTCTTTCTCTCTTTGTCTGTGTAATTTGACCCATTGTGCATTCAGTATACTGGGACGTACTGTTTTCCATGGCTAACGTGTCTGAACACCAATGACACCTTTTGATTGGTGTGATCGTGTCCCAGCCTAATATAAGATATGCGATTTGAGAACCTCTCATTCACTCACTCACCTGACGAAGGAGATAATCTCCGAAAGCTTGTGATTTTCAAATAAAACTGTTGGACTATAACCTGGTGTTGTAAGATTCCTTACATTTCTCTTTTGTGAAGACAGACGCAAAGTATTCATTAAGAACCATACCCACATCTTCCGCCTCCACTCATAGGTTACCTTTTTGGTCTCTAATAGGCCCTACTCTTTCCTTAGTTATCCTCTTGCTCTTTATGTATTTATAAAACATCTTTGGTTTTTCCTTGATTTTACTTGTCAGTATTTTTTCATGCCCTCTCTTTGCTTTCCTAATCTTTACAGTCTCACCCCTGCACTTTCTATAGTCCTCTAGGCTTTCTGCAGTATTGAGCTCTCGGTGTCTGACATAACATCCAGGGGGCTCTAGAGTCCCACCCTTTTTCTTTGTGGGAACATATTTGCTCTGAACCCTCACTATCTCCCCCTTGAATGTCTCCCATTGTTCTGATACTGATATACCTTCATGATGTGGAGATGCCTGAGGAAGGAGAAAATCTCCGAAAGCTTGTGAATTTAAAATAAAATTGCTGGACTATAACTTGGTGTTGTAAAATTGTTTACAATTGATATACCTTCAAGCAGCTGTTTCCAGTCCACTTTTGCTAAATCACTTCTCAGCTTAGTAAAATTTGCCTTTCCCCAATTGAGAACTTTTACTCCTGTTCTATCTTTGTCCTTTTCCATAACTATGCTAAATCTAACTGAATAATGATCACTACCACCAAAATGCTCTCCCACTGATACTCCTTCCACCTGCCCAGCTTCATTCCCTAAAACTAAGTCCAGAACTGCCCCTCTCTTGTTGGGCTTGCTATATTCCAGCTAAAAAAGTTTTCCTGAATGCGTTTTAAGAATTCTGCACCGTCTATACCTTTTACACTGATTCTATCCTAGTTAATATTAGGGTAGTTGAAATCCCCTCCTATTACTGCCCTATTGTTTTTGCACTTCTCAGAAATGTGCCTACATATTTGCTCTTCTATCTCCCTCTGACTGCTTGGGGGTCTATAATACACTCCCAGTAGTGTGATTGCCCCTTTTTTTGTTCTTTAGCTCAACCCATGTGGCCTCATTTGATGATCCTTCTAACATATCATCCCTCCTCATGGCTGTAATTGTTTCCTTTACCAATATTGCTATCCCCCCCAATTCTTTTTTATCCCCTTCTCTATCTCGTCTGAAAACCCTGTAACCAGGAATGTTGAGCTGCCATTCCTAGCCCTCTTTAAGCCATGTTTCTGTAAAAGCTATGATATCAAACTTCCACGTGTCAATCTGTGCCCTCAGCTGATCTGCCGTATTCACTAGACTCCTTGCATTGAGGTATATACCATTAAGCACTGCCAAACTCCTTTGTTGTCTATTTTCCAACCTTTGATTCCTCTGCCTTCCAAACTTGCTTACTAATTTTCTGCCTTCCATTTCCAGCTCTGCTTCGCTCCCTTCTGAATCTACGTTCAGGTTCTCATCTCCCTGCCAAGCTAGTTCAAACCCCACCCCCCAACAGCACTAGCAAAACTCCCTTCGAGGATATTGGTTCCAGCCCTGTTGAGATGTAACCCGTCCGGCTTGTACAGGTTCCACCTCTCCCAGAACCGGTCCCAATACCCCAGGAATCTAAAGCCCTCCCTCCTGCACCATCTTTCCAGCTACGCATTCATCTGCATGGCACCGGAAGTAATCCGGAGATTACTACCTTTGAGGTCATGTTTATTAATCTCTTTCCTAGCTCCCTAAAATCTGTCTGCATAGCCTCATCCCTCTTTCTACCTATGTCATTGTTACTGAGGTGAATCAAGATCTCTGGCTGTTCACGCTCCCTTCTCAGAATGTTCTGCAGCTGCTCAGTGACATCCTTGACCCGGGCAACTGGAGGCAACGTACCGTCCTGGAATCACGTCTGAAGCCGCAGAAACACCTGTCTGTTCCCCTAACTATTGATTCCCCTATCACTATTGCTCTCCTGACATTTCTCCTCCTCCGCTGTACAGCTGAGCCACCCATGGCTGCACTCCCCAGAAGAACCCTCTCCCTCATAGAATCATAGAAAAGTTACAGTAAGAAAGGAGGCCATTCGGCCCATCGAGTCCACGCCGGATCTATGCACGAGCAATCCAGCTAGTCCCATTCCTCCACCCTATCCCCCTAGTCCTGCAAATTTTTTCCTTTCAAGTACTTATCCAGTTCCCTTTTGAAGGCCATGATTGAATCTGCCTCCACCACCCACCCCGGGCAGTGCATTCCAGATCCTGACCACTTGCTGTGTAAAGAAGTTTTTCCTCATGTCACCTTTGGTTCTTTTGTCAATCACCTTAAATCTATGTCCTCTGGTTCTTGACCCTTCTGTCAATGGGAACAGTTTCCATCTACTCTGTCTAGACCCTTCATGATTTTGAATACCTCTATCAAATCTCTTCACAACCGTCTCTGTTCCTCTGCAGGGAGGATGTTCCCGACGGCTGGGGAGTCCAGAACCAGGGGTCACAGTCTCAGGATACGGGGTTTGCCATTTAGAACCGAGATGAGAAGAAATTTCTTCACTCAGAGGGTGGTGATCCTGTGGAATTCTCTACCACAGAAGGCAGTGGAGGCCAAGTCATTAGATGTATTCGAGAAGGAGATAGATATATTTCTTAATGCTAAAGGGATCAAGAGATATGGGGAAAAAGCGGGAACAGGGTACAGAGTTAAATGATCAGCCATGATCATTTAAAACGGCGGAGCAGGCCCAAAGGGCCGAATGGCCTACTCTTGCTGCTATTTTCTATGTTTCTATGTTTCTAGAACAACCCCAGCTTTCCCAGTCTAGCCACATAACTAAAGTCCCTCATCCCTGGAATCATTCTAGTAAATCTCTTCTGCACCCTCTTTAAGGCCTTCACATCTTTTCTGCAGTGCGGTGCCCAGAACTGGACACAATACTCCAGTTATGGCCGGACCAGTGTCTTATAAAGGTTCATCATGACTTCCATACTTTTGTACTCTATGCCTCTATTTATAAAGCCCAGGATCCCATATGCTTTTTTAACCGCTTTCTCAACCTGCCCTGCCACCTTCAACAATTTGTGCACATATACCCCCAGATCTCTCTGTGCCTGTACCCTTTTTAGAGTTGTGCCCTCTACTTTATATTGCCTCTCCTCATTCGTCCTACCGAAATGTATCACTTTGCATTTTTCTGGGTTAAATTTCATCTACCACATGTCCGCCCATGCCACCAGTCTGTCCAAATCCTCTTGAAGTCTATCACTCCGCACTGTTCACTACCCTTCCATGTTTTGTGTCATCTGCAAATTTTGAAATTGTGCCCTGTCAACCGTGTCCAAGTCATTAATATATATCAAGAAAAGCAGTGGTCCCAGCATCGACCCTTGGGGAACACCACTGTACACCTCCCTCCAGTCCGAAAAACAACCGTTCACCGCTACTCTCTGTTTCCTGTCACTTAGCCAATTCTGTATCCATGTTGCTACTGCCCCCTTTATACCATGGACCACAATCTAGATGATAAGCCTACCATGCAGTGCTTTATCAAACGCCTTTTGAAAGTCCATATACACCACATCAACTACATTGCCCTCATCTACCCTCTCTGTTACCTCATCAAAAAACTAAAAAGTTAGTTAAACACGATTTGCTTTTAACAAATGCATGCTGGCTTTCCCTAATCAATCCACACTCATCTAAATGACTATTAATTCTGTCCTGAATTATATTTTCTAAAATTTTCCCACCAATGAGGTTAAACTGACTGGCCTGTAGTTGCTGGAATAATCCTTACACACTTTTTTGAACAAGGGTGTAACATTTGCAATTCTCCAGTCCCCTGGCACCACCCCTGTATCTACAGATGTTTGTAAGATTATGGCCAGTATCTCTGCAATTTCCACCTTTACTTCCCTCAGCAATCTAGGATGCAACTCATTCGCACCAGGTGACTTATCTACTTTAAGCACAACTAGCCTTTCAAGTACCTCTTTATCAATTTTTAGCCCATCCAGTATCTCAACTATATCTTCCTTTACTGAGACTGTGGCAGCATCTTCTTCCTGGGTAAAGACAGGTGCAAAGTACTCATTTAGTACCTCAGCCATCCCCTCTGCCTCCATGAGTAGATCTCCTTTATGGTCCGTAATCGGCCCCACCCCTCCTCTTCCTACCGTTTACTGTTCACATGCCTGTAGAAGACTTTTGGATTCTTTTTTACGTTGGCTGCCGTCTATTCTCATACTCTCTCTTTGCCCCTCTTATTTCCTTTTCCACTTTCCCTCTGAACTTTCTATATTCTGCCTGGTTCTCACTTGTGTTATCAACCTGACATCTGTCATACGCCCCTTTTTTCCATTTCATCTTACTCACTATCTCTTTTGTCATCCAGGGAGATCTGGCTTTAGTTGACCTACCTTTCTGCCTCATGGGAATGTGCCTAGACATTACCCGAACCATCTCCTCTTTAAAGGCCGCCCGCTGTTCAATTACAGTTTTGCCTGCCTGTTGGCCAGGGGCTGCAGAAAGTAACCTGAGACGTCAGCTGCTGACACACACAGGCAAGAACAACTTTTGAACTGAAGTATCCTGAGTTCAGTCACTGGCCTGAGCTGGCTGGAACCGGTTTGAATAAGTTAAGTTTTGTGAAAGACAAAGGAGATGTGATAAGACACAAGTCCTTATCGAGAAAAGGAGTAATGAGGTAATGCTACCTAAGTCCTTGGGACAGAGCCAATGAGGAGAAGACACAGGCAAAAGCGAGTAGGCCTAAACCAAAGGGAGAGAGACAGCACAGCTTGAAGAGATAAGATTCATAGAGTCATAGAGTCATAGAGTTATACAGCACGGATAGAGGCCCTTCGGCCCATCGTGTCCGCGCCGGCCATCAGCCCTGTCTACTCTAATCCCATATTCCAGCATTTGGTCCGTAGCCTTGTATGCTATGGCATTTCAAGTGCTCATCCAAATGCTTCTTGAATGTTGTGAGGGTTCCTGCCTCCACAACCCTTTCAGACAGTGAGTTCCAGACTCCAACCACCCTCTGGGTGAAAAAGTTCTTTCTCAAATCCCCTCTAAACCTCCCGCCTTTTACCTTGAATCTATGTCCCCTTGTTATAGAACCCTCAACGAAGGGAAAAAGCTCCTTAGTATCCATCCTATCTGTGCCCCTCATAATTTTGTACACCTCAATCATGTCCCCCCTCAGCCTCCTCTGCTCCAAGGAAAACAAACCCAATCTTCCCAGTCTCTCTTCATAGCTGAAGCGCTCCAGCCCTGGTAACATCCTGGTGAATCTCCTCTGCACCCTCTCCAAAGCGATCACATCCTTCCTGTAGTGCGGCGACCAGAACTGCACACAGTACTCCAGCTGTGGCCTAACCAGTGTTTTATACAGCTCCATCATAACCTCCTTGCTCTTATATTCTATGCCTCGGCTAATAAAGGCAAGTATCCCATATGCCTTCTTTACCACCTTATCTACCTGTTCCGCCGCCTTCAGGGATCTGTGAACTTGCACACCAAGATCCCTCTGACCCTCTGTCTTGCCTAGGGTCCTCCCATTCATTGTGTATTCCCTTGCCTTGTTAGTCCCTCCAAAGTGCATCACCTCGCACTTTTCCGGGTTAAATTCCATTTGCCACTGTTCCGCCCATCTGACCAACCCATCTATATCGTCCTGCAGACTGAGGCTATCCTCCTCGCTATTTACCACCCTACCAATCTTTGTATCATCAGCGAACTTACTGATCATACCTTTTACATTCATATCCAAGTCATTAATGTAGACCACAAACAGCAAGGGACCCAGCACCGATCCCTGTGGTACCCCACTGGCCACAGGCTTCCAGTCACAAAAACAACCTTCGACCATCACCCTCTGCCTTCTGCCACTAAGCCAGTTTTGTATCCAAAGTGTCAAGGCACCCTGGATTCCATGGGCTCGTACCTTCTTGACCAGTCTCATGTGGGGGACTTTATCGAAGGCCTTACTGAAATCCATGTATACCACATCCACTGCGTTACCCTCATCCACACGCCTAGTCACCCCCTCAAAAAATTCAATCAAATTAGTCAGACATGATCTTCCCTTGACAAAGCCATGTTGACTATCCCTGATTAATCCTTGCTTCTCCAAGTGGAGACTAATTTTGTCCTTCAGAGTTTTTTCCAATAATTTTCCTACCACTGATGTTAGGCTCACTGGCCTGTAGTTCCCCGGTTTTTCCCTACTCCCCTTCTTGAATAATGGTATTACATTAGCGGTTCTCCAGTCCTCTGGCACATCCCCTGTGGCCAGAGAGGTTCTGAATATATGTGTCAGAGCCCCCGCAATCTCCTCCTTTGCCTCACACAGTAGCCTGGGATACATTTCGTCCGGGCCTGAGGATTTATCCATTTTTAGGCCTGCTAAAACCGCCAATACCTCCTCCCGCTCGATGTTAATATGTTCGAGTATATCACAGTCCCCCTGCCGTATTTCTATGTCTACATCGTCCTTCGGAATAAGAATGAAGGATCTGGGGCGTGGAGCCAGAGCGAAGACTCCGGAGACCAACCATCGCGGAAGTGGAAGAACCTACATCAGGGACGTAGAGACGACATATATTCTGTAACCACTCAGGGAGTGTCAGAGAAACCTAGTGGGTGTGCGGTTAGATCCTAGTTTGGGTATAAAACTGTATAACCTGGTGTGAACTGCATGTCTATATCTAACCAGATGTATCAGCTATATGTACATGATCTAACGGCGTGAATAAAGTGAATTGAGAGTTAAGAGAGAATTGACTCTTCTCCTCTTTGTACTAAGCCAGTAACCGTAACCGGTGACCTCCGGTCAACTTGCCAATCTTTGATTCCAATTTACCCAGGCCAGATCTGTTTTCATCCCATTGAAATTGGCTCTCTTCGAGTTGAGTATTTTTACTTTAGAGTGGTCCGTGTCCTTTTCCATAGCTATTCTACACCTTATGATACCATGATCGCTGCTCCCTAAATGCTCCCCCACTGACTTCCTGCCTCATTCCCTAGAACCAAGTCCAACAATGCCTCCTTCCTTGTTGCGCCGGAAACATACTGGTTAAGAAAGTTACCCTGAACACATTTAAAAAATTCCACCCCCTCTTTGCCCCTTATTATTATTGTTATCCCAGTCTATATTAGGATAGTTGAAGTCCCCAGTTATCACCACTCCATAGCTTCTGTAATTTCCCTGCAAATTTTCTCTCTATATCCTTCCCACTAGTTGGTGCCCTATAGAATACACCCAGTAGTGTAATGGCACCTCTTTTGTTTCTTAACTGTAACCAAATAGATTCTGTCCTTGACCCCTCCAAGACATTCTCCCTCCAGTACTGCAATATTCTCCTTAATCAATATTGCCACCCCCCCCCATCCTTTCTTTCTTTCCCTATCTTTTCTGAACACCTTGTATCCAGGAATATTCAGTACCCAATCCTGCCCTTTTTTGAGCCAGGTCTCCGTTATCGCCACAATATCGTATTCCCATGTGGCTATTTGGGCCTGCAGCTCACTAACCTTGTTTACTATGCTTCATGCATTTACACACATGCACTGCAAACCAGTCTTAGACTTTCGTACTCTCTTTTAGTCTGATCCTACCTAATACTGTACCATTACTTGTTCTCCCTATCTTTCTCCCCCGATCCTTTGTGCCCCTTGTTTCTCCTTTTCATTGCTACATCCTGGTGCCCATCCCCCTGCCAAATTAGTTTAACCCCCCACAGCACTGGTAAACCTCTCCGCGTGGACATTGATCCCTGCTCCGTTGAGGTGCAACCGGTCCAGCCTGTATAGGTCCCACCTTCCCTAGAACTGGTCCCAATGCCCCAGGGATATAAAGCCCTCCCTCCTGCACCATCTCTCCAGCCACACATTCATCTGATCTATCCTCCTGTTTCTATACTCGCTAGCACATGGCACCGGGAGTAATCCGGAGATTACTACCTTTGTGGTCCTGCTTGTTAATCTCTTTCCTAACTGCTTAAAATCTGCCTGCAGGATCTCATCCCTCTTTCTACCTGTGTCGTTGGTACAGATATGGACCACAACCTCCAGTTGTTCACCCTCCCCCTCCAGAATGTTCTGCAGCCGCTCAGTAACATCCTTGATCCTGACATCAGGGAGGCAACATACTATCCTGGAATCACGTCTGCAGCCGCAGAAATGCCTATCTGCTCTCCTAACTATAGAATCCCCAATTACTATTGCTCTCCTGACCTTTCTCCCGACCCCGCCCCTGTACAGCTGAGCCATCCATGGTGCTGTGGACTTGGCTTTGGCTGCACTCCACAGAGGAACTCTCTCCCTCACCAGTATTTAGAACTGAATGCTGGTTAGAGAGTGAGATGCACTCCGGACTCCTGCGCTACCTGCCTAGTCCTCCTTATCTGTCTGGCGGTCACCCATTCCCTCTGTGCATGCACACTCCTAAGCTGCGGGGTGACCACCTCCAGAAACGTGCTATCCACGTAGCTCTCAGTCTCACGGATGCATTGCAGTGACACCAGCTGATGCTCAAGCTTCGAAACCTGGAGCTTGAGCTCCTCCAGCTGATGACACTTCCTGCACATGTGACTTGTTAAGGGAAAATCATGTTTGACTAACCTGATTGAGTTCTTTGATGAAGTAATGGAGTGGGTTGATGAGGGTTTTGTGGTTGATCTTGTGTATTTGGACTTTCAAAAGGCATTTGATAAAGTACCACATAATAGACTTGTTAGCAAAATTGAATTGCATGGGATTTAAGGGACAATGGCAGGGTGGGTACAAAATTGGCTACGGGACAGAAAGCAGAGAGTAGAGCTGAACAGAGTGAAGTATACAGTGGTGTTCACCAGGGGTCAGTATTAGGACCACTACTCTTTTTGATATATATTAATGACCTTGACTTGAGTATAAAGGGTATAATTTCAAAGCTTGCAGATGACATGAAACTCGGAAATGTAGAAAATAACATGGAGGATAGTAAAAGATTTCATGAGGACGTAGACTGGTGAAATGGGCAGACAAATGGCAGATGAAATTTAAAGCAGAGAAGTTTGAAGTGATACATTTTGGTAGAAAGAATGAGGAGAGGCAATATAAACCAAATAGTACAATTATAAAGGGAGTGTAGGAACAGAGCGACCTGCGGGTGTATGTATACAAATCTTTAAAGTTGGCAGGACAAGTTGAGAAGTCTGTTAAAAAAGCATTTGGTATCTTGGGCTTTATTAATAGAGGCATAGGGCATCATTTTAGCACCTGCTATCGGGTGCGTTCCTGGCGGGGGGGCTCCGAAAATCGGGGAATCCCGGAGCGGGTCCGGAGCCCGGCTCCAACCCGCCCACTTCCGGGTTCCCCACTGACGCGTCGGCGTGCGCGCGCAACCCCCGCAGGTGGGAATCCCACAGGTAATTAAAGCCAGCGGGATGCCACTTAAAAGTATTTATGTTGCTTGTTCAGGTCGTTTACAGACCTGATTGAGCTGTCTTATTAGGAGGGGTGGGATTTTACACTGAACTGAGACAGTTTCCTATACTGGGGGAAACACTCCCAGTTCAAACGGAGGTGTTGCAGCCAGCAGCCTGTGGCGGCTGCAAAGGTGCATTCGACAGGTGGCCACTCCATCACATTGGACAAAGGTTAGCCTCCACCACCCTCCTCCTAACAATAAAATTCACCGACCTGGAACCGCAACCCCGGTGTGAGGACACACTTACCTACCTTGCAGACCCCCTCAGATGCACATCTTCCAGATGGCAGCCGCCGTAGCTGCAGTCATGACCTCCTTGGAGGGCGAACAGCATCACCAGCCTCGCCGTCCACGCCGTCCACCTCTGACACGTGGAGCTCCACAACAGAGTGCTGTGACACATCCACCTGTACAGCAGAAGGGAGGGCAACCGCAGAGAAAGATGCATCGCAGAGGGCATTACCCTCGCCACAGGGTCCACAGACCGAGGTTCAGCTTCCTGGACCTCTCTGAGCAGCAGTGCACACGGAGGCTCAGAGTCACTCAACATGTAGTCGTGGACATCTGCAGCCTCCTTCATGCCGAGCGGCTCCCGGCTGGCCCAAGCACCATCTTCTTACCTGTCACTGTCAAAGTCACCACTGCCCTCAACAACTTCTCCTCCGCATCCTTCCAGGGTGCCACCAGGGACATCGCCGACGTCTCTCAGTCGTCTGCACAAAAGAGCCCTGCAAATACACCTACACCCACTCTGCAGTGACACTATGGGTGGCATCAGTTGTGGGTCTCCATAGTGATCCTCAGGAAAGGGCATTATTGCACAAACCAGACAAGATTCGCAAAGACGTAGCAATAGCGGTGCCAATATAATGTGTAATGTGAGTTGGTCAGAAATTCAATATAAGTAAAAACCGTGACAAACCCTCAAACACCCTTGTGCATCCCCTTCATGCTCATGACACGTTTGCCTTACGCTGCCTACTGCACATATGTGATGCATGCCCTGTGGCTGCAGCACAGGTAGTGGCAGGTTGAGTGAGGCTGACTGTGAAAGAGATGCACGAGAGGGTGAGTATGAGGATTGGGTTGAGTGGTAGTGGCGGGATGAGTACTGGCGAGGTGAGTAAGTGCAGGTAAGATGAGGATGAGGTTTGAGTGGGTATGAGGGGTGATGTGACAGAGTAGTGTTGGCAGTGCAGAAGGAGATGTGGGGTGGGGGCGGTGATGTGGCAGATGGAGTGTAGGGGAATGAGTAAGTGTACTCACTTTGGCTGACCTACTGAGGTCATTGGAGCGCCTCCTGCACTGTATGCAGGTGGGCGATATGTTGGTGGTGCTGGTGACCTCCTCTGCCACCTCGAGCCAGGCCTTCCTGGTGGCAGAGGCAGGTCGCTTCCTCCCGCCCGCCGGGGGGAAGATCTCTGTCCTCCCACTCCTCCTCACCCCATCTAATGATACCTGGAGTGAGGCATCATTAAACTGGGAGCAGTTTTTGCATCATCTGCAAACTTCTTGATCATGCCTTCTACATTCAAGTCCAAATCATTAATATATACCACAAAAAGCAAGGGTCCTAGTACTGAGCCCTACGGAACCCCACTGAAAACAGTCTTCCAGTCACAGAAACACCCGTCGACCATTACTCTTTGCTTCCTGCCACTGAGCCAATTTTGAATCTAACTTACCGCTTTCCCTTGGATTCCATGGGCTTTTACTTTTTTGACCAGTCTGCCATGTGGGACCTTGTCAAAAGCCTTGATAGACTAAATAAGAAGAAATTGTTTCCAGTGGCAGGAGGGTCAGTAGCCAGCGAACACAGATTGAGGAGATCGGCAAAAGAGCCAGAGGTGACATGAGGAAACATTTTTTTACGCAGCGGTAATGATCTGGAATGCACTGCCTGAAAGAGTGGTGGAAGCAGATTCAATCGTAACTTTCAAAAGGGAATTAAATAAATACTTAGAACATAAGAAATAAGAGCAGGAGTAGGCCATACAGCCCCTCGAGCATTCTCCACCATTTGATAAGATCATGGCTGATCTTCGACCTCAACTCCACTTTCCCGCCCAATCCCCATATCCCTTGATTCCCCAAGAGTCCAAAAATCTATCTATTTCAGCCTTGAATATACTCAACGACTGAGCATCCACAGCCCTCTGGGGTAGAGAATTCCAAAGATTCACAAACCTCCGTGTGAAGAAATTCTTCCTTATCTCAGTCCTAAATGGCCAACCTCTTGTCCTAAGACTATGCCCCCCTAGTTCTAGACTCTCTAGCTTGGGGAAATATCCTCTCTGCATCTACCCTGTTAAGCCCCCTCAGAATTTTATTTGTTTCAATGAGATCACCTTTCATTCTTCTAAACTCCAGAGAGTACTCGCCCATTCTACTCAATCTCTCCTCCTAGGACAACCCTCTTATCCCACGAATCAATCTAATAAACCTTTGTTGCACCACCTCTAAGGCAAGTATATCCTTAGATAAGGAGACCAAAACTGTACACGGTACTCCAGGTGTGGTCTTACCAAAGCCCTGTACAATTGCAGCAAGACTTCCTTACTCTTGTACTCCAACCCCCTTGCAATAAAGGCCAAATGCCATTTGCCTTCCTAATTGCTTGCTGTACCTGCATGCTAATGTTGTGTGTTTCTTGTGCGAGGATACCCAAATTTCTTTGAATGCCAACATTTAATAGCTTCTGTAAGGAAATATAGTTTCCACACAAATTCAGTAATCGTGGTTAAAAACACACAACCAATCTATCTGAGGCAAAAACAGTGAAATAAAGGATGGGCCTTTATGTCGATAGGCAACCACATTCCACACATGTAACTTGATTCAGTGGGCTCAATTTTCCCGGGAAATTGTGGGTGCATTGCGGGGGGGCTCCGAAAATCGGGGAAATCCCGTTCAGGTTCGGAAGCCGGCTCCAACCCACTGACTTCCAAGTTCCCCACAGATGCATCTGTGCACGCGGGCGTCCCGATTCCGGAAGTCCTGCCAACTTTATAATAGTTAAAGAGCCAAATGTACCTCATTGAGATACTTAAGACACTTTACTTGTGACATATTAGGTAGTTGGAACGATTTTTAACTTACTTGCTTGCCCACCGCTTCTGATTCATGCCTGGTCAAACCAGGCATGAAGGGCCGGATCAGGCAAAAAGAAACAAAATAAATTAAATAAAAAAACATTGCATGAAGTTAAAACACAAAATCAACCTACCTTTCCACCCTGCTCCGATGTCCCCTCTCCGATCTCCCCCTCTTCACCCCGCCTTGATGTCCTCCCCCTGATCTCCGCCTCTTCACCTGCCCGATCTCCCCCTCTTCACCTCCCCGATGTCCCTCCCATTTCCCCCTCTTCAGCTGCCCCGATGTCCCCCTGATCTCCCCCTCTTCACCTTCCCGATGTCCCCCCCCATCTTCCCCTCTTCAGCCGCCCCAATGTCCCCCCCAATCTTCCCCTCTTCACCCCTCCGATGTCCCCCCCGATTTTCTCCTCTACCCTCCGATCTTCTCCTCTCCCCTCCGATCTTCCCCTCTCCCCCACCGATCTTCCACTCTCCTCCCTCCGATCTTCACCTCTCCCCCATCGATCTTCCACTCTCCTCCCCCCGATCTTCCACTCTCCCCCCACCCCCCCCCCAATCTTCCGTTACAGCGCCGATGACGTCTCGCCCTCTCTCTTTCTCTCCCCCCCCCCCCCCACCTCGTGTTGACAGGCTGGCTGCCATCAGGAGCTGCAATCAGGCTGGCTGCCGGCGTGAAACCCGGAGAGCACATTAACCACCGTCAATTGCGATGCGATCACATCAGAAACGATAAGTTTTGTTTATGCGGGCTTGCCACACGCACCTTCACCCTCCCCCTCCCCCGCTGCCAACCAGCCACCATTTCAAAATTGAGCCCATTGTACCACATGTATTTTTGATATGTAACTTTTGCTATCCTTACATGCCCACCTTTTTCCCTTCTGTACTGATCAAGCAAGGATATAGTAATTAACCATATAATCTAGAATCTGTCAGCTTTACAAAAACACTTAAAATCCCTTAATACAATTAAAAAGAATATGAAATTGCTAGCACAGCACACAAGCAGTAACCATAGCTACATTAACAAGTCATGTCCACGAGATAAGGAGCTAGCTGTCCATATGAGACAATGGAGTATTAGAGCTAACAGCCTGGGACAAGACAGGGAGTGAAAAGATAACAGGTCCAAGCTGCCGGCTTCAGCCTTGAAGAGAAATTAGAACAAGATAAGTTGGAGGGGCAGGCGCCCTCTAGTGTTGAAAGCCAATGATTGGTCAACCAGAGGGTATTTTGACGGCCACTCAATCACCCCTTACCTGAAATATAGAGATAAGAAGTGGGCTGATTCTTCTTCCTTTGTCTAAAGAGATACATGACGCCTCATTGGCCACCTCGCCCTTTAGAAAGACCCTGATAGGGTAAACACCTGTCTCAGTAACAGCCCCTGTGCCGTCCCCCAAAAGTAGCATAAAAAGAGCACCCTGCACGGGTATCAGGTTGTAGAGACTTAGCAGGAGTAACGTAACTTTGACAAACAATCCGGATCAATAGAAGTGGCTCCAGGTGGAGCAGGATTGAGGAGGAAGAGTCCAAGAGGTCACCCGAGGCGGGGCAGAAGACGTGTGAATCCTTGAAGGTACCCCAGGCGGGGTGGAAAGCGCACTTTCTTCAAGACTCCTGGACAGACATGACTCTACCCAGTGCGGAACGGGCGATATGATCTCTTGCTCTGCGTTGTAAATCACTACCCCAACACTGTGGGCATTGGTCCTTTTATGAATTTCAATAAAGCACCTTTTTACCAAATTGGAGTCAGGTCAATTACCGGCAACTGAGAGTGAAATCTCACAAATTTGGTGACTCCGCTGGGACCTGACTAAAATTGGTGCTCTTTTGGCTTCACAGAAGGTCCTTGGACTGACCTATTGTGCACGGTACGTCAGATTAGGAGGGAGAACCAAAAGGGAGTGCGTTTGCTCTCTGGAGTAGGTTGATTTTGTATTTGTGGCTAAGGGGATGGCTCGTCATGCAAAAAACGTGGAGTCGGTCCGACAGGCAGAATGGGAAAATTTAAATAGTACCGAAGTGATTAAGATAGTTATGAGTGATAGTGGGAACAGCCTCCCTGCCATGATGGCTTTCATTCAGAAACAAATGGATGAGGGTACCATCAAGCTTAAAAGAGGCTATCACCTACTAAACCATGCCGCCATCTTCTGTGCGAAGAGGAGCAAGCAATTAAGATCTGATGTGGAAAAAGAACTGAGCCAGGTCAAAACGCAAGCCCTCGAGCTAGGAAAGGAAAATTATCAGATAAAGAGAGATCTAGAGCTGCAACAAAATAGGACGCATGAACTAACAAGCATGCTGCAACAGCAGCAGAGTTCGGGGTGTGTGTCTGCTGCGCTAGCAGTCGGGTCACAGGAGATGAAAGAGAGGATCCGGGAGATGGAGGGAGTAATTGGGGTTTTGACCCAGAAATTAGAGGATGCACAAGGGGCTTTGCGAGAAGAAATAGCTAAGCCAGGAAGAGATCCCGACCATTCCACATGTCACCTCAGGATAGCCGAGCTGGAGGGCAGACTGGGATGCCAGAAAGCTGTTGTTTCAGCCATAACCAGGGGACAGGGGATGACAGGAGGCACTCTTGCCTGGGAGGGACCAGCGGCCCCCTATCCCTACCCCAACGTCGACCAGTGGTTTAACAGTAAGAGTTTCTACAGGTATTTAAAAAGGAAAAGACTAAGTAAAGTGAGCATTGGTCCTGTAGAGAGTGAGTCTGGGGAATTAATAATGGAGAATAAGGAAATGGCGGATGAATTGAACAGATGTTTTGCGTCCGTCTTCACCGTAGAGGATACAAATAACATGCCAGACATATTTGTGGATCAAGAGGTGAAAGGGAGGGAGGAGCTTAAAGCATTTACAATCACCAAGGAAAGGGTTCTGAAAAAAATATTAGAACTAAAAGCTGACAAGTCCCCAGGTCCTGACGGACTTCATCATAGGGTCTTAAAAGAAATGGCTGCAAAGATAATAGATGCATTGGTATTAATTTTCCAAAATTCCCTAGATTCTGGAAGGGTCCCATCAGATTGGAAAATAGCAAATGTAACTCCTCTATTCAAGAAAGGAGGGAGACAGAAAGCAGGTAACTACAGGCCAGTTAGCTCAACATCTGTCATAGGGAAAATGCTAGAATCTATTATTAAGGAGGTTATAGCAGGACACTTAGAAAATCTCAATGCAATCGGATAGAGTCAACACGGCTTTGTGAAAGGGAAATTGT
This sequence comes from Heptranchias perlo, assembly GCF_035084215.1. Lineage (NCBI taxonomy): Eukaryota > Metazoa > Chordata > Chondrichthyes > Hexanchiformes > Hexanchidae > Heptranchias > Heptranchias perlo. Next base: position 15,113,996 of record NC_090333.1, on the reverse strand, counting down.
GTTTGACTAATTTATTAGAGTTCTTTGAGGAAGTAACAAGCAATGTGGATAAAGGGGATCCTGTGGATGTGGTGTACTTGGATTTCCAGAAGGCTTTTGACAAGGTGCCACATCAAAGGCTACTACACAAAACAAGAGCTCATGGTGTAGGGGGTAACATATTAGCATAGATAAAGGATTGGTTAGCTAACAGGAAACAGAGAGTTTCCTGTTAGCTAACATGGGCCATTTTCAAGTTGGCAAGATGTAATGAGTGGAGTGCCACAGGGATCAATGCTTGGGCCTCAACTATTTACAATCTATATCAATGACTTGGAAGAAGGGACCGAATGTATCGTTGTTAAATTTGCTGATGACACAATGGTAGGTAGGAAAGTAAGTTGTGAAGAGGACATAAGGAGTCCGCAAAGGGATATAGATAGGTTAAGTGAATGGGCAAAAATTTGGCAGATGGAGTACAATGTGGGAAAATGTGAATTTGTCCACTTTGGCAGGAGGAATAGAAAGGCAGCATATTATTTAAATGGAGAGAGATTGCAGAACTCTGAGGTACAGAGGGATCTGGGTGTCCTAGTACATGAATCACAAAAAGTTAGTATGCAGGTACAGCAAGTGATTAGGAAGGCAAATGGAATGTTATCATTTATTGCAAGGGGAATGGGATATAAAAGTAAAGATGTTTTGCTACAGTTGTACAGGGCATTGGTGAGACCACAGCACATCACAGAATACTGTGTTCAGTTTTGGTCTCCTAATTTAAGAAAGGACACAATTGCTTTGGAGGCAGTTCAGAGAAGGTTCACTCGACTGATTCCTGGGATGAGGGGGTTATCTTATGAGGAAAGGTTGGACAAGTTGGGCCTGTATGCACTGGAGTTTAGAAGAATGAGAGGTGATCTTATTGAAACATATAAGATCCTGAGGGGACTAGAAGGGGTAGATGCTGAGAGGATGTTTCCCCTTGTGGGGGAAACGAGAACTAGGGGCCACAGTTTAAAAATAAGGGGTCTCCCAATTAAGATGGAGATGAGGAGAATTTTTTTCTCTCAGAGGGTCGTGAGTCTGTGGAACTCCCTTCCCCAGAGAGTGGTGGAGGCAGGGTCATTGAATATTTTTAAGGCTGAGTCAGATAGATTCCTGATTAACAAGGGAGTCAAAGGTTATAGTAGGTAGACGGGAAACTAGGGTTGAGGTCACAATCAGATCAGCTATGATCTTATCAAATCGCAGAGCAGGCTCGAGGGGCAGAATGGCCTACTCCTGCTCTTAATTCGTATGTTTGTATGTATGAGCCAATGCCCCTAAATGTGATAACCACCAGAACAACAACGGGAGCCAAGGGAGGGCAGGGGCCCACCGTAGTAGAATCACAGCCGATACGGCCAGACATTGCGCAGACTCTGGCCAGAGAACTTGGTACTATATTACTATACCCCTTCCTTCCAGCAACGGAGGAGAAGGAGAAAGCTTTTAAACATGGGAGTAAAAACAAGCCTGGTAAAAGGGCTTTCCCACATTAGATTTTAGAATTAAGTTAAGTAGGAAAAATTGGAGATTGAAAATGGAGTGCGGAGATGAAGGATAAATGATTTAAAAAGGGAGAGATAATAAGCTACAGAATGCGTTCATTTGTTTTCAGTGTACTGTCTCTTTAAAATTCTGTCCTCATTGTGAGTGCCTCTGTTCGTGTTACGGGCTATGCCCCCTTCTTAGAGCTTGTTATGTGTTTTCCTCTTTTGCGTAATGTATCTGTTTTGTCTTGTGCTTAATTCTGATATTGCTGAGTTAAAGTTGGAGTTATTGAGGTTAACTGACCTATTAATTTCTGGTTCTTATAAAATGTGAGCGTCTCAAATCCGGACATGAGACCATCACGTAAAAATTGGCATTTTGAATTTCTTAAATGCTTAATGAATTGAAGTAAATGTCAAGCGATTTGAAGTTTTAAGTGGTGTTGAGTATTGGTGAGCGTGAATTGATGTATTTGAAGTGGTGTTGAGTATTGGTGAGTGTGAATTGATGTATTTGAGAAGTTGTGTTGAGTATTGGTGAGTGTGAATTGATGTGTAAGGAGTTAATGTGTGTAACTGTAAATCGAAGAACGATATCTTATTTTCTAGTACAGGGCATCAATTTTGATAATTTTGGGATAATCATCTTGGTTTTCCTAAGGTGTGATAGCTATTAGCTCTGATAGCACACACACCTCTTTTTATCTTGGTGATCGACTGTGGTCAGAAAAAAAAATGAATGAAAAACAGAAAGATTAAATAAAGGATATACCCACGAAAAGTATGTGAAAAAAAATGAATTGGAAAGCTAGAGTTGCGTTATGGCAAGGACAGCAAATTATAAAACTTAAGAAACAATTAGAAATTGAGGGGGACCTCAACAAAAAGTTGATCACAACAATCTGGAAATGTTGGACTAACTAAAAACTAAAATAAACGAAGGGAAATGCTATCTCCCGACATGAATGTTTTAAAAAAATTTATGTGAAAGCTACGTTGATGTACGCTGAGAATGCTGCGTGAGTCTGATATCTGGCTCGGTCGTTTTGTTTCTGAAAAAAAAGATTAACCCAATCCAACCGACATCTGTTTTTAATTCACCAAGCAATATTTTTGCATTTATTTAAAATAATTGACATAATTTAATTGGCTATTTCCTCACGGTGACAGAATGAAATAATAAAATTATGAATAGACAAATTAACCCCTTGGGCTCTCAAGAAGAGCCACAGTGGATTTTCTGTGTTTCTTTTAAAACAGGGGACCATGGTTTTCGTGACCACGTGAGTGTTGATGGTGCAGGATTACCGAGAGTAGTTCTCTGACATAAAATGGCTTCAGAAAGTTACGGAGCAACCTTTGCTGGAGGAATGTTGGTGCAGGAAACAGTCCAGTAGTGTGAAGAATTTAAGACCTTAACTGCAGACATCGGCAGATATCCAATATCACAACGTGGTGATGGTTTGGACTGAGACTTTGCCTCTCAAAAGCTCTGCTTTAACCCATTCAGGGTTATTTATTGTCTTCCAAGGCAGAGTGCTTGAGGTGGGGAGATATGGGAGTTACATCCAAAAGTAATTACAAGCACTTCTGTCTCTACTATAAAACCACAAAGCCTGTGCATAATTTGTTTCTGAAATTGGAATTGATAGGAAAAATTAATATGAGTTGCTGTTCAAGCACTCGAGAAGGGAAAATTTACCTGTGGTTTAAGAGGATAATCAAATTATATTTTAAAATAAAGGAAGTCCAGTCTAAATGGTTCCTATCCAATGCTGTGTAATGAGAAAGAATTTTTTGGGGAGGGAATAAAATTGTACATTGACAAGCCCTGTCAGTGCAACAATACTGCTCTCGAATTGGGATAATGAAAAGCGCTTTAAGAAGAATTTGAGTAAAATAAACAAATAAAATGTATTGGGATATTGGATCCGACTGTAAATATTGTAATTGGACTGTAAAGATCCTCCAGGGCTCATGAAAGATAACATAATGGGATGTGTAAAATCGGATAACAGGAAGTGATTGAAAATTAAAGTATAGAAACAGAGAAATTACACCACCAAATGGGAATTTTGCTAAAGTCACTGACATGGGCATGATTTAATAAAGATAACAATCTGGTGCAAATGTACAATCTAGTGAAAGTCAGGGAAGTGTAGTTGAGAACAGTAAAGTGATAGCTTTCTCTTAGAGATGTTTGTGTCCTTGCCTATACTGAACAAAATTGCATTTGATAGCCTGGCCACTACCTGAGACATCGGGACTACCTGAGTCACCCCCCGCTCTGCTGATAAGAGAGCCTGAAAGCACAGGAATGGCTTGTATTTGATGTCATGTCTGGCATGATTTTGGGATACCGCTGAGTGTGCAAATGTGATAGGTTGCGTGTGAGGCAACTGGTATGCAGAAATATGTGATGAAGATGCACTGAAGAACGGGTCTCAGACATGCTCAGTTACTTGACAACAGCACGACATGAAATGGTTAATGTGCCTCAGGAGAGTGAGAAAACCTTTTAAACAAATGCTCCATAGAGAAACTGACTAATTAATGAAACAGTCAGGAAACACTGATACCAATCAGAGGGATTGAAATTAAAGTAAAGAGGGACATAGTAATTTGGATTTCCAAAATTCAAGGTTAGGTTTCTTTCAGTTAACAATGAAATTGGGAGAAATAATTCTTAGAAAATATCCATATGATGGATATTAGTAAAAGAAGAGCTGGAGAATCCTTTAAGTCCATGATTTTTTGGTATTATGATACACTGTAGGTTTCTGTATTAACCAAATGAAACTTAGAAGTAATATATATATATATATATATGATTAGACAAGACCAAGAAGGTTACGGGGTAAGGCAAAAATTCAGGTTCAAAAGGTTGGAGATATAAGAATATGGGATAAATCTAAATCTTGTCATTTATCCCAACTCGCTTGGAGTCTAGGTATTTAGCAAGAGGGCAGTACTGAGTGGTGACGAGGTCCGGTCTCAGTATGAGGAAAAATAGCTGCCTCTGGGTGTGTAAATGCACAGCCAAGGTAAAGGCCATCTAGAGCTGTTTGACACTGAATCAGCATGGGGGTGAGATAACTTATGGCTAGGAGAGAAAACCAGAGAGGCGTCCGAGATGCCCCCACACCTGAATAGTACTTATGTTTACTCACGGTTAACTTCACTTATATTGCACTCAACATATATATAACCACAATATGTAACCACACACCACACCAGTCATTTGAAAGTGGCTCAGTTCATGAGGGAAATAAAGTGAGGGGTCGGAGAGGACTCCTTTCCCTCCAGGGTGGGGACTGTAAGGAAATATGGTTTCCACACAAATTCAATAATAGTGGTTAAAAACGCACAACCAGGCTATCTGAGGCAAGAACAGTGAAATAAAGGATGGGCCGTTATGTCGCTAGGCAACCACGTTCCACACATGTAACTTGATTCATTGTACCAAATGGAATTTTGATATGTAACTTTTGCTATCCTTGTACACCTTTTTCCCTTCTGTACTAATCAAACAAGGATATAGTAATTAACCATATAATCTAGAATCTGTCAGCTTTACAAAACACTTAAAATCCCTTAATACAATTAAAAGGATTATGAAATTGCTAGCACAGCACACAAGCAGTAACCATAGCTAAATTAACAAGTTACTCAGTCATGTCCATGAGATAAGGAACTAGCTGTCCATATGAGACAATGGAGTCTTAGAGCTAACAGCCTGGGACAAGACAGGGAGTGAAAAGATAACAGGTCCAAGCTGCCGGCTTCGGCCTTGAAGAGAAGTTAGAACAAGATAAGTTGAAGGGGCAGGCGCCCTCTAGTGTTGGAAGCCAATGATTGGTCAACCAGAGGGCATGACATTTTGACAGCCACTCAATCACCCCTTACCCGTGAAATATAGAGATAAGAAGTGGGCTGATTCTTCTTCCTTTGTCTAAAGAGATACATGACGCCTCATTGGCCACCTCGCCCTTTAGAAAGACCCTGATAGGGTAAACACCTGTCTCAGTAACAGCCCCTGTGCCGTCCCCCAAAAGTAGCATAAAAAGAGCACCCTGCACGGGTATCAGGTTGTAGAGACTTAGCAGGAGTAACGTAACTTTGACAAACAATCTGGATCAATAGAAGTGGATCCAGGTGGAGCAGGACTGAGGATGAGGAGTCCAAGGGGTCACCCGAGGCGGGGCAGAAGACGTGTGAATCCTTGAAGGTACCCCAGGCGGGGCGGAAAGCGTACTTTCTTCAAGACTCCTGGACAGACATGACTCTACCCAGTGCGGAACGGGCGATATGATCTCTTGCTCTGTGTTGTGAACCGCTGCCCCAACACTGTGGGTATTGGTCCTTTTGTGTGTTAGCGTGGATTTTGGACTGTTGAATTAAAGGCAACGATGAAGTGACTAATGGGTACATGACAGTGGTATTTACCCTAAAACCACATTGAAATGCGCTTTGTGTAGATTAGACTAACCTTAATTAAAGGCTTAAATATAACGCTTGACTACTAATAAAATGGACACTATTAAACAAAATGGATTCTATTAACAAAGGGACACTATTAAATAAAATGGATTCTGTGACTGTGGGAAAGACAGTTAAAAGTGTTGAGTTTGTACATTCCAGAACTGGCTTACAGTCTGGGAAGACAAAGGACATTTCATAACGAACTGATAAAACTATAGAACCAGACTGCATAAAACAAAGGCATGCTGTCTTAAGGTGATAATAGTTGTTCGGACTTAATTGGTTAATGCGTAAGCAGTCTGTTGTTGCTATGCAGACTTAATTGGTTAATGTATAAACTGTCTGTTGTTGCTGTGCGGACTTAATTGGTTAATGTGTGTAATCAAGATTTATGATGTAAAAGCTACTGAAATCTGTATTTCAAAGGTATAAAAAAGCATGACAACCATTTTAAAGTTGAGAAGGTATATGCGTACATTGCGGAATGTCCAGCCTTCTCCCAGAGTAGTTTGTCCAATAAACTGCATGTTGAATCTTTAAGTCTGACTCCGAGTGGTGATTTTTTCCCACAACATGTGAATTTCAATAAAGCACCTTTTTACCAAATTGGAGTCAGGACAATTACTGGCAACTGAGAGTAAAATCTCACATTTCTCACCATTTAAAAAATATTCTGTTTTTCTATTCTTCCTACCCAAGTGAATAACCTCACTTTTCCCCACATGATATTCCATCTGCCATCTTCTTGCCCGCTCACTTAACCTGTCTATATCCCTTTACAGACTCTTTGTGTCCTCCTCACAGCTTACCTTCCCACCTAGCTTTGAATACTTGAAAGGGAAAAACTTACAAGACTTTGGGAAAAGAGCAGGGGAATGGGACTAATTGGATATTTCTTTCAAAGAGCCGGCGCAGGCACGGTGGGCCGAATGGCCTCCTCCTGTGCTGTACCTACTATGGTACTATGATACTATGAACAGTGAAAAGCTTTGGGGATAGGAACATAGGACCAGGAGTAGGCCATTCAGCCCCTCAAGCCTGTTCAGCCATTAAATTAAATCATGGCTGATCTGCATTTTAACTCCATCGTAACCCCTTTGTTCCGTAACCCTTAATTCCCTTGCCTAACAAAAATCTATTAATCTCAGTTTTGAAATTTTCAATTGACCCACAACCTCAACAGCTTTGGGGGAGAGAGTTCCAGATTTCTACTACTGTTTATGTGAAGAAGTCCTTCCTGACCTAACCTCTAGCCTAGCTCTAATTTTAAGGTAATGTCCACTTATTCTGGCCTCCTCCACCAGAGGAAATAGTTTTCTCTCTATCTACCCTATCAAAAATATTTTTTTTTCAACGTTTCTAAGAACTAAAAGAAAACCGTTCTATCCTGCAGACATCGTGACTGATCTGCTGGACACTGTTCCATTTTGGTCTCATATAACTAGTTGTTTCTACTGATGAGTCATTTTGCAAACTGGAATCCTGAGTGGATACTAGATTTTACCTCTTGTGAATAAACAATATAGAAAGTTGAATTATATCTATTGCAATAAAATAAAGTGCATTTAGTGGACGTTATCAAAATTTGCAGGCAACGGCATGTGTTTTAATTCCCTCCTAAAATACGTGAAGTCTGTCATGGATGATATAATTATGTAAAACCTTCCTAAATGATTGTTGCAGAAAAACTACGGTCTGATGAATGCTTGAACGTATGTTAAGAAGAAAGTTAGTCAGCTTCAGCCATGACTAGGGAAAAGAACAAGAATGCTGGCTAAGGAAAGAATCCCTCCTCCTCCATTCGAGCATGGTTTCTGGTGGATTAACCAAGAGGAATTGATGGGGTCTTTCAATATCTATATGCTGTCCATTCCATCTTACTAAAAAGAGAAGAAAAATGAACTTGCACTTATATAGCATCTTTCACATCCTAAAAATGTCCCAAAGTGCTTTGCAAACAATGAATTACTTTTGAAGTATAGTCACTGTTGTTATGTAGGAAAACATGGCAGCTAATCTGTGCACAGCAAGATCCCAAAAATAGCAATGAGATAAATGACCAGATAAATAACCAAACTGTTTATGATGGTGTTGTTGGAGGGATAAATGTTGGCCAGGATAATCTTGCAAATGCAGCTTTACGAAGGGAGTAATATAGATGTTTATTCTGAGGGAAGGGCTGATGTTGGGTAGGAGAACTAAGAAAGCTGATCCAATGTGATCTTAGATCTCACTAGTACTTGAAATAGTGTTCTTACACTGAGAAATGGCTCAATACTTGACTCCTGAGTTTGTATTTTACATTCCTGAATGAGAGCACACTGTTTCTGTGTTGTGTGGTTAGTTATGAAAGGTGCTGATAGATTGGACGACAGACATTCACTGCTACAAAAACAGAAAATGCTGGAAATACTCAACAAGTCAGGCAGCATCTTTGGAGAAAGAAACAGAGTTAACGTTTCAGGTCGATGACCCTTCATCAGAACTGGAAGAAGACTAAACAGTTTCTAAGCAAGTAAAGAGCCAGGGAAAGGGGGGAGGAAGGGGAGGTGAGGAAAGAAGAAAAAGGTGGAGGGCAGGAGTAATTAAATGACAAAAGGGATGATGGTGCAAGGCAAGGAGGGTGGTAATGGGGCAACTAAAGAAACAAAAGATGGGTCCAGAGGAGCTTCATCCCCTTACGCCCCTACCTCAATTCATTTTGAGCTTGACACGATGCTGAGCTCTTCTTCTGTCGCCTTTGCCTCCACGCCCACTTCTTTGACCAGGAGTCTTCCCCCCACACAGCGGACCCTTTCTCCTGCCTTCAGAATTCTTGTTCCACCTGGACCCCTCCCTCTGGCCTCTTACCCTCTCTTGATCTTTTCATTGAAAACTGCTGTTGTGACATCTCAATTTCTCTATTCCCCTCGCTCACTCTAACCTATGCCCCTCTGAACTTGCATCACTCTGTTCTCTCAGGTCCAACCCTGACATTGGGGCTGATTTTTGGATGGCTGAGCGGGCGTGTTGGAGGTGGGGGTGCTCCTAAAATGGCGGAATCCCGGAACGGGTTTGGAGCCCGGATCCAGTGACGCATTCGGGTGTGCGCGCAGCTCCCGCCTCCCACCGGCAATTAAAGCCAACGGAATGCTACTTTGCATAGTTATTTAGATACTTGAGGTACTTGGCAGACCTCATTGAGTGGAGATTTTGGCAGGGGTGCAATTTTGAAGGATTCTCCGCGTGTTTCCCGTGCTGCGGGAAACACTCCCTGTTGGAGCAGACGTGTTTCAGCCAGGAGCCAGTAGGAGATGCAAAGGATTATTTGGAAGTTGGGGGGAAAACCTAATTTATTGCAGCAGGGCACTCTGTCACTTCAGATAAAGTTTTGGCTGCAACACCTTTGTCTTTCCACTCAAAATTCTTAATTTATACCCTAAACTCTGCTGTGCAAACACATTTACCTACTTTGCGGACCCACTCAAACTCACACCATCAGGATGGGTAGCGCCATAGCTGCATTCATCACTTCATCCGAGGATGAGCAACATCAGCAGCCTCGCCAGGCACACTGTCCACCTCCACCACGTGGAGCTCCACAACACAGTGCTGCGCCACAGGCACCTGCACAAAATAGTCGTGCAACTACACATACACCCACTGTAGAGTGACCCAATGAGTGGCATCAAGTGTGGGTGTTCTTGGTGAACCTCATGAAAGGGACTTATTACACAAGCCAGTCAAGAATGGCCAAGACATGGCAGTAGTGGTGACAATAATAATATTTAATGTGCCATTAACAAGAATCAAATATAAATAAAAAACATGACAAGCTATCAAACACCCTTGTGCATCCCCTTTGTGTTCACAAAAGCTTCGCCTTACGCTTACGAGTACTCCTACGTGGTGCATCCCCTGTGGCTGCAGCAGAGGTAGTGGCAGGTTGCTCTTGATCATGCCCTGACCGATTAGATGTTTTGGGTCTATGCCCTCTGGGTTTCGGTGCCCGTGAGGGCCCCTCCAAAAACTGCTCCATCTGCACCTGTGCAGGGGCAGACTCGTACACCTGGAGAGGAGGCAGCATTGCGGGTACTGGTTGAGAGGGTGGCAACGGGTGAGACGTGGGGGCACTTTGAGTGGCGTCCCCACTTCCATGTCCCCTCTCGCCATCACCCCTCTCCTGGGCCAGGCCCACATCACTTCTACCACCCTGCTGGACGACAATTTGTAGGACATGTGTGAAGCCTTGTAAGGCCAGTGCCAGAGTATCTGCCTGTCTGTTTAAGGCGGCAGAAAGTTGCTCACCCTGACTCCGAAGGGCCGTTGTCAGGGCCTCAATGGACTCATTGGTGAGCCGTGCTTGAAGCTCCGTGGAGGCTAGTCTTCCCTCCATCGCAGACATTCCCGCATTTAGCCACGACACTATCTCAGAGATTCCCTCCTGTACCTGTGCCACCATTCCACCCATGCAGGAGTTGGACTCCTCCATCCTCTGCGCGATTCTGGAGAGTGCGTGTGGCACCTGTTCCAGCACCTCGCAAATGTGCTGCCGCCCCTCGATCATTCTCCTTTTAAAGGATGGCCCCCAGGGTTCAGCATCTGTGTTCAGCTGAGCAGAGCCTGGAGAAGAGTGCTCCCACCGACGCGGACTCTCCACAGCTGCCCCTGCCACCAGTGTCTGCTCGTGCTCACGTGTGTGGTGACTCACCATGTGCGACCCCAACTAAGTGAGGACGGGGACCCACCGAGGTGTGTGTATCTGCGCTGGTAGATGGCTGGCTCAGATGTGACGGTGCCCCCTCAGAGGCCGGCAGGTCCTCTGAGGAATCGCCCTCCGCCGTCACAGCAGTCGCTGAAGGAACTGTAAGAGAACAGAAGGCAGTATTAAGCACGATGACAGATGTTGAAGTGCTGAAGATGGCAAGGCATGTTAACATCATTTGCTATTGTGATGCTGAATGTTAAAGTTCTGTCACCAGCCATTTGTCGGGTGGTGGTCTCGGCATCCCCGACAGACAGGCACTCGAGGGTGCAGCTTAATTTAAGAGCCTCCTGCTCCGCGTTGGTAAGGACGACCAGATGTTGCAGCCCCCCTCTGGTCTTCGCCCTCTCCCATGCATTCTGGGCTCTCTCCTCCTATAAGGGGAGAAAGTAGAGAGGCATGAGTGAGGGATGGTGATGTGGCCAACCGCTGAATGCATTGGTTTGGGTGAGGCTGACCGTGAAAGAGATGCATCAGAGGGTGAGTATGAGACAGAGCCATGACATTGTATGAGGATTGGGTTGAGTGGTAGTGGTGGGATGAATACTGGGGAGGTGAGTAAATGCAGGTAAGTTGAGGATGATGTTTGAGTGGGTTTGAGGAGTGATGTGATAGAGTAGTGTTGGCAGTGCAGAAGGAGTTGTGGGGTGGGGGCAGTGATGTGGAAGACGGAGAATGAGTAAGTGTACTCACTTTGACTGACCTAGTTAGGTCATTGAAGCACTTCCTGCACTGAATCCATGTGCGGGAGATGTTACTGCTGCTGGTGACCTCCTCTGCCACCTCGAGCCAGGCCTTCTTGGTGGCAGATGCAGGCCACTTCCTCCCGTCTGCTGGGTAGAAAGTATCCCTCCTCCTCCTCACCCCACCCAGTAGGACCTGGAGTGAGGCATTGGCAAATCTGGGAGCAGCCTTTCCCCTGGTCTGCTCCATTCGATAATTTTGGTTCTTCGCTGCAGGAGCAGCATTGGAGGACTGCCCCTTTAAATAGGGCTCCTCCAGCCGACAGCCTGTGGTGCGGATGCGCAGGTTGACGATGGGAAACCCGGAAGCCACGGTAAGTGACTTCAATTTACTCATGATTGCGTGGGGAACGGACGGATTTTACTGGACGGGTTACCCATATGCCCAGTCGCCCCTCACCACCCCCCCCGCTGCCATCCCGCCTCCCTGGTGATATCGGGGCCATTGTCATGAAACCTGCTGACAAGGGCGGCGCTGTTGATGTGTGGTGAACAGACCTCTGCTTTGCGGAGGCTGAACGCCAACTCTCTGACACCTACTCCTACCTCCCCCTGGACCATGACGTCACTGCCAAACTTCAAGCCGTAGTTTCCCAGACCATCACTGACTGCATCTCCTCTGGAGATCATCCCCCCACGGCCTCCAACCTCATAGTCCACCAACCCCGCACAGCCTGCTTCTTCCTCCTTCCCAAGACCCACGAGCAGGACTGACCGGGTAGACCCATCTTTTTAGCCTATTCTTGTCCAACGGAACTTATCTCTTCCTATCTCGACTCTATTTTTTCTCCCCCTGTCCAGCCTCTTCCGACCTACATCCGCAACCCTTCCGACGCCCTCTGCCACTTGAACAGTTTCCAGTTCCCCGGTCCTAACCGTCTCATTTTCACCATGGATGTCCAGTCCCTCTACTCCTCCATCCCCCACCAGGACGGCCTGTGGGTCCTCCACTTCTTCCTTGAATGGAGGTCCAACCAGTCCCCATCCACCACCACCCTTCTCCGCCTGGCTGAACTTGTTCTTACATTGAACAATTTCTCCTTTGACTCCACTCACTTCCTCCAAATCAAAGGTGTCACTATGGGAACCCATAAGAATCCTAGCTATGTCTGCCTTTTTGTGGGATACGTGGAACATTCTTTGTTCCAGTCCTACTCAGGTCCCCTCCCTCACCACTTCTTCTGGTATATTGATGACTGTATCGGTGCCATTTCCTGCTCTCACTCCGAACTGGAAAATTTCATCAACTTTGCTTCCAATTTATCTTAAAGATTATTACTTAAGATAAAAAATCACGGGATTGGGGGTAATATTCTGGCATGGGTGGAGGATTGGTTATCGAACAGGAAGCAGAGAGTTGGGATAAATGGTTCATTTTCGGACTGGCAACCAGTAACCAGTGGTGTTCCACAGGGGTCGGTGCTGGGTCCCCAACTCTTTACAATCTATATTAACGATTTGGAGGAGGGGACCGAGTGCAACATATCAAAATTTGCAGATGATACAAAGATGGGAGGGAAAGTAGAGAGTGAGGAGGACATAAAAAACCTGCAAGGGGATATAGACAGGCTGGGTGAGTGGGCGGAGATTTGGCAGATGCAATATAATATTGGAAAATGTGAGGTTATGCACTTTGGCAGGAAAAATCAGAGAGCAAGTTATTTTCTTAATGGCGAGAGACTGGAAAGTACTGCAGTACAAAGGGATCTGGGGGTCCTAGTGCAAGAAAATCAAAAAGTTGGTATGCAGGTGCAGCAGGTGATCAAGAAAGCCAACGGAATGTTGGCTTTTATTGCTAGGGGGATAGAATATAAAAACAAGGAGGTATTGCTGCAGTTATATAAGGTATTGGTGAGACCGCACCTGGAATACTGCATACAGTTTTGGTCTCCATACTTAAGAAAAGACATACTTGCTCTCGAGGCAGTACAAAGAAGGTTCACTCGGTTAATCCCGGGGATGAGGGGGCGGACATATGAGGAGAGGTTGAGTAGATTGGGACTCTACTCATTGGAGTTCAGAAGAATGAGAGGCGATCTTATTGAAACATATAAGATTGTGAAGGGTCTTGATCGGGTGGATGCAGTAAGGATGTTCCCAAAGATGGGTGAAACTAGAACTAGGGGGCATAATCTTAGAATAAGGGGCTGCTCTTTCAAAACTGAGATGAGGAGAAACTTCTTCACTCAGAGGGTGGTAGGTCTGTGGAATTTGCTGCCCCAGGAAGCTGTGGAAGCTACATCATTAGATAAATTTAAAACAGAAATAGACAGTTTCCTAGAAGTAAAGGGAATTAGGGGTTATGGGGAGCGGGCAGGAAATTGGACATGAAGCTGAGTTCGGATCGGTCAATGCCCTGTGGGTGGCGGAGAGGGCCCAGGGGCTATGTGGCCGGGTCCTGCTCCGACTTCTTGTGTTCTTTAGATTTGTGGTTGGGATCAGATCAGCCATGATCTTATTGAATGGCGGAGCAGGCTCGAGGGGCCGATTGGCCTACTCCTGCTCCAATTTCTTATGTTCTTATGTAATTTCCACCCTTCCCTCATCTTCATGTGGTCCATCTCCGACTCTTCCCTTCCCTTTCTCGACTTCTCTATCTCCATTGGGGATAGGCTGTCAACCAATATCTATTATAAGCCCACTGACTCTCACAGCTACCTTGATTACACTTCCTCTCACCTCGCTTCTTGTAAGGACTCTATTCCCTTCTCCCTGTTTCTCTGTCACCGTCGCATCTGTTCTGACAATGCTACCTTCCACACTAGTACTTCCGATATGTCTTCCTTTTTCCTCAACCAAGGATTCCCCTCCACTGTAGTTGACAGGGTCCTTGACCGTGTCTGTCACGTTTCCTACACTTCTGCCCTCAGCCCTTCCTCTCCCTCCCAGAACCATGATAGGGTCCCCCTTGTCCTCACCTTCTACCCCACCAGCCTCCACATTCAATGTATCATCCTCCGCCATTTCCGCCAACTCCAGCGCGATTCCACCACCAGACACATCTTCCCCTCCCTTCCCCTTTCAGCATTCCGAAGGGACCGCTCCCTCCACGACACCCTGGTCCACTCTACCATCACCCCCAACACCCGCTTTCCTCCCTATGGTACTTTCCCACGCGAGCGCAGGAGACGCAACACCTGCCCTTTCACCTCCTCCCTTCCCACCGTCCAGGGCCTCAAACACTCCTTCCAGATGAAACAGTGGTTTACTTGTAGTTCTTTCAATTTAGTATACTGTATTCGCTGCTCACAATGTGGTCTCCTCTACATCGGGGAGATGAAACATAGACTGGGTGATCACTTTGCTGAACATCTCCACTCAGTCCGCAAGCATGACCCTGACCTGCCGATCGCTTGCCATTTTAATTCCCCGTTCCATTCCCACTCTGACTTCTGTCCTCGGCCTCTTAAACTGTTCCAGTGAAGCTCAATGGAAGCCCGCGGAACAGCACCTCATCTTTCGATTAGGCATTTTACAACCTTCTGGACTCAACATTGATTTCAATAACTTCAGATCATAACCACTGCTCCTGTTTTTTTGTACAGCAGGTGCAGGTAATGGTTCTGCTGTTGCCACTTGCAGCTCCTGTACACCAATCTTTTGTTTCATTACTTGTCCCATTACCATCCTCCTTTCCTTGCACCGTCATCCCTTTTGTCATTTAATCACACCCTGCGCTCCACCCTATCAGAGAACTAGCCTTTTGTTCTTTTCTCCCCCCACACATGTACGGTAGCATAGTGGTTATGTTACTGGACTAAAAATCCAGAGTCATGAGTTCAAATCCCACCACGGCAGCTGGCGAATTTAAATTCAATTAATTAAATAAAAATCTGGAATTAAAATACTAGTATCAGTAATGGTGGCCATGAAACTACCGGACTGTCGTAAAAACCCATCTGGTTCAATAATGTTCTTTAGGGAAGGAAACCCGCCGTCCTTACCTGGTCTGGCTTTTATGTGACTCCAGACCCACAGCAATGTGGTTGATACTTAATTGCCCTCTGAAATCGCCCAGCAAGTTGTAAAATCTCACTACAAAAAGTCATATTAAGAATAAAACCGGACGGACCACCCGGCATCGGACCACTAGGCACCGGACATGACAACGGCAAACCAAGCCCAGTCAACCCTGCAAAGTCCTCCTCACTAACATCTGGGTACTTGTGCCAAAATTGGGAGAGCTGTCCCACAGACGAGTCAAGCAACAGCCTGACATAGCCATACTCACAGAATCATACCTTTCAGCCAACATCCCAAACTCTTCCATCACCATCCCTGGGTATGTCCTGTCCCACCGGCAGGACAGACCCACCAGAGGTGGCGGTACAGTGATATACAGTCAGGAGGGAGTGGCCCTGGGAGTCCTCAACATTGACTCTGGACCCCATGAAATCTCATGGCATCAGGTCAAACATGGGCAAGGAAACCTCCTGCTGATTACCACCTACCATCCTCCCTCAGCTGATGAATCAGTCATCCTCCATGTTGAGCACCACTTGGATGGAAGCACTGAGGGTAGCAAGGGCACAAAATGTACTCTGGGTGGGGGACTTCAATGTCCATCACCAAGAGTGGCTCGGTAGCACCACTACTGACCGAGCTGGCCGAGTCCTGAAGGACATAGCTGCCAGACTGGGCCTGTGGCAGGTGGTGAGGGAAAAACTTACTTGACCTCGTCCTCACCAATCTACCTGTCGCAAATGCATCTGTTCATGACAGTATTGGTAGGAGTGACCACTGCACAGTCCTCATGGAGACAAAGTCCCGTCTTCGCACTGAGGACACCATCCAACGTGTTGTGTGGCACTACCACCGTGCTAAATGGGACAGATTCAGAACAGATCTAGCAGCTCAAAACTGGGCATCCATGAGCCGCTGTGGGCTATCAGCAGCAGCAGAATTGTATTCCAGAATAATCTGTAACCTCATAGCCCAGCATATTCCTCACTCCACCATTACCAACAAGCCAGGGGATCAACCCTGGTTCAATGAGGAGTGTAGGAGAGCATGCCAGGAGCAACACCAGGCATACCTAAAAATGAGGTACCAACCTGGTGAAGCTACAACTCAGGACGATATGCATGCTAAACAGTGGAAGTAACATGCTATAGACAGAGCTAAGCAATTCCACAACCAACGGATCAGATCAAAGCTCTGCATTCCTGCCATATCCAGTCATGAATGGTGGTGGAAAAATTAAACAACGAACGGGAGGAGGAGGCTCTGCAAACATCCCCATCCTCAATGATGGCGGAGTCCAGCACGTGAGTGCAAAACACAGGGCTGAAGCATTTGCAACCATCTTCAGCCAGAAGTGCCGAGTGGATGATCCATCTCGGCCTCCTCCCAATATCCCCACCATCACAGAAGCCAGTCTTCAGCAAATTTGATTCACTCCATGTGATATCAAGAAACGGCTGAGTGCACTGGATACAGCAAAGGCTTTGGGCCCCGACAACATCCCAGCTGTAGTGCTGAAGACTTGTGCTCCAGAACTAGCTGCACCTCTAGCAAAGCTGTTCCAGTACAGCTACAACACTGGCATTTACCCGACAATGTGGAAAATTGCCCAGGTATGTCCTGTCCACAAAAAGCAGGACAAATCCAATCCAGACAATTACCGCCCCGTCAGTCTACTCTCAATCATCAGCAAAGTGATGGAAGGTGTCGTCGACAGTGCTATCAAGCAGCACTTACTCACCAATAACCTGCTCACCGATGCTCAGTTTGGGTTCCGCCAGGACCACTCGGCTCCAGACCTCATTACAGCCTTGGTCCAAACATGGACAAAAGAGCTGAATTTCAGAGGTGAGGTGAGAGTGACTGCCCTTGACATCAAGGCAGCATTTGAGTGAGTGTGGCACCAAGGAGCCCTAGTAAAATTGAAGTTAATGGGAATCAGTGGGCAATCTCTCCAGTGGCTGGAGTCATACCTAGCACAAAGGAAGATGGTAGTGGTTGTTGGAGGCCAATCATCACAGCTCCAGGACATTGCTGCAGGAGTTCCTCAAGGCAGTGTCCTAGGCCCAACCATCTTCTGCTGCTTCATCAATGACCTTCCTTCCATCATAAGGTCAGAAATTGGGATGTTCGCTAATGATTGCACAGTGTTCAGTTCCATTCGCAACCCCTCAAATAATGAAGCAGTCCGAGCCCGCATACAGCAAGACCTGGACAACATCCAGGCTTGGGCTCATAAGTGGCAAGTAACATTCGCGCCAGATAAATGCCAGGCAATGACCATCTCCAATAAGAGAGAGTCTAACCACCTACCCTTGACATTCAACAGCATTACCATCACCGAATCCCCCACCATCAACATCCTGGGGGTCACCATTGACCAGAAACTTAACTGGACAAGCCATATAAATACTGCGGCTATGAGAGCAGGTCAGAGGCTGGGAATTCTGCAGCAAATGATTCACCTCCTGACTCCCCAAAGCCTTTCCACCATCTACAAGGCACAAGTCAGGAGTGTGATGGAATACTCTCCACTTGCTTGGATGAGTGCAGCTCCAACAACACTCAAGAAGCTCAACACCATCCAAGATAAAGCAGCCCGCTTGATTGGCACCCCATCCACCACCGGTGCACTGTGGCTGCAGTGTGTACCATCCACAGGATGCAATGCAGCAACTCGCCAAGGCTTCTTCGACAGCACCTCCCAAACCCACCACCTCTACCACCTAGAAGGACAAGAGCAGCAGGCACATGGGAACAACACCACCTGCACGTTCCCCTCCAAGTCACACACCATCCCGACTTGGAAATATATCGCCGTTCCTTCATCGTCGCTGGGTCAAAATCCTGGAACTCTCTTCCTAACAGCACTGTGGGAGAACTGTCACCACACGGACTGCAGCGGTTGAAGAAGGCGGCTCACCACCACCTTCTCAAGGGCAATTAGGGATGGGCAATAAATGCCGGCCTCGCCAGCGATGCCCACATCCCATGAACGAATAAAAAAAACCCCTTTCCCTGGTTTTGTACTTGCATAAAAACTGTTTAATCTTCAACTTCTTTCAGTTCTGATGAAGGGTCATCGACCTGAAACATTGGGCCCGATATTACCATGGCGGCGGGTTCGCGGCTGGGGATAGATTGGGCGCGTGGGTAACGCACCCGGTGAAATCAGTCTGCCCCGCATGCAATCGCAGGCTGATTGGATCCACTTACCTGTTCTTCCGGGATCCCCGCTGCTGAGCTGCGCGGCGGGCGGACTGCGCATGCGCAGTAAGATCTGCCAGCTGGAGGACCCCTATTTAAAGGGGCAGTCCTCCACTGACTGATGCTGCAAGAAATCGGAAAAATTACAGCACGGAGCAGCCCAGGGGGAAGGCTGCTCCCAGTTTAATGATGCCTCACTCCAGCTCTTATTGGATGGTGTGAGGAGGAGGCGGAGGACAGAGATCTTCCCCCCGGCTGGCGAGAGGAAGCGGCCTGCCTCTGCACCAAGAAGGCCTGGCTTGAGGTGGCAGAGGAGGTAACCTGCACCACCAACATATCGCGTACCTGCATACAGTGCAGGAGGCGCTGCAATGACCTCAGTAGGTCAGCCAAAGTGAGTACATTTACTCATTCCCCTACACTCCATCTGCCACATCACCGCCCCCACCCCACATCTCCTTCTGCACTGCCAACACTACTCTGTCACATCACCCCTCACACCCACTCAAACCTCATCCTCATCTTACCTGCACTTACTCACCTCGCCAGTACTCATCCCGCCACTACCACTCAACCCAATCCTCATACAATCTCATGGCTCTATCTCATACTCACCCTCCCATGCATCTCTTTCACAGTCAGCCTCACTCAACCTGCCACTACCTGTGCTGCAGCCACAGGGCGTGCATCACATATGTGCAGTAGGAAGCGTAAGGCAGACGTGTCGTGAGCATGAAGGGGATGCACAAGGGTGTTTGAGGGTTTGTCATGGTTTTTACTTATATTTGATTTCTGATCAACTCACATTACATATTATATTGGCACCACTACTGTCACATCTTTGCGAATCTTGTCTGGTTTGTGCAATAATGCCCTTTCCTGAGGATCACAATGAAGACTCACAACTGATGCCACTGCAGAGTGGGTGTAGGTGTATTTGCAGGGCTCTTTTGTGCAGACGACTGAGAGACGTCGGCGATGTCCCCGGTGGCACCCTGGAAGGATGTGGAGAAGAAGTTGTTGAGGGCAGTGGTGACTTTGACAGCACCAGGTAAGAAGATGGTGCTCGGGCCAGCCAGGAGCAGCTCGGCATGAAGGAGGCTGCAGATGTCCACGACTACATGTCGAGTGACTCTGAGCCTCCGTGTGCACTGCTGCTCAGAGAGGTCCAGGAAGCTGAGCCTCGGTCTGTGGACCCTGTGGCGAGGGTAGTGCCCTCTGCGACGCATCTCTCTCTGCGGTTGCCCTCCTTCCTGCTGTGCAGGTGGATGTGTCACGGCACTGTGTTGTGGAGCTCCATGTGTCAGAGGTGGACGGCGTGGCCGGTGAGGCTGGTGATGCTGTTCACCCTCCGAGGAGGTCCTGACTGCAGCTACGGCGGCCCCCATCCGGAAGATGTACATCTGAGGGGGTCCACAAGGTAGGTAAATGTGTCTGGACGCCGGGGTAAGTGTGCAAGTTGGTCAATTTTATTGTTAGGAGGAGGGTGGTGGAGGCCAAACTTTGTCCAAAGTGACAGAGTGGCCTCCTGCAATGAGTGAGGGTCTCCCCCACCCCCCAACTGTCAAATGGACCTTTGCAGCTGCCACAGGCTGATGGCTGCAACACCTCCATTTGAACTGGGAGTGTTTCCCCCAGTACGGGAAACAGTCTCAGTCAGTTGCAAAATACCATCCCTGCTAAAATAACAGGTCAATCAGGTCTGTAAACAACCTGAAGTACCTGTTCAAGTACTTTAAGTGGCACCCCGCCGGCTTTAATTGCCGGCGGGAGTCCCACATGCGGGGGCTGTGCACGCATGTGAGCACGTCAGTGGGAAACCCGGAAGTGGGCTCCCGCCCCGCCCCGGGAATCCCCGATTTTCGCAGCCCCCCCGCCACGAACGCACCCGATCACGGGTGCAAAAATCGAGCCCATTAGCTCTGTTTCTTTCGCCACAGATGCTGCCTGACTTGCTGAGTATTCCCAGCATTTTCTGTTTTTATTTCAGATTTCCAGCATCCGCAGTATTTTGCTTTTGAGACATTTATTGCTTTTGTCCAGAAACCATAACAGGACCAATCATGGTAATTCTGTATTTTACTGCAGCTCTGTGCCTCACTTGCACAACACAGCCAAGACAGTAACAGATGTCTTGCACTGAACTGTCTGCCAGTACCGATTTGTCACTGTCCAACAATAACAACAGGTTGCAATTAAAAAGGGCCTTTAATGTAGAAAATATCCCACATGGTTTACATGGGGAGGGAGGGGAAGTGGGTGGTAGAGGAGAAAAAAATAGATAAAAAGGGAAGTGGAGCATTCACCAAACCATGATTTGAGAGTTAGGAGAGGTGGCAGAACTTGGTCAAAAGATGATTTTTCAAGGTGGAGAGGTAGAGATGTTTAGGGAGGAAGTTCTAGGGAGTAGGCTGAGGCGGCTGAAGGAGAAGGCTCTGCTATCAATGGTAGGACGAAGGGGGGGTGGATGCACAAAAAGCCAGAGTAGGAAGACCGAAGGCTGCAAAAGGGAATGTAGGGCTGAGGGAGGTTGCAGAGGTACAGTGGGCAGAGGCCATGAAGGGATTTGAAGTCAAGAATGGGACATTTTAAATTTAGCTGTACAGTCCTTTGCTTTTTCACATCCTGCCTTGGGAAAGTTTTTCACAACTGGAATAATGTTGCTTTATTGATCTTCAATGAATTATAAATAGCAGAACACACCTCAGCAGGTTCTCGAACTACTAGTTGGGGAATAATTAATCTTGAAGCATTTATGTATTTCGTAAATGCTTCTGTGAGGCAAAGCAAGCCAATTTTGGTTCAAGCTCTGTAACTGAAAGCTACAAAGTGTCTAAAGCTGGCCCAGATTGAATGTCTAGATCTCTCCTCCCCTCTAGGGAGAGAATACTTAAGGCTCCACTAGGAAACTGTCAATCTGGGAATCGGCTCCAATGGGGCCAATTTGCAACTTGTTTACACCGTGTCTAGGGGAAAGATTTTCAGGCGGACATTGATTTGGGCAGCCAGCATTCTCATGAGAAACAGAAACAAAGAAGCTGTATGCCTTAGTTTGACACTGTTGGTAGGTGCCTCACTAATATTAAACTCAAAGATAGTAATCCTGATGTCTGGCAGTTTAGTTGAACAGACTGAAGCTGCTTGTTCCTGCCCACTTAACTTTTTCTCAGTTAAAACATTTTACAGCAGTAGATTTGGTAAGTTATTTCAGGTAACGCAGAGATGAAGTGGACAGAGTCAGGCCTTTCTCTTATTATTTAATGGAGAATGTAAGTGGAGGAGAGCACTTCCAATATGACGTACTCAAGCATGATGTTTTAAATTTGCTGTTTCTGTGGTGGAGATGCAGGAGACTGAGGCCAGTGTGCTAATCCCCTTGTTTACATTGTTCAAACCAGCTCCCTTATCCTGATTTTAACAGTGCATTCACAGAACAAATTTAGTGTTCTATGTTAAAGGAGCTATATAAATGTAAGTTGTTGGTATGACCACACTCAGAGGGTGGTGGACCTGTGGAATTCTCTACCACAGAAGGCTGTGGAGGCCAAGTCACTGAATATATTTAAGAAGGAGATAGATAGATTTCTAGACTCAGAAGGCATCAAGGGGTATGGGGAGAGAGCAGGAATATGGTATTGAGATAGAGGATCAGCCATGATCATTCTGAATGGCAGAGCAGGCTCGAAGGGCCGAAAGGCCTACTCCTGCTCCAATTTTTAAAGTTTCTATGTGACGTCCCTCAAGGATTTAAACTTGTGAAGTGTAAATCAAGTGTTGGTATCCCTTCCCTTCTTTATTTTTTATTTGTGAAGTACCTCTGGGTGATTTTTTACATTAAAGATACTATATTAATACAAGGTGTTGTTATAACTGAAGCGTAAATGGGAAATTGCTGTGTACCAGTGCCACAGTTACAGACCAGGACTTTCCCCTTCTGTGCTCCCAACCCCTTATTTTCTGTCCATTCATTTTAATGAGTGGAAAATCACAGGTTGGGGAATGCAGACACAGAAATTCCCAGCCTCAGTGTCAATGCATCCTTAGACCTACATAAAGCCAGTTTTTCAGCGTTCAATGGGAGCTGGCATAAAGATGCTGATCTGCAATATGTACTACAGAAGCAGCAAATGCAAAAGCACCAGAAGGGAGCTCCTACTTGATGGGAGTCATTTGTACTCCAGACCATATCTGGAGTATTGTGTGCAGTTTTGGTCTCCTTATCTGAGGAAGGATGTCCTTGCCATGGAAGGAGTGCAACGAAGGTTTACCAGACTGATTCCTGGGATGGCAGGACTGACGTATGAGGAGAGAATGGGTCGACTAGGCCTATATTAACTAGAGTTTAGAAGAATGAGAGGTGATCTCATCAAAACATATAAAATTCTAACAGGACTACACAGACTAGTCCTCCTGCAGGGAGGATGATCCCGATGGCTAGGGAGTCCAGAATCAGGGGTCACAGTCTCAGGATATGGGGCATGCCATTTAGAACCGAGATGAGGAGAAATTTCTTCACTCAGAGAATGGTGAACCTGTGGAATTCTCTACCACAGAAGGCAGTGGAGGCCAAGTCATTAGATGTATTCAAGAAGGAGATAGATATATTTCTTAATGCTAAAGGGATCAAGGGATATGGGGAAAAAGCGGGAACAGGGTACAGAGTTAGACGATCAGCCATGATCATTTTGAATGGCGGAGCAGGCCCGAAGGGCCGAATGGCCTACTTTTGCTCCTATTTTCTATGTTTCCATGTATATTAATACTCCTTTCTTATCCTGCTATTCCAATGCTCTCCTGGCCGGCCTCCCATCCTCTAACCTCCATAAACGTCAACCGATCTGAAACTCTGCTGCCCATATCTATCCTGCAGCAAGTCCCGTTCACCCATCACTCCTGGCCTCGCTGACCCACATTGGCTCCTGGACCCCACAATGCCTCAGATTTAAAATATTCATCCCTGTGTTTAAATCTCTTCATGGCCTCACCCCTATTTATCTTTGTCACCTCCACCAGCCCTACAAGTCTTCCCTGGAACTCTCCTCTGACTCTGGTCTCTTCGCCCCAACATTAGCAGTCTGCGTCTTCAGCTGCTGAGTCCATACTCTCGAATTCCCTCCCTAAACCTCTCCATTTGTTCAGCTCCCTCTGCTCCTTTGACCTTAAAGCTCACGTCTTTGATCAAGCATTCGGACACCCCTCCTAATATCTCTTCCATTGTCTGGGAATCTATTACGTTCCTATGCATCTGTGAAGTGCCTTAGGAAATTTTTCTAAGTTAAAGGTGCTATTTAAAGGCAAATTGTTGGTGTAGTTTGGATCTTCGCACAGTTGGGAGCTGTTGTGCTGATGTTGGTGAGCAGCTCCACTGGAAATGTCACCGTGCTGACCAATCCCTGCTGTCAATTCAACAACAACAACTTGCATTTATATAGCGCCTTTAATGTAGTAAGGATGTCCTTGCCATGGAGGGAGTGCAACAAAGGTTTACCAGACTGATTCCTGGGATGGCAGGACTGACGTATGAGGAGAGATTGGGTCGACTAGACCTATATTCACTAGAGTTCAGAGGAATGAGAGGTGATCTAGGAACATAGGAACAGGAGTAGGCCATTCAGCCCCTCGTGCCTGCTCCGCCATTTCATAAGATCATGGCTGATCTGTGATCTAACTCCATATACCTGCCTTTGGCCCATATCCCTTAATACCTTTCGTTGCCAAAAAGCTATCTATCTCAGATTTAAATTTAGCAATTGAGCTAGTATCAATTGCCGTTTGCGGAAGAGAGTTCCAAACTTCAACAACCCTCATCAAAACATATAAAATTCTAACAGGACTAGACAGACTAGATGCATGGAGGATGGTCCTGATGGCTGGGGAGTCCAGAACCAGGGGTCACAGTCTCAGGATATGGGGTATGCCATTTGGAACCGAGATGAGGAGAAATTTCTTCACTCAGAGGGTGATGGACCCGTGGAATTTTCTACCACAGAAGGCAGTGGAGGCCAAGTCATTAGATGTATTCAAGAAAGAGATAGATATATTTCTTAATGCTAAAGGGATTAAGGGATATGGGGAAAAAGCGGGAACAGGGTACAGAGTTAGACAATCAGCCATGATCATTTTGAATGGCGGAGCAGGCCCGAAGGGCCGAATGGCCTACTCCAGGAGCGTTATCAAACAAAATTTGACACCGAGCCACATAAGGAGATATTAGGACAGGTGACCAAAAGCTTGGTCAAAGAGGTAGGTTTTGAGGAGCATCTTAAAGGAGGAGAGAGAGGTAGAGAGGCGGAGAGGTTAAGGAGGGAATTCCAGAGCTTAGGGCCTAGGCAGCTGAAGGTGGAGCGATTTAAATCGGGGATGCGCAAGAAGCAAGAATTGGAGAAGTGCAGAGATCTCAGAGGGTTGTTGGGCTGGAAGAGGTTCCAAAGACAGGGAGGGGCGAGGCCATGGTGGGTTTGAACACGAGGATGAGAATTTTAAAATCGAGGCATTCCTGCACCTGGAGCCAATGTAGGTCAGGGGTGTCACTTTATACAAAATTTACTCCAGGGCCAGTGCTGAATTTTGTTGGCTGAAAATCCATAATCTTAATCGGTATCCAGGACCCGTCTAGCAGAGGAAGCTGCAGGATTTCCAGTACAGCTGCATGCTGATAGGTTTCATCAGTAGCATCATCAGAGCAGCAACTAGATGCGTGTAATAACTTGAAAAGATGAACTTCCAGAGGAATGGAAAAGGAAAATTTAAACAGAAACATCCTGTACTAGATTGGTGCTGATTTTTAAAAAATCATTACACAGCATTGATTGGAGCAAACATTGATATTGCCACCTTAATAATTGTGTACATTAATGTAAAAGTGTTAATCAACGTAGGATCAGGTGGCCACAGGAAGGGGAAGGGAGCCGGACACGGGAGTACAGAAGCTCACTGTTGATCGGTTTGATCTCTTATTTTTGTAGTCACTTGTGCAAGGCCTGATGTTCTCTCATTTTCCTTGTTACATCTTTGGTCTGCTCTAAATCTTGTGCATTCTCCCCCATCTTCTGTGAGCTTGCTCTGAATTGCCTGTATCAGCTGGGCTGCTGTGTAAAGGTGTGGTACTGCGGTGTGGCAAATTCAGTACAAATAATAGTCACGTTTGTTTCATTAGTTATAGTGGTGTAAACATATTATCAGCTTTGGAGCACTGTTCTGATCCAAACGCAGTTAACATCAGACACAGACTACCACTGATTATTATGATATCTGATGTATCAGTACAACAACAAAATGCATTTGCATAGGCCCCATTAACGTAGAAAACACCCCAAGATGCTCACAGAGGTGTAGAAAAAACAAATAAAAGAAACCAAGCCGTGGTGGGAGAGTTAGCAGGGGTGACCAAAAGTTTAGTTGAAAAGATGTTTTTTGAGAAGGGTTAAAAGGTGTAAAGAGAAACGAGGAGGCAATAGGGTTTAGGGAAGGTATTCCAAAGAATAGGGCTAAGGTTGCTGAAGGCTCTGTCACCATGTTGAGAAAAGAGGGCGAAATTCATAAAAGATCAGAGTGAAGAGGACAAAAGGGTGCAAGAGGAGATGCTGCAGAGGTGGACTCTGCAACCTCCATGGGCCGCAGCCTTGGAGGGATTTTTAAATAAGTATGAGGTTTTTAAATTCAATACATTTGTGGTCTGGAAATTTGTGATCATTTAATGAGGATGAGGGTGATGGTTGAATGGAACAGGATATGTGTGGCTGAACTTTAGACAAGTTGTAGCTTATGGAAAGTGAAGGATGGGAGGAGAGCAAGGAGGACATTAGAGAAATTGAGTCTAGAGGTTGCAAATGCATGGTTAAGGGTTCAAGTGGGGTAGGGCTAAGATAGGGATGAAGGCAGATAATGTGGAGGTGGAAGTAAGGGGTCTTGGTGATGGATATGGTGTGGGCTATGAAGTTCAACTCTGGGTCAAGGAGGACGCTGTTTGCACACTCCGATTCTGTCCAAGCGACTGGCTGGAAGGGGGATAAAGTCAACTGCAAGGGAGCATTGTTAATGGATAAAAATGATGGTTTCTGTCTTTCACACAAAGGGTAACGGAAATCTGAACTCTCTTCCAAAAATGTGGATGCTGAGTCAGTTGAAATTCTCAAGACTGCGATCGATTGATTTTTGTTAGGTAAGGGTATCAAGGGATATGGAAAAAAGGTTGGAAAATGGAGTTGAGGTACAGATCAACCATGATCTAATTGAATGGCGGAACAGGCTCAAAGGGCTAAATGGCTTACTCCTGTTCCTATATACCAGATGTTCAGTTGAAGGAAATTTTGACTCACCCATAACAATGTTAGATAGGCAATCTGACAGTATGAAAGTGGTCATGGGGGTCAGGGAAGTGGAAAAGAAGTAGAGCTGGGTGTCAGTGGCATACATATGGAAGCTGATCCCATGCTTGTGGATGTTGTCACTGAGGGGCAGCTTATAGATGAGGAAGAGGAGGGAACTGGGGATAGATCCTTGAGGGACTCCGGAGATGACTATGAGAAACCATTGCTGGAGATTCAATGACTGTATTCAGACAGGTAGGAAATGGAACTACAAGAGGTCAAACCCACAGAGCTGGACAACAGAAGAGGGGTGATGTAGTAGAATGGTCAACCATATCAAATGTTGCAGAGAGCAGTGCAGAAGCTGGACTGCAGAGATTTGAACAGGTAGTTTTGGGAGAGGTGGGCATGAAGCATCTCTCTTCCTGGCCATACTAATATTGCGCCCCAATCTCTTTTCTGTATTCTCTTTCTGAATGTCATGTTTCTCCTCCTGCTCACCCTAAGTCCCCATTGTTGTGCTGCTGCAGCAATTTGTTTCCTAGCTGAGAACAGCTGCCTCTTTCAGGAAGTAAAACATTAATTTTAGTTATCATGGCACTGGTTCAGAAATGATTGTTGTCCTTTCAGTAAGCAGAATTCTATCTGTGATTTGCAAACTTTTTTTTAGGACAGCTGCTTGGCAAACCCAAGCTATGTTCCTGAGTGAAAAGTGATTACTGTAAATAGATAGCAAGAGTGGCTGTAAAAGATTTGTATGTGTGGGTTTATAGATAAACACCAACCTGAGTTAGATAATTACCAGATAACTTTCGGAGTGAAGTTTTCTAACAACAAGTGGCACACTGTCAGAGTATAAAATAGATAGAACCTATTAAATGCAACCTAAAGTGTGCGATGTGCAAAGTTTGCTATAGAAAAAGTGACTTGAAAGAGTTGAGCAGAGAGGGAGATTTTAAGAACAGAGATGCGACGAATTCCATGCCAAAGCCCTTTTCTCAGTTCCCAGTTTTGGATGAGGCACAATGTGTCAATCCTTAGCAACAAATTCCAGTTTAGCCTCCATTTATTTCAAAAATCACCTCGAACCTTTTCTCTCCCCCTCCCCCAAGCTCTGATTAAGAACATGGCTCAGGAAGCAGTACAGGGCGATATGATCAAAAAGTGAGTGAGACACACCACAAGGCCATTAAACGAATACTGTTGGATTTTAAATGGGGGGGGGGGGGGAGATGCATGAAAAAAAAAGTCGAGTCTCAGTCCAAATGAATGACAGTTCTAGATTCGAGTTCAAATCGCCGACATACAACTATTTGTAGGAAACTGGATATTATGAAAGAACAATAACAATCCCCTCCTCCCCCCCGCGTCCGCATTCAGTTCACTTGCGGGGTTTTTGCTGCGTCCGACTCGCCGTACGGGCTGACGTACCACGTGACCCGCGGGCTTATAAAGGGAGGCCGCAGCCGCGGCGAGTCACTGGCTTCCCACGGGCAAAGATGGCGTCGAGTAGTCGGTAAGCGGCGGTCGCCGACGACGCCTCTCGCCGGGTTTATTTTGATATCTCCTATACGTGCATCACCGTGATGTTGGGTGGGTGGGGGGAGGGGTACTGCTGCCGCTGCCGCCGAGGAGACGGGGCCCCGGAACTTTTAACAGGAGCGGGTCTGGTGGATGGGGGTTTCTTCCGTTGGGCGGCTGGTTGCCGGTGGCGGAGTCTCGCGGTTCCCAGTGCGCGGGCTCGCGCGCGAGCCGTTTGGGGTGGGGGTGAAGCGTCTCGTGGTCCCTAATCCGCGGGGCTCGCGCGAGTGTGAAGGTGTGGTCCCGCGAGCCTAGTCCGCGGGCTCGTGCGAGCCGTTTGGGGGAGTGGGGGGGGGGGGGAGAAGAGTCTCGTGGTGCCTGGTCCGCGGGCTTGAGCGAGCGCGCGATGTGCGCGAGGAGGAGGAGGGGGGGGGGTCTCGTGGTCGCGGGCTCGCGCAAGCGGAGTGTTGGGAGCCCGAGAGTTCGACAGCGCGCGCGGAGGGAGGAGGAGGAGGAGGGGGGGGGGGGGCGCAGCCGTCTAATCCGGATCCCTTTGTCTCCGTTTTAAGCGCCGCTGTGGCTCCGGATCTCATTATTCCGGCTCCCGGAGCCCGCACGGCCCTATTTCCCCCCTTTACCTTGTGTTTGAATTGCCACACGTGTCCTGATTCCCCCAACCCACGGAGGAGACCTCGGCTGTCGGGTTTGTTTATACCGCCCCCCCCCCCCCCGGGGGCTCCTTACGAGACCGTTCATGTCCTTTGACAGGCGGCCCGGTTGGTGCTGCAGCTCTCGTGTGATCCCTTTCGATTTCGTTTCTAACCGCGAACCCCAGTAATCGGGGCGCAGTCGGGAGGTTTTGCAAAACCACCTCGACTGGGATGACTGCAGCCGGTGCAAGCCCAGCTTTGAAAGTTGGCATTGTGAAGCTTTTCTAAATTGTTCCGAACGTTTCCTTCTCGCCGGCTTTATTCGGGTGCTGATTTGTTTCTTTGCAGCATTTATTTGTTTTCAATTCTGTATCTTCAATCCGAGTTGATTCTGGCGGAGGGGATGAGATGAAATATAGCTGACGAGGGTGAAATGAAAGCTGTGGGGAGAGGACTGACTGACTTGTCATTATATTGTGAAGTCATAACTGGTGTCACTTTTAATGCAGTGTTTCAGCTGTAGTTTTGAGTTTGATGTGCACCTGTTCTTTATCCTATGTGTTATGCAGGAAAGCAAGTTATAGATAATATACTGAAGAGAGATGCATGATTTACACCACAAAAGGAGACCTCTTGAGACCATAATATAAACTTCAGATTGACATTAAATCCATATGGGAATAGGGCAGGCAGATCCAGTTGAAAAGCTAGTTTCTATTCCCATGGATTTATTTCATGTATGTAAGCTGAAGTTTAGATTATAGTCTCAAGACTGTACATCCTGTTAAATAATCCAATGAGGGATTGGGGAGGAAGAAGTGGCAAAGGCAGCTTTTTTTTTTAAGTGCAGGTATTATTGGCTGCAACATTTTGGATGATTAAATAAACTGTTGGAGCTTTGTTGCATGATCTAATCATTCATGGATGCAAGAGCTGAATGCTTGAGGGGTAGTGAATGTAGCTGCTTTTGACACAAAGGCATTATTTGCCTGAGTATGGCACCAAAGACCCCTAGCTAAACTAAAGTCAGCAAGTGTTCAAAAGAGAGCTGGAGGAGTTCCTGCAAGTGGAAGATATCTCTATAGAAAGTTGACTGGGATAGTGATTGGTACCGGTCACTGGTTTTCTGGAGCTTTCTTGGTTGTCTGCAGGGTTTGGAGAAGAATGAGGTTTTTTCCTTTTTTTGCCTCAACCAAAAGATTGTGGGGCATTGTTGGGAAGGGGTGGGTGGAATGGGTTTAATGGTGTGTGTAGGCTTGATTGACCAGCTGGTCCTTTCCTGTCCTTTTTCGCACGTTTGTAACTTGGCTTGGGCTGATGTTGCAAATAATATTCGTGCCACAAGTGGCAGACGGTAACAATCTCCAACAGGAAAGCCCAACCACCTCCTTCTGACCTTCAATGGCGCCACCATCACTAAGTCCCCCACCATCAACATCTTGGAAGGCCACTACTGATAAGCTTAACTATAGTAGCCAAATCCACACTGGCGACAAGAGTAGAGCCAGGCTGGGTACTTTGCTAAGAGTGGCTTACCTCCTGACTTCAAAGTCTCTCCACCATCTACAAGGCTCAAGCCGTGTGATGGAATACTCGCCATTTGCCTAGTTGGGTGCAGCCACATCAACACTGTCCAATGCTGCAGTGTGTACAATGTATAGGATGCACTGTAGCAATTCACTAAGCTTACTTGGACAGCAACTCTCAGCCTTGTGACCTCTACTGTTGAGGTTGAGAGCAGCGTAGTTGACAGTAATTGTGACCATGCCAGCATTGTTCGCACCCTGTAATCCAACTAAAAATCAGAATTCCTTAACTTTTGTTAAACTTGGAATGCACTCCCATTCACTTCATATAGACAGCATTTATACATTTGCAATTTTTCAGTAGGATAAATCATTGCTATCATATGCCACTAAGTTATTAAAAATTAGTGTTGTAGAATCCTGTCCATTCGCTTGGAAGAAAACAGGCACCTAGCTAGATCCACTTTCTTGACTTCATTTTGAAAGGAAGACCCACTCCCCCCCCCCCACCTTGCAACTGCCGACTTGTGGTTGGGTACAGCAGCTGTCCTTCATTGTGTTCATTTTTTCATGTTTGAGCTCCAGCAATGTGTTGATGGGTTGTTTGACTGTGGATGATGGTGCTCTTTCCAGCAGGAGTCAGAGTAATGATCAGGAGTAGATGCCGTCCCGTCTCCCCATTCCCCCACCAAATGAATGGCCTGGAGTCTTCTGGTGTGTATAACAGTATTACACTGGGCCTTGCCTTTACCCATTTGGCCAACAGGAGTGAGGACTTGCATTCTAACTTATACGTTCTCCCTCTATCCCATGCTAATACTGCTCTTTAATTGGCCATTGTTAAGTAGTGTGAGGGGGACCTGAAATGTATCCTGATATTTTTCTTGTGCCCCTCCCTGCAGGGAAAGACCTGGTCTCTGCTTGGCACATCCTCATGAGATTAGCAAATTGGATTGTAGAAAATCCCAAGAGTGAATGTGTTGTGCTCCATCATGGTGCAGTGCATTGATACTGTATTGCATAACCTAATTGCCTTGCATGTCTGAAGTTTTTTTTAATTAGGCACACTAGTTTTATTGCATAGCAGGCATAATACATAATTGCAGAAACAAAACAAGGTTGTCATAATGTGCTGGTGTTATGATTTTATCCCTGATGACTCAGTTGAGCCCTACTAATCAAGAATGTCCCAGGTTTGATGTGTGCTGAGTTAGCTGATCTCACTTGGGGCAACCCTAGCCTCAACATATCTCTGTATAGTGCTATCATAATTCTTATTTATTAGAGACAACATTGTGTATATTACCCAGAAGCCTGCAATTGGTAACTTATGTATTATGCTCAGTTACACAGTTTAGTAATTAACTTTTGACATTGTTAATTGTGTGCCCCATTTCTCAAATAACCACAGTTCTCAGTTAGCCACTGTCCCATGTCCAATTGAACACAGCTCAAGTACTCTGGTTTTGGTCACTGGTGTAAATTTTAAAAACTGACATTCTTCCTGCATAGTATTTTTGGGAAAATAACTTCTGCAGCACTGTAAATCTGTAGTTTTTAAACTAAGGTCTGTAGAAACATGTGAAGTTGTTGATTTTGATTGCTAATGATTATGAAGGGTAGAAAACATTTGTGTACTCATTAGCTGAGATCTGTCAGTGTGGGAAATACTGAATGGGGATCCCTGGGCTCATTGTTGGGGTCACTACTGTATCTAATTTTACATAAAAGACTTCGATTCAAGTACCCAATGCTAAATTGTCAAATTTGCCATGATACCAAATGAGGAAAGGCAGTGGTGTCTGAGGAGGCAGCTTAAATTACAGGATGAGTTGGACAAGATATATAAGTGGGAAGAACAATTCAGACAGTGTAAAGTAATCCACATTAGAAGAAAAAACAAGCAATACACATATATTTTGTGAATGTTGTTAAAATAGCTAATGATGTGAGAGAATGACCCAGGAGTCCCGGTAGACTCAGTGCTCAACATGCCCAACCATTGCAGAGCAGTTTAGAATGTTGCATTCTACAGCTCTGGCTATGTAGTTGAAAGTCAGAGTTTTGTGGCCAAAATGTATAGTTCTCTTGTCTGGCCATGTGTTGAACCGTGCATCCAGTTCTGATTGCTGAGAGTCAAAGATGATGTTCAAAGGCAGGAGATGGTGCAGAGAAGTGCCTTGAGACTAATTCCTAGTGTCAGAAGTCTGAATCATGATGAGAAACTAAAGAAACTTGGGCTTTACTGTCAGGAAAGGAGGTATCTGAGGGGTGATCGTAAGAGATATGAGATAATGGAATGGAAAAGAGAATTCTGGAATATTACTTTAAACTGTGTTGGACAAGGGGGACACAGGTTCACACTCGAAGATAAATTTAGGATTGATACCAATAATTTCTTCAGTGATTAGTGGATGGACTAGACGACCAGGAAGAGTAATGGAGGTTTAAAAAAAACCCTGGAATTTTGAGAAATTGAATGTTGAGATGGCATTTTAGTATTTTTCTGGGTGATGAATTAAGATGGGTCTTCCTTTTCAGTAATTTTCTTGATTATAAAACACTGCTACCATTTTAATTAAATACTGCTACTGCTGCAGTAGATAAATAACAAGAAATAATGATCTCTACTAAATGAATATCCGATTATTGTGTTTTAACTTTGATTTCCAGCATGTGTAGATTTTTTACCTCTTTATTAAAGACTCTCACTCATTTTGCTTTTTAATCATGAAATTTA
The DNA here is from genome assembly GCF_035084215.1 of Heptranchias perlo. Classification (NCBI taxonomy): domain Eukaryota; kingdom Metazoa; phylum Chordata; class Chondrichthyes; order Hexanchiformes; family Hexanchidae; genus Heptranchias; species Heptranchias perlo. Next base: position 15,080,600 of record NC_090333.1, on the reverse strand, counting down.
CCACTAATGTTTTGCATTTTACTGAAAAACCAGAAGTAAAACCTGTGGGGAAATATTTCATTGGTGTTGTAAGTAAGGGATATTTCTGAAGTTGTGGTTAAGACTGTTGGGTATTATGGGGAGAGCTTTACTCAGCATCAAACCAGGAGCTTGAGTAGACGTAGGTTAAGTTTGTATCTGGTTGTACGTGAAGTGAATGATGCCAGGTGGGTGCAAATAGAAGTATTCTGTTCAATAGTGATCTTTCTTTAAAAACAATCTTATGACCATATTAATGGTGCATTCGTGAAGTGTCATTGAGAATTACAATGCAGTAGTGTTATGAAGGATATTAAATATACAAATGTATTTCTAGGAATGAGAAGTTCTAGATTAATTGATCTAACCTTTTTCATATCCCATCTACACCCACAATGTTATGTTATCATTTTAAGATGTTGTAATTGTGAAGAATGTTAACCTACACAGTCATGATAGGAAATACCAATGTGTCTGACTGCATCACATGTATATTTGATATTAACACCATAATGCGATATGCTGTATATTTACAGTCCAGTTTACATACATTTCTGTTCTCGAGCTGATGGGGCTAATGGCATTGCAAAATGGAAAGTGAATTACTTGTTAAAATGTTATATATTCATCAAAAACAATACCAATTTTAATTGGAGTTTTTAGCTGCATGATTTTAGTGTTCAGAAAATGTAGTCTGATCAGAATGACCTGTTCCTAAACATACTGTATGTAAATGGTAACGTTTAAAATGTGCACACTACCAGTTGCTAGACCTGTTTTAATTACTTTTTTAGTTTGCATCTTCCTGTATATTATGTAGATTGTGCTAAATCTAGTGGCTTTCAACAAGCCATGATTTGGACTTGTATATTTTTCATATGAGTAATACTTAATTTCCACTGATGATCAGACATTAGAATGTCATAATCGCACCATCAAACCAATCAAATGTACCAGATTCAATAATCAGTGACTACTTCTGGAGTAGGTTTCATTTGGGACCTGTTGGACAGTGAGGTAGTGGTTTTGTATTTGACTTCTTGCCAATACTGACTTCTCCAACCCCACTGTAACTCCTGAAAGATGGTGTCAGCTATCGTTATAGAAAATAATTTTACTATGCAGAAATAGAATGTGCTAGTGCACTCATTTACAGGAAAAATTCAGAAATTTGGCTACGAATGGGTAGAAATCTAGTGACATCATGGACTCCCGAGGGTCCTGGGACCACTGTTCAAAATTCTGTGGGGCAGTAGATATTAAAACTCCTTTGCAAATATATTTGGAATTAACCCAAAAAGATTGAAAGCTTTCATGCTATGGGCCATTCCTTAGCCAAGTGACCTCTTCCCAGATCTCCACTGCTTTGTAACCAGCTATCTGTAGTTGCACAAAAGGATCTTGAGAGGGAGCATCTAATATCCATATTTCCTCAGATGATATGCTGAAATGGTAAATAATTTTGTGGGGTTCCTCGTATTCACACCTGCGTCCTTCCCCCTATGGCATATTACACAGTGCCCCGTTGATTGATTAAATCAGCATCTCCTTTCAGCTAGCAAGGCAGCTGCCTTTCTACCAAATACCCACGTGGTGCTTTGATTGGCATTGATGAAATTCTGCTAACTGAGGCGTATGAGATTATGTTGAGCTGTGTTGGGACTTAAATCTATTACCATGTTGACAGTGCACTAGTAGTAAGCTGTTCTAAACCTATGGGTCCATATTAGTTTTGCTTTTAAAAATGGTGATATTTACAGTAAAATGTAGATAAATATTGAAGTTCTGTGTATTATGTCTTTTGATATTTTTGTGTTGATTTTGCTTCCTTTTAGTGGGGATCCGTTACCCAGGGTGCAATGTCCAAACCATCCAGATGCTATATTGGTAGAAGATTACCGTGCTGGTGACATGATCTGCCCTGAATGTGGGCTTGTAGTAGGTAAAAAGTGTTTACATTACTTGCATAGATCTATATATTATAATGTATATAAAATGTGTGTGTATGTACTTATTTCTGTTGTGTTGTCTTATCACTGTGCATTGAGTACTATTTGAGATTGAGGCTGCTTTAACAAAACGAAAATCTGTTCCTCAAAAAGGAAAGTAATTATGCTTTACTGTGTATCGTACTTATTTGCTCATTGTCAATCACCTATAATACTGTGCCATTTATACATGCAGATGTCTGTGTATCTGACCTGCATCACATCTGTTGACCAGCAGCCAAGTGTTTGCCATCTCCTGGCCTGAAGTGTTTGTGGCCTTGGAATTATCGAGACCACTGTTAGCAGTCCAAAGATATATTTTGTTTACCAAATGTTACAAGGCCGCACTATTCCCTTAACACCCCTAATGTTGCAGTATCATAAGTTGCATATAATGCAGTTTCATTTGAGAGATTTGCCTGATCAGCTAAAATTTCTAGGAACTTTTTTGGGAAAATTGATAGATGTTTGCATGTAACATGTTTTTCTTTCAGTGAATAGGTAGATAATCCAGGCATGTTGATGTGAAATTAAACATTGGTGCATGTGTTATCCACAGCTTTCTGTCCATATTTACTGCTTGCCCACCTCTATTGCATGCTGCCTGCTTCTGCTGTCTGTTTCCCAGTCAGATTTTCAGGATGAAGGGTTCATTGCATCTTCTAAAATGTAGCACTGTCACCATGAAGTACTGACAACTGGCAAGACTGTTGTGGTTAGCAAAATTTGTCATTTAAAATCCAGCCATCTGGGATCCCAGCTGCTTTTTTTAAAATGCTAGCAGTAAGGAAACTTGCTATAGGGAAAGTTTGGTTTTGAAAGATTACTTAAGATGGATATGTAAATATTATATCACAACCACTTTCCCTACACCATAAATCCTGTTGCAGTGCAAATGTTGTGCCCTTTAGCAAAAATTTGATAGTTGGCTAATGTTGGCCTGAAATGATCTTGATATGATGCAGAGGGATTACTTATGGAAAGCAAGGGTATTATACTGTTTTTATATTTCCATGGGTGGCACTAAATACTACAGCAATTATGATGTCCAGATCAAATCATTTGATTATCCATGTTTTGAAGTTTTTCAAGCAAGTGTTATTAGGCTGTTAATATACTCCTGTAGATGCCTTGTTATGGTGCGCACAAGCACTTTATTGTGAGAATTTAGACTGGGGGATAAAAAGAAAATTTGTAATAAATTGTTTATCTGTATCATTAATTATTAAATGTTTCAATTTTACTGTTTCAAATTGCAATCTGTTTGTAGTGTTTAGTTTCTTGAAATAAAATGTGTATTGGGGGAATTCATATTAAGTAATGGAAGAAAGAAGTTAAGAAAACCTCAAACACTTGCACTAATTTTTCTGGTGCACATACTTTATTTTGTCCATTTATACATATTAACTTTGACAAAGTTGTGCATGGTTGGCAAATCTGAATACATTGCTGGCACTTGGTCTATTTAAGTAAATGAAGTTTAGATTAGGGTTCCTAATGTACTGTATTTTCTGTGGTTACTGGTGTAATTTGCTTTTTGCTATGTTTGCCTAGATCTTTCAAGGATGTTTGAATCAAAACTTTGCTTTATGTACACTATCTGATGTTCCCTACTGTACTGCTTTTGCAATTTTGTTTATCCTGGAGCTAAAAACATCAATTTGGACACATTCTACTGCACACTGGACTACTTTGGTAGCCTTGATTACCAAACATTATTGTTCCTAAGGTTACTCTTCATCCCGCCTTGAAGATGTTAAAGTTGATCCTTTTTGGGGGGAAAACCCAGAGTGATTACATAAATGCTTCCCTCACTCTGTGGGATGAGACTCTTACATAACTAATTGATAACTAGTTTTCTTAAATAGATTGCACTCTGTCTCGTTCTTACAGTCCCCACTGCATATAGTGGAAATGTTCATCTGAATGCGATTTGCTGGCTATACGCAATGGTTGGTGTCGGTGTCCATCCGTCCCATCCTAATGCAGCCCAACAAGTTGATCGTCTGTCTTTCTTGCTGCAGCCAAGTGCTGGACTGAGTCTCTGGTGATTTAGTCTCCATTTTTCCTGCCATTGCAGGGGAGATAAAGAAAAGGCCTTGAGTTTTCTATTTGGTGATAATCTGCCACAAAAGTCTGTGTAATCAATCAATTTTATAGAAGCATTGATATTCCAGCACAGAAGGAGATTATTTGGTCCATTGTATCTGTGCGCTCACTCCACATCAGCACCACCCACTCTAATCTGATTTTCTGCCTGTGCGTAACACGAATGAGTGGTTTAGACCGGTGTTTCTCCCAGTTCTATAACCACGTCTGCTCTTTAATTGAAATAAAGTTCCACGATGATCAGTGTGAAATAATTCATTGAATTGTCAGTCTTAATGCAGCTGTTTCTGATCAACATAAACAGAGCACTTAAGTCACTAAGTGACCAGCAACTTTGAAATTGATGTTCATGCAACTGGATAATGGTTATCGCTTTTTGGATGATACAAGCGACTGTCTGTTTTCAGTGGTGGGGAGTGTATTTTTAAAGTCTTAATTGTTAAATAGGATCATCTTTAAGTAGATATGCAACATGATATAAGAGCATATTTGTTCACAGGAAAAGTGACGTTTAGAAAATGTTAACTCTGGCAATGAAGAATTGACAGGAGCTGAGCAGGAGTTGGAATGTTTTCCTCATTCTCCTTTGCAACTACTACCGACTATAGTTGGGTTCCTAATCTCAACTGTATCACTGTGGGGAAACCCCAAAGGGAGGTCAAACACTTGTAGATAAAATGGGAGATTGAGTTGTTCCATGCCAACTATTGGTGCAGACGTGAGATCAGATCCTAAGTGCTTTTGGGTATTGATGCCGTTGCCAAGTTCCAAGAATGAATTGCAACTTGGTGACGTTATTAAAACTGAATTGATTTTCCATGGCAAAACTAGTGCAATCCAAAAGAAGGTAAGCATCATAAAATGTCATATAGCATGTCTATAATAAAAATCTTGAGCCTGAGTGCAGTCCCCATTTCCTTTTATGAACTTTTATTTTCAAGTTATAAACTCTCCTCATTTTCATATTTCCATTATAAATTCCTGTGCCCCAATTTATAATGGAAACTACCTTTGTAAATGCCTCACTGCAACTGCACCCTCTGTCCCATGGAAATGCTGCAGCAGTATGAAAATGACTGAATTTGTGCCTTGAAAATGGGAGCTAAATTACATCTGCATGATTTGGCCCAATTATCCTCCTTATCCTGCTTCATCTTAAAAACTGCACTTAATCTTGACTGTTCATGTGGAATGCAATGCATCGACTGGTATGATGTATGAATATAAAATGCAATCAGAGTCTAAGGACCGGTGATAGTTGGTCATTTTAGAGAATATAGTGGAATATCTTGGCCACCCCATTGTTCATAACACTAGAAAATTTAATGATTAGGGCTTTTATTGTATATATTGGCATGGGCTCTATATACTGCTAAGGGAGTAACTTAATTTGGGTAGAATTTATGTCCATATGAATCTTGGACAGATGTTGTTTGATGGCTGACCTAGTGTGATTTGGATGAGATTTTCCTGCTAAGCTTGACTATCTCTTCCTACAGGTGATAGAGTTATAGATGTTGGCTCAGAGTGGCGAACGTTTAGCAATGACAAAGCAACAAAAGACCCATCTCGAGTTGGTGATGCCCAGAATCCACTGCTAAATGGTGGTGATTTGTCAACCATGATTGGAAAGGTAAGAATGTGGCTTGATCAACAGAATAGGCACATAAAACATTTACATAAATTACTTCTCTTCTGCAACTCTTTAATGTTATGAAATAGTTTTCACAACACTTATGTAGAAATTGTTTCCAAAGAAATGCAAGATTCCCCATCTCTATCTTCTATTTCCTCTAGCTTTTCTGAATCCTTGTGATAAAGTTTCACAGGCATTAATCGTCTTCCTCGACTATGAGCTTTAGACACTGGGTGTTGCCAGGTTACTTGACCACTCTTTCCCCCTCCCCACTAATCTAGGGACACCAAAGCCTGTTGTAGTGCTGCTACCATTGCTCTGGCAGTGATCCAGTAACTCAGTACAGATCACATATGGAACCCAGCTCCTTTCTAGTTATTATGCCTGAGCTGAGCCATTGTTGGGGGAGGAGGGGGAAAGAGGAGAGAATTACTGTGGTTGGTAAATCACTGTCATCTTAAAGGTGCTTTCACATTGACACTTGCTTAGCTCAGGTTGCAGGAGAGAGGTGTCTGTACTGGTTCCCATGTTTGCACTGGTAAAGCTGGCTTCCTGATCTCATGGGCAGTTGTAAACCTGCTCCATGGTGTAGCATGTTGGCATTACCCATATGCTAACTATATTCTTAAGTTCCCCAAGCTACTGAATTGCTGATCTTCTCTGAATTGTTGTGAAGTTGGAGGACAATAGTTTCCCTATAGTGGAATTGCTTATTTCCTGGTGACCAGCTCACAGAAATACTGACAGAAGCTTGGGAGCCAGTTCCCTGCAGGTGGTTGACTGATGCCCTCAGAAGTGGCTTAGCATATCACTCTGGTGTAAAACAATCGGCAACTGGGGGTGGGCAATAAATGCGGCCTTGCCAGTATTGCCTACATTCTGTGAACAAGTAAAGGCGGCAAAAGGTATACATGACCCAAAAGGCTGGGGGAAACAAAGGAAGTAGATGGTTAAAGTTGAATTCCCTTTGTTGAATAGATTGAATTGCTGAATTAGCCCTTCCATTGTATAAATAGTATGGCCAAATATGTGTGTTTGATCAAGTTACTGGTTGTAGAACAATTCTGTGGATATATTGGCTGTTTCATAGAGAAAGCGCTTTACCAAGTAAAAGGCTTTTGACAAGGCCTCTATCCAGAATAGGATTTTAAAAAAAACATGTAGCTGTAAAGCTGTCATCGAAGGTTTAGTGACATATTGCATGCCACTGGGTGCCAGAAAATGTCTGGCATTCTATACTGTTGCCACTAACATCATCCCCTCCTCCCTGGCTACTCGTTCAAGCTGAACCAAAAGGTACACAATCTTAGTCGACCCAGAGCTGAATTTCGAACCTTTAGCAAAAGGTTCAAAAGTTACATAACCACAAAAATTCCCTGCATCAACAGTCATCCTCGAATCTCACAGCTCCAGTACAAGTTGCAAAGCATTGGCAAGTACTGCTAGTCAATCTTTCAGATGAGAAGCAGTTCACAGGGTAGACACTTTTTAAAAAAAAAATTGTTCTCGGTAGAGAAATTCAGGCTAATTCCTACCTCTCCAAGTGGGGAGGAGCTATGAAGTCAAATCTGTAACCTAAATATGTCAAGCTCATGTGTAGGTTCAGCTAAAGATTTTGGTGTCTTCTGATATGATTTTCCTTGCCCTTGAAAGTAGCTCAACCCTTGCATACCTTTTCCTGTCTGACGTGTGTGTATTTGTCTCAAGTACCCTTGCTGCTCCTGTCACCTCTGAAAGCCACTTGGGTGTGAATTCAGAACACGGCCGTGTTTCCTCAGGGGCGATCACATAGTGCTTATCGGGATGTCTGAGTCATCGCACTGCGATTTCTCCTGTTTCATTTGTATGGGAATGTTGAACTGCAACATTCCCATACAAATGAAACAGGAGAAATCGCAGTATAGAAGACCATACCAAAGGCAGAAAATCTAATCTTCACTAGGTTGTGTAGTCCTGCTTTGCATCTTTCCCACATTCCCTCTGTACTTTGCTTTGCTCTGGAACTCTGTGTAAATTTGGGGCAGTCTTTTTTCTTCTGAAAAATCTCCATTGCCAGATCAAATTTAACTTGTGTCTGTGGTGGTGGGAGGTGGAAATGATATGTACAGTGATAGGAAAAAGTGAAAGCTAAACAAACTACTGAGGATTGTGCTGATGTCAGAGAGCCCATGGAATGTGGGGGGAGGTAACTTTTTTTATATAGTTTATCTTTACTATTGATGTGTACAGTGAGAATTGCAATTGACTGGTACTGGTTCGCTAGTTTCTAAAAAAAAAATCCAGTTACAAAGTAATTGGTGTGGCTTGAGTTGTGGACATTACTTGCTTTGCATTTCTCCACAGGGTACTGGATCCGCAAGTTTTGATGAGTTTGGGAATGCAAAATACCAAAATCGTCGGACTCTGACTAGCTCTGACCGAGCAATGATGAATGCGTTTAAGGAAATCAGCAATATGTCTGACAGAATAAACCTGCCCAGAAATATAGTTGTAAGTTCATGTAGCCTTTGATTTGTAATGGTATTGCTTCATTAATTTAATGTAATATAATGAACACATGAAATTTTAATATTGCTGCTAATTAAATGGCCTGAACGTCATTAAATCTTGCCTTTTCACTACTAGGATCGAACAAATAATTTATTTAAGCAAGTGTATGAACAAAAAAGCCTAAAGGGAAGGAGTAACGATGCCATTGCTTCTGCCTGTTTGTACATTGCCTGTAGACAAGAAGGTGTACCACGAACATTCAAAGGTAAGAGGATCTGGAATAAATTCCAAATGATAGTTTTTTTTTATTATTCGTTCATGGGCTGAGTGTGTCGCTGGCAAGGCCAGCATTTATTGCCCATCCTGAATTGTCCTTGAGAAGGTGGTGGTGAGCCGCCTTGAACCGCTGCAGTCCGTGTGGTGAAGGTTCTCCCACAGTACTGTTAGGAAGGGAGTTCCAGGATTTTGACCTAGCGACAATGAAGGAACGGCGATATATTTCCAAGTCAGGATGGTGTGAGACTTGGAGGGGAACATGCAGGTGGTGTTCCCATGTGCCTGCTGCTCTTGTCCTTCTAGGTGGTAGAGGTTGTGGGTTTGGGAGGTGCTGTCGAAGAAGCCTTGGCCAGTTGCTGCAGTGCATCCTGTGGATGGTACACACTGCAGCCACGGTGCACCAGTGGTGGAGGGAGTGAATGTTTATGGTGGAGGATGGGGTACCAATCAAGTGAGCTGCTTTGTCCTGGATGGTGTCGAGCTTCGAGTATTGGAGCTGCACTCATCCAGGCAAGTGGAGAGTATTCCATCACACTCCAGACTTGTGCCTTGTAGATGGTGGAAAGGCTTTGGGGAGTCAGGTGAGTCACTTGCTGCAGAATCCCCAGCCTCTGACCTCTTGTTGCCACAGTATTTGTGGTTGGTCCAGTTAAGTTTCTGGTCAATGGTGACCCCCAGGATGTTGATGGGGTTTTGGTGATGGTAATGCTGTTGAATGTCATGGGGAGGTGGTTAGACACTCTTGTTGGAGATAGTCATTGCCTGGCACTTGTCTGGCACGAATGTTATTTGCCACTTATGAGCCCAAGCCTGGATGTTGTCCAGGTCTTGCTGCATGCGGGCACAGACTTCATTATTTAAGGGGTTGCGAATGGAACTGAACACTGTGCAGTCATCAGCGAACATCACCATTTCTGACCTTATGATGGAGGGAAGGTCATTGATCAAGCAGCTGAAGATGGTTGGGCCTAGGACACTGCCCTGAGGAACTCCTGCAGCAATGTCCTGGGGCTGAGATGATTGGCCTTCAACAACCACTACCATCTTCCTTTGTGCTAGGTATGACTCCAGCCATTGGCGAGTTTTCCCCCTGATTCCCATTGACTTCAATTTTACTAGGGCTCCTTGGTGCCACACTCTGTCAAATGCTGCCTTGATGTGAAGGGCAGTCACTCTCACCTCACCTCTGGAATTCAGCTCTTTTGTCCATGTTTGGACCAAGGCTGTAATGAGGTCTGGAGCAGAGTGGTCCTGGCGGAACCCAAACTGAGCATTGGTGAGCAGGTTATTGGTGAGTAAGTGCTGCATGATGGCACTGTCGACTTCACCTTCCATCACCTTTGCTGATGATTGAGAGTAGACTGGGGTAGTAATTGGCCGGATTGGATTTGTTCTGCTTTTTATGGACAGGACATACCTGGGCAATTTTCCACATTGTTTGGTAGATGTCAGTGTAGCTGTACTGGAACAGTTTGGCTAGAGGCGCGGCTAGTTCTGGAGCACAAGTCTTCAGCACTACAGCCGGGATGCTGTCGGGGCCCATAGCCGTTGCTGTATCCAGTACACTCAGCCGATTCACATGGAGTGAATCGAATTGGCTGAAGACTGGCTTCTGTGATGGTGGGGATATTGGGAGGAGGCACTTCTTGCTAAAGATGGTTGCAAACACTTCAGCCTTGTCTTTTGCACTCACGTGCTGGACTCTGCCATCATTGAGGATGGGGATGTTTGCAGAGCCTCCTCCTCCCGTTAGTTGTTTAATTGTCCACCACCATTCACGACTGGATGTGGCAGGACTTCAGAGCTTTGATCTGATCTGTTGGTTGTGGAGTCGCTTAGCTGTGTCCATGGCATGTTGCTTCCACTGTTTGGCATGCATGTAGTCCCAAGCTGTAGCTTCACTACCTCTGGTGTACTGCCACCTCTGGTGGGTCTGTCCTACCGGTGGGACAAGACATACCCAGGGATGGTGGTGGAAGAGTCTGGGACGTTGGCTGAAAGGTATGATTCAGTTTTCAGTTGAGCGTTATCAAATTAATTTTACATTCTAAATAGTTGAACAAATATTTTGTTTCAGTCTTTACGGTAGAGGACACTAAGAATATCCCAACACTGGACAAACAAGGGGCTCTAGAGGGGGAGGAGCTAAATACGATTAAAATTGGTACTCAGTAAATTAATGGGACTCAAGGCGGATAAATCCCCCCTGGACCTGATGGCTTACATCCTAGGGTCTTGAGGGAAGTGGCAGTAGGGATTGTGGATGCTTTGGTAATAATTTTCCAAAATTCTCTGGACTTGGCAAAGGTCCTGGCAGATTGGAAAACTGCTAATGTAACTCCCTTATTTAAATAGGGTAGTAGGCAGAAGGCTGGAAATTGTAGACCAGTTAGCCTAACATCTGTGGTGGGTAAAATTTTGGAGTCTATTAAGGAGACAGTAGCAGAACATTTGGATAAACATAATTTAATAGGACAAAGTCAGCATGGCTTTACGAAAGGGAAGTCATGTCTGACAAATTTGCTTGAGTTCTTTGAGGACATAACGTACAGGGTGGATGAAGGGGAACCAGTGGACGTAGTATATTTAGACTTCCAGAAGGCATTCGACAAGGTGCCAAATAAAAGATTATTGCTCGAGATAAAGAATCACTGGATTGGGGGTAATCATAGAATCATAGAATCATAGAAGTTACAACATGGAAACAGGCCCTTCGGCCCAACATGTCCATGTCGCCCAGTTTATACCACTACGCTAGTCCCAATTGCCTGCACTTGGCCCATATCCCTCGATACCCATCTTCCCCATGTAACTGTCCAAATGCTTTTTAAAAGACAAAATTGTACCCGCCTCTACTACTGCCTCTGGCAGCTCGTTCCAGACACTCACCACCCTTTGAGTGAAAAAATTGCCCCTCTGGATCCTTTTGTATCTCTCCCCTCACCTTAAATCTGTGCCCCCTCGTTATAGACTCCCCTACCTTTGGGAAAAGATTTTGACTATCGACCTTATCTATGCCCCTCATTATTTTATAGACTTCTATAAGATCACCCCTTAACCTCCTACTCTCCAGGGAATAAAGTCCCAGTCTGTCTAACCTCTCCCTGTAAGTCAAACCATCAAGTCCCGGTAGCATCCTAGTAAATCTTTTCTGCACTCTTTCTAGTTTAATAATATCCTTTCTATAATAGGGTGACCAGAACTGTACACAGTACTCCAAGTGTGGCCTCACCAATGCCCTGTACAACTTCAACAAGACATCCCAACTCCTGCATTCAATGTTCTGACCAATGAAACCAAGCATGCTGAATGCCTTCTTCACCACCCTATCCACCTGTGACTCCACTTTCAAGGAGCTATGAATCTGTACTCCTAGATCTCTTTGTTCTATAACTCTCCCCAACGCCCTACCATTAACGGAGTAGGTCCTGGCCCGATTCGATCTACCAAAATGCATCACCTCACATTTATCTAAATTAAACTCCATCTGCCATTCATCGGCCCACTGGCCCAATTTATCAAGATCCCGTTGCAATCCTAGATAACCTTCTTCACTGTCCACAATGCCACCAATCTTGGTGTCATCTGCAAACTTACTAACCATGCCTCCTAAATTCTCATCCAAATCATTAATATAAATAACAAATAACAGCGGACCCAGCACCGATCCCTGAGGCACACCGCTGGACACAGGCATCCAGTTTGAAAAACAACCCTCGACAACCACCCTCTGTCTTCTGTCGTCAAGCCAATTTTGTATCCAATTGGCTACCTCACCTTGGATCCCATGAGATTTAACCTTATGTAACAACCTACCATGCGGTACCTTGTCAAATGCTTTGCTGAAGTCCATGTAGACCACGTCTACTGCACAGCCCTCATCTATCTTCTTGGTTACCCCTTCAAAAAACTCAATCAAATTCGTGAGACATGATTTTCCTCTCACAAAACCATGCTTACTGTTCCTAATTAGTCCCTGCCTCTCCAAATGCCTGTAGATTCTGTCCCTCAGAATACCCTCTAACAACTTACCCACTACAGATGTCAGGCTCACTGGTCTGTAGTTCCCAGGCTTTTCCCTGCCGCCCTTCTTAAACAAAGGCACAACATTTGCTACCCTCCAATCTTCAGGCACCTCACCTGTAGCGGTGGATGATTCAAATATCTCTGCTAGGGGACCCGCAATTTCCTCCCTAACCTCCCATAACGTCCTGGGATACATTTCATCAGGTCCCGGAGATTTATCTACCTTGATGCGCGTTAAGACTTCCAGCACCTCCCTCTCTGTAATATGTACACTCCTCAAGACATCACTATTTATTTCCCCAAGTTCCCTAACATCCATGCCTTTCTCAACCGTAAATACCGATGTGAAATATTCATTCAGGATCTCACCCATCTCTTGTGGTTCCGCACATAGATGACCTTGTTGATCCTTAAGAGGCCCTACTCTCTCCCTAGTTACCCTTTTGCCCTTTATGTATTTGTAGAAGCTCTTTGGATTCACCTTTGCCTGATCTGCCAAAGCAATCTCATATCCCCTTTTTGCCCTCCTGATTTCTCTCTTAACTCTACTCCGGCAATCTCTATACTCTTCAAGGGATCCACTTGATCCCAGCTGCCTATGCATGTCATATGCCTCCTTCTTATTTTTGACTAGTGCCTCAATCTCCCGAGTCATCCAAGGTTCCCTACTTCTACCAGCCTTGCCCTTCACTTTATAAGGAATGTGCTTACCCTGAACCCTGGTTAACACACTTTTGAAAGCCTCCCACTTACCAGACGTCCCTTTGCCTGCCAACAGACTCTCCCAATCAACTTCTGAAAGTTCCTGTCTAATACCATCAAAATTGGCCTTTCCCCAATTTAGAATTTTAACTTTTGGGCCAGACCTATCCTTCTCCATAGCTATCTTAAAACTAATGGAATTATGATCACTGGTCCCAAAGTGATCCCTCACTAACACTTCTGTCACCTGCCCTTCCTTATTTCCCAAGAGGAGGTCAAGTTTTGCCCCCTCTCTAGTCGGGCCATCCACATACTGAATGAGAAATTCCTCCTGAATACACTCAACAAATTTCTCTCCATCCAAGCCCCTAATGCTATGGCTGTCCCAGTCAATGTTGGGAAAGTTAAAGTCCCCTACTATTACCACCCTATTTTTCTTGCAGCTGTCTGTAATCTCCTTACATATTTGCTCCTCAATTTCCCGTTGACTATTTGGGGGTCTGTAGTACAATCCTATCAAAGTGATCTCTCCCTTCTTATTTTTCAGTTCTACCCATATGGACTCAGTGGGCGAACCCTCGGATATATCCCCTCTCACTACTGCCGTGATGTTCTCCCTAATCAAGAACGCAACTCCCCCTCCTCTCTTACCTCCTGCTCTATCTTTCCTATAGCATCTGTACCCTGGAACATTGAGCTGCCAGTCCTGCCCCTCCCTTAGCCATGTTTCAGTAATAGCTATAACATCCCAGTCCCATGTACCCATCCATGCCCTGAGTTCATCTGCCTTGCCCATCAGACTTCTTGCATTGAAATAAATGCAGTTTAATCTAGACTTCCCTTGGTCTTTGCCCTGCTTTCTCAGACCATCTGTCCGGTCATGTTCTGTACACTCTCCCTTACTGCCTTTTGTTTCTGTCACCACTTTATTTCCCACTGACTTCCTGCATCGGTTCCCATCCCCCTGCCACATTAGTTTAAACCCTCCCCAACAGCACTGGCAAACACTCCCCCTAGGACATTGGTTCCAGTCCTGCCCAGATGCAGACCGTCCAATTTGTACTGGTCCCACCTCCCCCAGAACCGGTTCCAATGGCCCAGGAATTTGAATCCCTCCAGCTTGCACCATCTCTCAAGCCACGTATTCATCTTAGCTATCCTGTCATTCCTACTCTGACTAACCCGTGGCACTGGTAGCAATCCTGAGATTACTACCTTTGAGGTCCTACTCTTTAGTTTAACTCCTAACTCCCTAAATTCAGCTTGTAGGACCTCATCCCGTTTTTTACCTATATCGTTGGTGCCTATATGCACCACGACAACTGGCTGTTCACCCTCCCCCTCCAGAATGTCCTGCAGCCGCTCCGAGACATCCTTGACCCTTGCACCAGGGAGGCAACATACCATCCTGGAGTCTCGGTTGCGTCCGCAGAAACGCCTGTCTATTCCCCTTACAATCGAGTCCCCTATCACTATAGCTCTGCCACTCTTTTTCCTGCCCTCCTGTGCAGCAGAGCCAGCCACGGTGCCATGAACCTGGCCACTGCCACCTTCCCCTGGTGAGCCATCTCCGCCAACAGTATCCAAAACGGTATACCTGTTTTGGAGGGAGATGACCGCAGGGGACCCCTGCACTGCCTTCCTACTCTTCCTCTGTCTGTTGGTCACCCATTCACTATCTCCCTCAGTAATTTTTATCTGCGGTGTGACCAACTCACTGAACGTGCTATCCACGACTTTCTCAGCATCGCGGATGCTCCAAAGTGAGTCCATCCGCAGCTCCAGAGCCGTCAAGCGGTCAAACAATAGCTGCAGCTGGACACACTTCCCGCAGGTGAAGGAATCAGGGATACAGGAAGGAGCCCTGAATTCCCACATCCCACAAGAGGAACATGACACGGCGCTGGGATCTCCTGCCATGACTTAACCCTTAAATTAGCTTAAGAACAACTACAATGTCAAGAGAAAAAAAAAGGAAAGAAAAACTACTTACCACTTATTCTGGCATGGGTGGAGGAATGGTTATCTAACAGGAAGCAGAGAGTTGGGATAAATGGTTCATTCTCGGACTGGCAACCAGTAGCCAGTGGTGTTCCGCAGGGGTCGGTGCTGGGTCCCCAACTCTTTACAATCTATATTAATGATTTGGAGGAGGGGACCGGGTGTAATATATCAAAGTTTGCAGATATAAAGATGGGAGGGAAGGTAGAGAGTGAGGAGGACATAAAAAAACCTACAAGGTGATATAGACAGGCTGGGTGAGTGGGTGGAGATTTGGCAGATGCAATACAATATTGGAAAATGTGAGTATGCACTTTGGCAGGAAAAATCAGAGAGCAAGTTATTATCTTAATGGTGAGAAACTGGAAAGTACTGCAGTACAAAGGGATCTGGGGGTCCTAGTGCAAGGAAATCAAAAAGTTAGTATGCAGGTGATCAAGAAGGCCAACTGAATGTTGGCTTTTATTGCTAGGGGGATAGATAATAAAAACGGAGGTATTGGTGAGACCGTAACTGGAATACTGCATACAGTTTTGGTGTCCATACTTAAGAAAAGACATACTTGCTCTCAGAAGTACAAAGAAGGTTCACTCGGTTAATCCCGGGGATGAGGGGGTGGACATATGAGGAGAGGTTGAGTAGATTGGGACTCTACTCATTGGAGTTCAGAAGAATGAGAGGCAATCTTATTGAAACATATAAGATTGTGAAGGGGCTTGATCGGGTGGATGCAGTAAGGATGTTCCCAAGGATGGGTGAAACTAGAACTAGGGGGCATAATCTTAGAATAAGGGGCTGCTCTTTCAAAACTGAGATGAGGAGAAACTTCTTCACTCAGAGGGTAGTAGGTCTGTGGAATTTGCTGCCCCAGGAAGCTGTGGAAGCTACATCATTAGATAAATTTAAAACAGAAATAGACAGTTTTCTAGAAGTAAAGGGAATTAGGGGTTACGGGGAGCGGGCAGGAAATTGGACATGAATTTAGATTTGAGATTAGGCTCAGATCAGCCATGATCTTATTGAATGGCGGAGCAGGCTCGAGGGGCCGATTGGCCTACTCCTGCTCCTATTTCTTATGTTCTTATTAATCGGATTTTTTGGTTGAAGCCAAAGTAATTATTCCTGAGCAAAGAAAGATGGTTGTGATTGGAAGCCGGACATCACTGCAGGAGGTCATCAGCTCAACCATCTTCAGCTGTTTATCAATGGTCTTCCCTCTTGTCATAAGGTCAGAGATGGGGCTGTTGGCTGGTGACTCCAGTGTTCAGCCCCATTCACAACTCCTGCAGTAATAAAGCAGCCCACGTTTGCTTATAGCAGGACTTGGATAACATCTGGACTTGGGCTGCAGGCATTCATGCTGTAAGTGCCAGGTAATGATCATCTTGAAAGAATGCACCGCCGTCTCTTCCTCTCCCCTTCCTCTTTTCTCTTCCCCCCCCCCCCCCCCCTGCCCAAAAAAAAAACACCCATGACCATCAACACTACCACCATTGCTGAGTACTCCACTATCATCCTGGGGTCACCATTGACCAGAAACTGAACTGGCTGAGCCATATCAATACCATGGCTGCAAGAGCAGGGCAGTGGCTGGGTCACCACCTGACCCTTCAAAAGTCTCTCCATCTAAAATGCTCAAGCCAAGACTGTGATGGAATACATACCACTTGTCTGGATTGATGCAGCTCCAAACACTGATCCAGATACTCACTCTATCCAAGATGGAGCAGTTTGCTTGAATAGTGCCTGTCACTCGACTTTGCTTTTCACCATTGGCACATTGTGGCTGCAATATGTACAATCTACAGGATGCACTGCCGCCAAGGTTACTTTGACAGCACTTCTTCCTTTCTGACCTCTGCAAGAAAGACAAGAGCAGCAACATTGTAGTAACCCACCATCTTCCAAGAACCCCCCCCTCCACCAACCAAGTCACGCACCGTCCTGACTTCGACATATATCGTTGTTCCTTCATTGGTGCGGTCATAATCCTGGAATTCATTACCGAATGCCATCATACCAAGGACTGCAGTGGTTCAAGAAGGCCCAGCTACCAACTTAGGAAAACTAGGGAGGGGCAATAAATGCGATTCCCCTGCTCTTTGAATAATGCTACGGGATATTTTACATCCACCTGAGAGGGCAGATTGGGTTTCAGTTCAACATCGCATCTGAAAAACAGCACCTCCAACAGTAGCTCAGAGGCGAGAGTGTTGGCATTGAGCCAAGACTGAAACTGGTGTAACAAATCTTTCTTGAAGGTTACCTAAATTGCAGTGTTAATTTGGCCATCTTTTTCTCCAGCCTATCCCTATAACCATTTTAGGTTTGGAATGAGAAGAGGCCCATCAAGCCTGTGTTCTCAGCAGACTGGCAGTTTACATCACCTGACTGGTTCAAGAAGCAGGATACACTGCTCTGAGCACAGCTGGTCACCTCTCCTGGCAAATTTTGATGTTCATTGATTAGTCATGCAAGGCTGCACAGTAAGAATGAACCAGTCGATTTTTAAAAAATATATTATTGACCTACCGTTTCCATTTTCTACACCTGGCCAACCTCTGGAGGGGACATGGGTGGTGGTATGAGTTAACACTGTTCTTTCACCTCTAGGACCTGGATTTAAATCCAGAAAGATGGGATAGGAGTCTGTTCTCTGTCAGGGCCCTAAAGTGAAATCATTTTGAGCCACCTCAACCCAGTGCTCAGTAGGTATGTGTCTACAGAACAAAATATTCCTTCATTTAGCACTTACTGGCAGTTTTGCTATGGTGTTAAAAGTGGAAATTGACTATTTGGCATTGGGGCTAAGATGGTATTTGGGTAGTGTATAGAGAGCTTTACTCTACACTTAAGTCCATATTGTACTTGTACTGACATCAAGAAATCACAAGTTGTGTTAAATGGAAGTGTTCCATTCCATAACACAACACACATCCTCACCTTGAGAATAAAAGTTCACCCTGAGAATAAAAGTTCACCCCAACAAAATTAGAACAAGGCTGAGGGTTCTTGATACTTTTTTCAGGATTTTTAAGCTGGTTAGGGGGTGATATAACCATATAGTCACTCAAATGTGGCCATACCTTTTTAGAATACTGACTCTTGATATGGATGTTACAGATAAGGATGGAAACTAGTTAGATCTTTGACATGGCTAGTTAACTGCATTGCGTTTGCCAGTGACTATTCTACACATGCCAGTGTAAGCTAGACAGTTTTTGCGGGAGGTGGAGGAGATGAGATCTGATCTATGTAGGGTCTAATACCTGTCCACAACCACAGGTACAAATAATAAAACCCACAGAACAATTCAACAGAGTTGTTGGTCTGACTCTGGCAGGCTGCCACTTCAATGAGAAGGGATCCCCATCCTTCCCAGTCCTGGTAGCTGATCCTGATGGAAAAATTCTATGTTTAGTGTCAACTGGGTAATTGCTGGCAACCTAACAAGTGGGTTTTTGTTCTGGTTTTGATTTTCAGTGGTTTCAATGAATTGGGGCAATTATGACAGTGTATCATTTTAGCACAATAAAATATATGGCACAGTAGCACAGTTTAAGTGGTATTTAAGTGGTATTTACCAAAATATGTACATAAAGGCCTTGAGGGTAGTCTGTATCAAATACTGAGCAAAGCTGTCCACACTAAAATATCATGCTTTGGTTGTTGCTGGTGGTTAAAGACTGGATGGGGAATCTTCCAAGTGTTTGGAAATTGTTGCTGGGTGTTTTCAGTTACTTTAAATCACCTGAACTTTCATCTTTGAGAATCATTTAACACCTCTGCCCAAATCTGACATTGTTAACAGCATCTTTGCTTTCTGTTCGTCCATACTTGTTTCACTCAAAATATTTTTCCTTCCTCATGATTAGAAATTTGTGCCGTGTCCAGGATTTCAAAGAAGGAAATAGGCCGTTGCTTCAAGTTAATTCTAAAAGCTCTGGAAACCAGTGTGGATCTGATCACTACAGGAGATTTTATGTCCAGGTTCTGTTCAAACTTAGGATTGCCTAAACAAGTACAAATGGCTGCAACTCACATCGCAAGGAAAGCTGTGGAACTGGATTTGGTGCCTGGCAGGAGCCCCATTTCTGTGGCTGCAGCGGCTATTTATATGGCATCGCAAGCTTCAGCAGACAAAAGGACACAGAAAGGTATTTAGTCTACTAAACTGATATAAAGAATAATTGAGTTGAACCTAATTTGAAATGCATAACTACAGAAGTTTTTCTTTAATGACCCTTGAGGTGGGAAATGCAGGTGCATTAAAGATCAAGCCAGTTCTGTCTCCCCAATAAAATTTATGCTGGAGTAATTGGCCAAAGGTACTTTGATAACGCAGATGCTGTGTACAAGCATGATAAATGAGGTGGTCCATGAGTACTGTTCTTAGAAACATAATCTCTTTGGAGAAATAGTGAATATTTGCATAATGAAGTGTTTCTTGATGAGAATCTCGCACTCCATCAAAGGTCATGATCTATCCGTGCTGTCGCAAGAGGATGACTATGGGAATAGAAAGGTTCTGATTCTTTTTCTCTGTTCCCAAGTTAAATGTAGTGATCATTGATGCAGTTTTTTTCCTGTTTGGAATCACTTGAACTTATCCCCCAAGTACATCTTGGACAAGCTTCTGAAGGTGTTTCGATGCGATCTTTTGTAAGAGTTCTTGGAAACTGATAGTGTTTGCAAGTCTGGGCACGGGGCTCCTCATCTCTTTTTTTTTCTTTGGCAGTTGGTGTGTGTGTGTGTGTGTTCACTGAGCTTTGAGTGAATTCAGAATCTAATGGGTGCTTTTTTTCCCCCCCCCCAACCCCTGCAGAGATTGGAGACATTGCTGGTGTAGCTGACGTCACAATCAGGCAGTCCTACAGACTCATCTACCCACGAGCTGCTGATCTCTTTCCTGTTGACTTCAAATTTGATACTCCGGTTGACAAACTGCCCCAGTTGTAAACTGAATCAGCCTCCTCACAATGTACGCAATAGTTTTTTTTTTAATTTAAAAAAAACATTCCCCTACATAGAATGTTTGAAATAAGTTAATTTGGACTCCTGATTTTTGAAACCCACTCAAGTGAAGAACCCAGCGAGAACCAATGAGGCAATGTAGCAGCAGAAGGCTATGCTGTGTCCAAATACAGCACATACATTCCGAAGCTGAATTTCAAGACCGTTTGTACTTGCCAGATAATTTGTATATTTGCAAGTGAGGAATTTATACTTAACCAGATAATTAATTTGTATATAATGTGCAAAATGGGGATATTGTGTTGTGGAAGGCTGCTGATTGGCTCATATTTACGTTTTTTTTCTGCTGAATTGCTAACTTGTAATTTGACATGCCTGTATTAAGGTTAGCAAGATGCTTGGTGTCTTCATAAATAAATGACCATTTTTCCTTTGTTTCTGTATCAACATTGACTTCTTGAACTTCAAAATTGGTATTTATTACTAAGAAATGGTTGAGCTTTGAAACCCGCTAGTAGTTTTGAATATAGTTTGAGGTCTTTGGGATAACTTGTAGGTTCTTTAGTGTAACAGATATATTTAACTGCATTTTTGTTTTGTTGGAGATTTTATTTGTGCAAGGAAAATTGCATTAAAATGTGCAGTATTTGTTTCCATAAGGCTAAAAATTGCTTATTTTAAAGAGAAAATTATTGTATAATGGTTTCACTGAGAAGTGCAGTATTTGAACTGAAAGTACATCAGACATCGAGGGGATGAATTTCTAAAGTAGCAGCTCCATTTTACATCAGTGTTCTATATTTGAAAACCATACATGTTGCTCAGTTCCTTTTTAAGTGGCATGCAGGAGATCCTTTAATAACAAAAGGAGTAGTTAATGAAATCTGTAGACTTTTTGTGATTGTACAGATAGAAATTAATTAAAAAAAACAAATCTAACTTTGTTTCATAAAACTACACCTGCCAAGAGTGCTGTTTTTTCTTTCAATTTTTTTCTATGAAACTTGTGCTATTAGTGTAAGAGGGATCTCAAAACTGCAGAATAGAATAATTAATCCATTGCCAGCTGCAGCACTGCCAGGTACAGAATGCAACTGATGTGCTCATGATCTCACCTCTCCTTTCCTTAGCAATGTGTCAGTGAAGATGGGGAAAGGATTCTGATTAAAGAACAGGATGCACAAAGGTATATAGTAGCTTAAATCAGGGGGAACAGGGCTGGCTCACCACTGAGGGTGAATGCATCGTTAACTTTTATAGAATCCTGAGAAGCAAAAGTCTGGTATGGTGAATATAATGGTATCCAAACATGCTCATTGCACCAAGCTCTATCTCTACACCACCTCATGAGTGCCTGTTAGGCAGCTTGTACCACATCCAGTCTTGCAACACAATTTCCTCCAGCTAAACATCAGAGACTCGAGCCATCCTCGGCCGGACTCCATCTCTGTTCTCACATCCTCCCTCAGCCTAACTGCTACTGAAATCCATGTCCATGCCATTATCACCTCCACACTCAACTATGCCAATACACTCCTGGCCCCCCATCCATACTCCTATTTCAGCTCATCCAAAATACCGCTGTCTGTATTTTATCCTGCACCAACTCAGTCTTCCATCACCTTTCTCCTTGTTGACCTACATTGGCCCTTGATGCAGAAAAACACCCCAATGCATTAAGTCCAACAAAACTTTGAGCTAGAATGTTTTTAACAATGTGAAGCAGGGAAGAGTGCTCCTGTTTCTTCTAGTTCCACATTCAAACCATGTAGGCTGCTACTGGCCACTACGTTCCCCCCCACCTCTGGGCCTCTACCCCTGTAATCCCAGCAGGTTGCTATGTAGATCACCAGCCACCACTACCCACCCTCCCTCCCTGTCCCCTTAAGAACTCAGCTGAGAGCTACTGCTGGCACCGCGTTGGCTTGATCTTGGAGTTCTCTTCTCCAGCAAGCTGCCCGTTAGGTAGTTGCAGTTCGCCGGCTTGATACGAGGCCCAATATCCGTTCAGGCATGGAGCGTTCCCTGTGTGCCTGTTTTGGGGCAAGCTTGAACATCTAGGCGTGGACATCTACAATCCTACTTTTGGAGGCAATGCATCAGTCTAATAATGGGTACGGCAGGTACAGTAACTAGAACAAGCACTGACTCATCTTTTCCACTGCATCTTCCTACATTGACTACTTTTCCTTGACTGGTAAGTGGACCTTAGGTGCTGTTGGTCCATGTCTTTTTTGAAGGTCAAATTAAGGTTTTATTTTGGGTGGCAATAGGTGTCTAAAAATAGTTCACGGCCATGTTAAACACAAAGGATGAGGCCAGTAGCAAGACGGCTTAGTACAGAGGGGCTCTAGTGCATGATATCTGGAATCTTTTAGTTGAGCCTGTGCCTTGTCATATCCAAGGATGGATATTGCCTGTTCTTCAATTGTTGATGAAAAACATGGAAGATGTAGAATATGTTTTAGTGGAACCTTGGACATTATACCATCAGTGTCATACAAGAAGTTTGACTTTCTAGTGCTCCATTTTTATTTCAATGATGGGGTTTATGCACTTCACTAAAGTCTGGCATCAATCTGAAAAGTTTGCTAAGAATTCAAGGACAGTAGGCAGAAAAAAAACAAATGTCTTTTAAAAGCGGCAGTAGATTTCCTGTGGCACTGCTTATAGGTAATCTAGGCTGGGAGCTGAGTGTAGAGGGCCAGGAAGAGGAGCATTTGGGTGAAGGAGCTGGAGTGAGACAGGAGGCCGGAGTTAAAGCAGGGATGAAATGTCACATTTGGCAACTAGGAGTGGCAAAATCCATAGGCCGATGCTGATGGCTCTTTGATATATTCACATTCCTTCTGTATAACAAATGTGTGTGTATTTGAGAGGGAGATAGGGGAAGAAATTGGTTTCTATCACACCCATTTATTGGGTGAAAAATTAGAATTGAGACTACCAATTTCAGAGCAAGTGTTCTAGTGCCCAAGCTCCTGTGAAAGCAGACTGGCAGCCAAATTGGAAACATATGGGCATTAGACCCCTTGAATGTGTTAATCAGGATCCCAGTACCTGCACAAGCTTTGCTCAATTTTTCCAAGTTTACACCAGCCTATCCAGCAATCCATAATGTAACTGCTGGAGTCTGCTAATAAAAAGTTACCTTTTATTATACTTGTGTATGTGGAGCCAGGAGTGCCGGTTGATTTTCCTTCGGCCCTAATCTGGCCACAGCTCACCTGTTCTCTGCAATTTCCAGTGAGTCTCGGCCTGACATCATAGGGTGTGTGTTCCAGTCGTATCGCCCATTTTGCGCTGGTTTCCAGTGCTACACTGATTTCTCGCAACATAAGCTCCATTTGAAAATACTGAAATATTGTTAGCTGTTGTGATTCCCTGTTATGCCTCTAGGTTTAGCTCTTATATGATTTCCCATTTTAATCTGAGTAATGAGAAGGCATAGGTCCTTGTCACACTAGCTGGCCCAGCTCTACCACCAGATGGAGCTGTAGGACTGCCACATCTTCAGGTACCAACATGTAGAGTTGTACCACCAGGCATAGCTGTCAATCCTAGCTCCCTCATACTTTTTCCAACAAACTAAATAGTTCATTTAAAAATTAAATTTCTTTGCCCCTCCATAACTTTCCTTCCTGCTCTTGGACTCCTGTTCATCTGTCTGTTTGCAGGCTCTCTTTCAAAGTCTACCCCATTATCAGGACGGGCTAGGGTTGCCATTGGCCTAGGATGTATTCCTGGAGGTTTCATCACATGACCTCCTACTGCCAATCGCCCTGCTCCCATGCTCCCCGCCATTGGTCACCCAGCCTCACGGAGCACTGCCTTTCCACAGCCAATTGGAAAGCAAACAGACTTCGTTTCCCAACTGGATGATTCTTGACTAGCAAGCAGTCTTTTCCTCCCCCCCCCCCCCACCACCAATATTTTTATAACTAATAAGTGAAAATGTTTAAAGCAAATGGGGGGAATTTTTTTTAAAAAATGGCCTAATGATGCTTTCTCCTAAGTTGCTCACAGCAGTGTCCTGGAGATTAATCATCAATTCCAGGAGATGCTAGGTCAATCTTGGAGGGTTGACTGACGCCCCTTGGTCCGGCCCTTATTCCGCTGTATGCCATTCCAATCTGCTCGGCCGGCCACTAACTGAATCCGCCAACCAATGCTTAGCTAGTGACTGCTGCTTTTGATGGTTTTCTAGAATCCTCCACTTGCTGCTGAGCCACAGCTCTTATCTGCAATGTATTGTACTCAAACCTTGCTTATCTTCAACAAGCTACCTTATTTGCAGGCCCCACTGCTTGTTCTCCATCCTAAGCTGGACTGTGCCCCATAGGCTACTGACTTGACCAGGGCTCAACTTTGCCCCAGAGGCAGCTCTTGCATTCACAGCCATCCTCCTCCTCCTATTGTTAAACTATATTTTCTTCAACAAAAAAAATTCTGTTGCAAATTTTTAGTTTTAATCAATTTTTAAATGCAAGTTATATTTTCAGATTCTTTTCTATTCCTTAAAATTTAGTTCTGAAATATTAATCACATTTTAAATACAAAAAATATACTTTTGATCTATTTTCTATTTACTGTGCTTTAAAATATTATATAGGTATTTGATACATGCAATAAAATACTCCACATCCAATGCCAACATTTTTTAAAAAATCATTTACAAACATCACCTTGCACATAAGTCATGTTAAACTAATACATCGCCTCACTGCCTGTGTGCAATGCCACAGGATATTTAGTGTGTATATAAAGAACTGGTATGTCAGCATCTGTAATAAAGGGAGTAAATCCTTTGTCAGAACTATCTTTTCTCTTGTTAGAAGTATTCACTGTCACTATTAATGACTGCCTGGCTCTTAGTGCTGGCTGACCTTTTTCATTGCCAGATTTTTCTCAGGGGGGATAGTGCCTACAAATACTAAGTCCTGACATGCTTCATGAATAGTCAGTTTTCATATTAATCATTAAAAATCCTGGTGTTTAATGCACACCACCACCATTTCCCAGCTCTGTTAGTACTTGATTAGTAGTTCTATTTGTTGATTAATACATTCCTTAGTTGTAATTTGCTAGTTTATGAATGGCTCAAAAGTCAATCAACTGTAATTGTAACATCATTTGTACATCAAGCGTGACAGCTAGGTGCTACTCCAAAAGGACTGGAAACAGACTCCATGACATATGCTAGCAGTGCTCCCATGCCATTGCTTCCAGCGAAGTGGAACAATGAGTGCTAGCCCATCATGAGTGTTATTATAGTATATAACACTGTTAGAGTTGTCCTGTGATATTGCTCATGGTTTTAAAGAAACTGTTCTGTAACTATCTCTACTGCTTGCCTTTCTAATTATTCTTTTTCATTGTCACACTTTTCTGTTTGTGATCTGTTTCTTTGAAGGGAGTTGGAGAAAGTAAGGCAGGACTTGCATTTATATAGCAGCTTTCATAACCTCAGGCTGCCCCGAAGCACTTTAAAAAAAATAAAAGTACTAAAGTGAAAGACAGCCAATTTGCTACAAACAGCAATGAGATAATCACCAGCCAATCTGTTTTAGTAATGTTGGTTGAGGAATCAATATTGGCCACAGCACCAGGGAGAACTCCCCTGCTCTTCAAATATGGTCACGGGGCCTCAATTTAACATTGAAAGATAAAAGCTCCAACAGTGCAGCATTCCCTTAGTAGCATATTGAAATATCAGCCTAGATTTTGTGCTCAAGGGTCTGGACTGGGATTTGAACCCACAATCTTCTGATTCAGAAGCAAGAGCTACCACTGAGCCACAGCTTACTGAATAGCTCTTCACATGATAATCCTTTAGTGATGTATTCAATCTCTCACCATTTTTAAGGCCTTCAGTATACAGGACCATAGGAAGCAACAAATGCTGGATGACGGATCAGGTGAGGATGTCAGAGATGGGTGGTCAAGACAGAGAAGGGAACGCTGAAGGTAACTGGGAGGAAGCAAGGGGTTGGGGTTGAGGTTGAAGTTGAAACTTAGGAGGGAATGGGAGAAGATTAGTCCTGAGAGCTTTGTGGTCTAGGAACACTGAAGTTGGGGGCAGGGGGGGGGTGGACTTTGAGGATGGCTAGGGTCTGGCAGCATTCTTGGGGAAGGTCTCGGTACCTAGAAGTGTAAACAACATGCCCCCATCTCACCATGCCTCCTCCCTAACATATTCCCTACAACCTTCTTTATAGTATACGATACACAGGAAGTTAAGACAAAGAATTGAGTACACACCTAAATAAAAATAGAATGGCCACTGATTGGCAATACCACTAATACTTCCATTAAGCTTTAAAACACAATCTCACTTATTCCATCCCCATAAATCAGTGGCCCCAATATATTGTACATTACACAATATAAAACTATATATCCTCTGACGCAGCTCAAGCACTGTCACAGGAGACACTTGTATGAGTAACAAAGTAAATCAGGAACAATCAAGGTGTTACCGATTCACGGAAATCATCCAAGGGTTGCAAAGATAAACTATTGACGTGTAAGGAGATCCAGAGGCTCAGTCCAAGGAAATACTACCTCAGTATCAGTATTAATCAGACCGTTTGATTATGGCTAGTCGTATTTTTTTAAAAAACAGTAGTGGAAAAAGTTCAGAACAACATAGACGTTTTCAAGTTTTAGATTACTGAGCCACCAAGCTAAAGAGAAGAAACATTAATTCAATTCCTAAATGCTTTAACTGTAGCTTTTACAGCATTAGTTGGCAGTCTGTTCCAGTGCAACAAAATAACTCAAAAGATGCACTGCCTGCATAAAATTGTTTGACGAGACTTAATTTCCAGAACGAGAATGGAGTACTGTTTTTATCACCTGCAAATTACCACTTGCCAAATATTTAAGGTTGTGTCCCTTTAACTATTAATGTCCTGGGCTTCTATCATTCAGATCTGACATACACCATCAGTAGCTCGAGTTACAACATTTACATTTCACGTCAGTGCAGAGTTGTTTCATCAATGTTTCATAAATGCAGCCTAAACCCAGAAGGGGGAGGGAGGCCCAGATTGTGTTGCTCTGGACTCAGGCCAGGGCCTCATTCCAGATATACACGTAGTGCTGGTGAGAAATGGAAACTGTTTTGCACAGATGCTAAATTTATACTGTAGAATATTTATCCCTCAATGCAAATCACTAAAAACAGATTATCTGACCATTATCACATTGCTGTTTGTGGGACCTTGCTGTACGCAAATTGGCTGTAAAGTGCTTTAGGACAGCCTGAGGTCATGAAAGGCACTATATAAATGCAAGTCTTTCTCTAAAAGCTAGAATCTTATGGAATTAGTGGTAATCTACTGCAGTACACTAAGCATTGGCTGAATGCCTGTAGGCAGAAAGTAATTGTCAATGGATTTAGATATGCTTGGTGAGTAGTTACCAGTGGTGTCCCACAGGGTTCGGTGTTAGGACCTTGCCTATTCACTATTTTCATTATCTAGATGTAGGTGTTGGGGGAATAATCCACAAGTTTGTGGACGATACCAAGATACGTGCGAGAGTTAGGACTGTAGAGGATGCTCAACAAGCAGATCTTGATGTGCTGGGTGACTGGGCCAGTATTTGGTAAGTGATGTTTAACTGAAAGTTTAGTGTTATGCACATGAGCAAGTCTAATGCTAAGTATGAATAGACACACACCCAACAGGGAAAGAATTAAAGTCAGTGGTGAAAGTAGAAGAATGAGAGGGGATCTCATTGAAATGTATAAAATTCTGACAGGGCTAGACAGACTGGATGCAGGGAGGATGTTTCCCCTGGCTGGAGGGTCTAGAACGAGGGGTCAGTGTCTCAGGCTAGGGGTTAGGACATTTAGGACTGAGATGAGGGGAAATTTCTTCACTCAGAGGATGGTGAACCTATGGAATTTTCTACCACAGAAGGCTGTGGAGGCCAAGTCACTGAATATATTTAAAGAGGAGATAGATAGATTTCAAGACACAAAAGCCATCAAGGTGTATGGGGAGAGAGAGGGAACATGGTACTGAGAAAGAGGATCAGCCATGATCATACTGAATGGCGGAGCAGGCTCGAAGGGCCGAATGGCCTACTCCTGCTCCTATTTTCTGTTTCTAAAGAAAGAGATCAGAGTGTTTTAATGCACCAATCTCTAAAGGTCCATGAGCAATGTATCTCCACTTTGTGAAGCTATAACTAAAGCAAACAGGGTTCTAGGGTGTACTCACAGGACAATTCACTATAAAACAAAGCATACCATTTGTCCTTGTACAAGACCTTGGTTAGGTCTCAGTTGGAATACCGTGTCCAATTTTGGTCTCCTCACACTTTGGGGATGTTGAAAGGATGCAAAAGCAGGCTGCAAGATTAATTCCCAGTTTAAAACACCTTCGTTATCCAGATAGGCTCAACAGTCTGGGTCTCTGTCCTCCAAGCATAGACCTAGGGATGATTTGATTGAGGTCTATATAAAATAAAATGAAGGGACTGGATTGTTTTTAATATAGAAAAATTATTTCAGCTGGTCAGGGAGGACTAGGGGTCACACTTACAAGTTATGTAAGGGCAGACTAGGTTGGATGTTACACCGTTCTTTTCCCAGAGAATTGTGGACCTGTGGAATAGATTCCCGGCTCGGGCAGTGAATGGTAATTAGCTGTATTCCTTCAAGTGAAAGTTGAGCCTGTTGCTGGCTAAGGTGGAGAAGTAATGTAAATTAGGGCCAATGTGATCTCCTGGACTAGATTTGATCATCTAAGGCTGTCAGAAAGGAATTTTCTAGTTTTTGTCCCCCTAATTGGCCTGTATTTTATCTTTTATTGCCTCACCCAGGAGATTACATGGCTCCAGGGGTTGGGGTTGGGGTAGGGCAGGGGGGAAAAGAGGTGGGGAGTGTATGTATTGTCCATAAGGCATCACAACTGTGTGGGAGAGAATGGATGGACCACTAGGTCTTGTCCGCCATTTTCGTATGTATGCTCATAATAACAACTTGCATTTATATAGCACCTTTAACATAGTAAAATATCCCAAGGCTCTTCATAGGAACGTTATCAAACAAAATTTAACACAGCCACATAAAAGGAGATATTAGGATAACCAAAAGCTTGATCAAAGACTTTAAGGAGCATCTTAAAATGAGGAGAGTGAGTTAGAGAGGAGGAGAGGTTTAGGGAGGGAATTCCAGAGCTTAGAGCCTAAGCAGCTGAAGGCACGGCCGCCAACGGTGGAGCAATGAAAATCAGGGATGCTCAAGAGGCCAGAACTGGAGGAGCGCAGAGATCTCAGAGGGTTGTAGGGCTGGAGGAGGTTACAGAGATAGGGAGGAGTGAGGTCATGGAGGGATTTGAAAAGGATGAGAATTTTAAAATTCCAACAGTGATTCTACACCAGCAACATCCCACAAACAGCAATAAGATGACTCCCCTCAACATGGAACAGATTAATTTCTTGGGCCGAATATAAAAAGAGCCCTGTGTGTGTGGAATCCCATATAACCATACATTCTTAAGTGAAGGTCTAAACCCCAAGTGTTTCATAATGTTTGTAGGAGTTATAACATTACATTCTCTTCCCACACCTTCCTGTCTGTATTTATAAGAGGGAACAGAAAATCCCACCCTAAGCACACGATTTGAATCCAGTATAGGACAAGCTAATGTAATGTAAATACAGTACTTGATTCACTGATGAGCATAGTTCAATTACTTCAGTTTTTATAGACCACATTCAAAATTCTTGTCAACAGGTGGCAGTATGATTTCATCCTCATACCTTCCAACACTGTGGGTCAATTTTAAGTTTAGCCTGACAGAACTTCTGAACTATAAAATGATCCTGGACCTTCAAAGTTTTTCTTTTTGGAGTTACACATGATGGGTAAAAGAAAAAAAAGTAATTCATGCGCTTACTTTCACTACCACCACCACCTATACGTGCACGCACACACACACTGCCAAAACTATTGATATCTTATTGTAGTTTGATGGTATGTACTTAAATCTCAATGTATCAAAATACAGGCACATTTCAGACTGAAACTTTAGTGGAAATTTACAATGCAGAACAAAATGAAAATTATGTTATTTGAATGTACATGCTTATGCATAGAATAATTGTTGCTGATTTGGCTAAAAGGTTCACACTTTCTCGGCATAAATCTGAACTGAACATGGATGTGAGAACAATGCTTGGGGGCCTTTGCCCTACCTCAGGTCACCAAAAAGCTAGTGACCATCTACTGCACCAAGGTACTACTCCATCCTACTTATTGGCACCTAGGTAAACAATCATTTGCTAATTGCTGAAGCATGTACTAGGCTGTGAAATATATAAGTCTCCAATACAATTCCACAATGTTGAGCAGCCACCAGGTTGAACATCATGAGCCACCATTCTGGTGAAGTTCCCTCCAACCTTCCTTTCTATGATTCTAACCACACTTATAATGCAAAAACAGCTATAACAAACAATGCCGAAAACAGTCCAAGAAACTTCACAGGTGAAGGGGAAGAGATACACAGGTTAGACAAATGCCTGAACACTGCCAGAGAGGACACAAGGCTGGAGGAGGTTGCAGATGCAGGGTGGGGCGGTCATGGAGGGAATTTAAAGATGGAAGATTTTAAATTCCCATATATTGGGAGTCAGTGTAGGAAAACAAGGCCTGGGGCGGAAGGGAACCAGTGTAGGAAAAAGGAGGAGTAATGAACAAGGTCAGGAAACAGGCAGGTGAATTTCAGGCAAAATGGTTTATGGAGGAGAGGAGGCGAGCAAGGCAGTCACTGGAGAAAGAATCGAGAGGCGACAAAAGTGTGAATGAGACTTCAGAAACAGGATGGTTGAGGTAGGACTAGATATAGGTAATGCTATGGAAACCATTTAGTGATGAAAGGGATGTGGGGGTTGAAGCTCAGTTCCAGGAAGAACAGGATGCTAAGATTTTGCTTGGTCTAGTTCAGCTTGAGTGAATAGGGAAGAGAATACAGTCAGTGGCAAGGGAGTGGAGTTTATAGCTTCTTAATTGTCAGTCAGAGGGACTTGACATCAATAATATTGAAGCCTTGAGATACTTCAGGATAATCTTGAAGAAGTAGGTGGCGTTGCTGCGGAAAGGCATAGTAGTGGTTAACATGGTCAAGCCCGAGGAATGACTAGACCAGTTGTGTGGCAGGTATGATCAAGTTTGTGGCCTTTTACTTGAGGCAGCAAAGATGATGACTAGCTGAGGATTGTCTTTTGCTGCCCAAGGCTCCGTGAAAGCCTCAAAGGCAGTGTTTGGAGACTGAATGATTTGTTGTTTGGGGGGGGGGGGGGGGCGGCAGCAGGCGGCAGAAAGAAGGGGGAGGGCATAAAAGGCAGAGGTGAGGGAGCAACTTAGCACTCAAGGGCAGCAGAGGTATTATGATAGTTGCAGAGACATAAGTAGTTTGTGGATTTTTGAGGGAGCAGAGAGAAGTTTTTATGTCCTCAGTGGATAGTGCAATTGGGGATATAAGTGGCAAGAGACACAAGGAAACGGTCAGAGATAGCCTTGGTGATAGAATTTTTGAGAGCAGAGGATGGAGGTGATGGCAAGGTTGACGGGGTAGCCATGGGATGTGGTGAAGAAGCTTATGTGAAGAGTGAAGTGGATAGCATGGTGGAAATGTGGA
The DNA here is from genome assembly GCF_035084215.1 of Heptranchias perlo. Lineage (NCBI taxonomy): Eukaryota > Metazoa > Chordata > Chondrichthyes > Hexanchiformes > Hexanchidae > Heptranchias > Heptranchias perlo. The sequence goes on along the minus strand of NC_090333.1, from coordinate 15,048,723 downwards.
GATAAGTGTAGGTTCAAGTTGTTGTCAGAGAAGTTACTTAATGTCTAGGCTAAAGGAGATCTCCATGGAGGAGTGGGTACAGAGAATTTTAATTGAAAAGTGGGAGGGATGGAAAAGAGTGAGATTTTCAAAGGTGCCAGAATAGTAGGGGCTAGGCTGAGATAGTAAGCGGCCACTGCTGTGGAGATTTGGGCAAGTGGTGGAATGTATAGCCAAGTAGGGTGACTTCAATGACAAGGAATTGCTGCCTCAGTCATGTTTCTGTCAACGGCAAGTTATCAACAGATTCCTCTACACAAAAACCATGGCAAGGGTTTGCTTGCAAGGAAGCGATGCAGAGTGAAATGGAGATCGACGACCCATCAGTGTGAAGGTGGTGAGCAGTGGAAAGGGAAGCGAGACGGGGAGGAGGTTAACGCCTGAAGGAGCAGGATGGCTGATAGAAGCAGTGGGTGAGACAGCTGAGGTTGAAGCTCTGGAAATACCAGTAACAGGTACCACTATTGGCAAAGCAGAAAATAACAAGGTAGGCAGAGAGAGGGGTTGTGCGCTCCGTCAAGTCGAACTCGAGTCTGGTCAATGGCAAGGTAGAAGATTGACTGAGAAATAGTGTCATTGGAAGGAGGGAGGATCAAGGGAGACACGATGCTGGGGAAGGAAAAGGTGAAAAGGGGCATGACAGGATGAAAAATAGGCCTTTTCTAAAGTCATAACTGTCATCAGCAGTACCGGTGTTGGATGAATGAAAATTGGCATGCATGTCAACTGCTGTGCAAGCTTTGAGGCTCTTACTGAACCTACATGGCAACAAGACCCACGAAACTTTCCCTTCTGCGTTCCTCCAACTCTAGCCTCATGTGCATCCCGAAATCTAGAAAAGGGAAGGCTGAGGGGTGACCTAATAGAGGTCTTTAAAATTATGAAGGGTTTTGGTAGGCTAGACATAAAGATGTTTCCATTTGTGAGGGGATTCCAAAACTAGGGGCCATAAATAAGATAGTCATTAATAAATCTAATGGGGAATTAGGAACATAGGAACAGGAGTAGGCCATTCAGCCCCTCGTGCCTGCTCCGCCATTTGATAACATCATGGCTGATCTGTGATCTAACTCCATATACCTGCCTTTGGCCCATATCCCTTAATACCTTTGGTTGCCAAAAAGCTATCTATCTCAGATTTAAATTTAGCAATTGAGCTAGTATCAACTGCCGTTTGCGGAAGAGAGTTCCAAACTTCTACCACCCTTTGTGTGTAGAAATGTTTTCTAAAATCGCTCCTGAAAGGTCTGGCTCTAATTTTTAGACTGTGCCCCCTACTCCTAGAATCTCCAACTAGTGGAAATAGTTTCTCTCTATCCACCCTATCCGTTTCCCCTTAATATCTTATAAACTTCGATCAGATCACCCCTTAACCTTTGAAACTCCAGAGAATACAACCCCAATTTGTGTAATCTCTCCTCGTGACTTAACCCTTGAAGTCCGGGTATCATTCTAGTAAACCTATGCTGCATTCCCTCCAAGGCCAATATGTCCTTCCGAAGGTGTGGTGCCCAGAACTGCTCACAGTACTCCAGGTGCGGTCTAACCAGGGTTTTGTATAGCTGCAGCATAACTTCTGCCCCCTTGTACTCCAGTCCTCTAGATATAAAGGCCAGCATTCCATTCGCCTTATTGATTATTTTCTGCACCTGTTCATGACACTTCAATGATCTATGTACCTAGGTCCCTTCGGACATCCACTGTTTTTAAACTTTTTACCATTTAGAAAGTACCCTGTTCTATCCTTTTTTGTTCCAAAGTAGATGACCTCACATTTGTCTACACTGAATTCCATTTGCCAGTTTTGCCCATTCACCTAATTTAATTCAGGAGAAACTTCTTTATCCAGAGAGTGGTTATAATGTGGAACTTGCTACCAGATGCAGTAGTTGATGTAAATAGCATAGATGTCTTAAGGGGAAGCTAGGTCAGTGCATGAGGGAGAAAGGAATAGAAGGAAATGCAGATAGGGTTAGAGAAGTAGGGTGGGAGGAGGCTCGTGTGGAGCATAAACACTAGCATAGACCAGTTTCTGTACTGTAAATTCTATGTAAAATTCCTTCGGGCAGCTGTGCCTTCAGCCATAGATTCGAAGCTCTGGAATTACCTCCTTAAAACCCACCTCTTTGACCAAGTTTTTAGTCACTCCTCCTAATAATCGCCTTCTTTGGCTCATTGTTAATTGACTGATTATGCTTCTTTGAAGCACCTCGGGACATTTTCCAGGTTGAAGGGGCTATATAAATGCAAGTTGGTGTTGTTTCTAGGAGGAAGTCCCACAATGGGGCAGACAATCTGATGATACGGAGCAAAGTAACGAGAATGCTGGCACCCACCACTTTTAGGTTCTGAAAGATTAGAAAAATTCATATGATCAGCAGCAACAAGATTGACAGTGGAAATTCGGGCAATGCTTCCCCACCCCCCCCACCCCCAGTCTATGCAAAAACAAACAAACTTGCAAGAAATCTTTTTTCAGTTGCTGACGGATATAGTGTGTTGGAGGTGTGTATTTCAGAGCTCCCCCTGAAGGTTGGTGGGTAAAGCCAACACACTGCAGTACAAAACCATCCAGACAAGATCACAGGTTTTATCCCTGGTATGTGCTGTTAGTTAATCTCAAGCTGGGATAGCAGATGTGCTCAGCACTCCTAGGCTAGAGAGATGAAAAAAAAGTCAGTCGGGATTCCTGCTCCACAATTCAATGCAGCAGCTCCGGCTGGGAGTGCACATGTGTAGATGTCAGACAAGAGCACGATTGGGTTCGGCTGAGATGAACTCCATGGTCAAGGAGCCTGCTGCTGGGTCAGGGTCATAAATGAAGAATGGCACTTAGGTAAGGTACCATCCCTCAGCACCTTGCAGGAGAAGGGAAAGTCATATACAAGTTCACAATGACGGGATAACCATTACCGAAATAAACTCAAAAAGACTGACGAACTCCCATTTGTCAGATCAGAGCCAAGCAGGAAATGTGAAGGAGACCGAAAGGAGGAATAATCAAAAAAAAGCAGCTCATGTAAAAAAATAAGAATTGTATTGCAGGTACACATAAAAGAGGACAATCGAACAAACAAACCCTACTTAAAATGTTTTAATTTTGTGCATTTATATGTAATGACTGCAAAACCCTTTTCAGTGTTTCTCAATCATAGACTCTGTTGGGCACATGTAAATGTTAATGCATAGTAGTGTACCATTCCAAAACATGCCTTATTTTCTTACAAAGTGCTTAAGCAGCCACTTTATAATGAATATAACATGTACAATGTAAAATATTCTCAATAATTTGAAATCAGACTAAAACATTTGTTTAAAAAATGTCAGAGATAAAATTAGTGCTTTTGAGCTCATCTCTGTACTTTCACCCTGCCCTCTACATCATTAGTGATTTAATTTTCTCTTTTTAAAAAAAAAGTTTCTTCTCTCTATACACTTTGGAAACAGACCTTCTCTAGCCGTTTACTTTTTTAAAAAAAACTATTTAAAACTTTCATTAATTAACCCTGCTTATTTACATGTACTGTTCTTTATAAAAATGTACATTTGCTGTTCCAAATATTTCAGTATTTATTGCTATTGTCACCTTCTTGTGACGAAAAGGACAGGATAAACCGTGAAGAATGGGAAACAGTAGCTTATGTTTAAATTGTGTGGATGTTACTTGTGCAGTTTTTGACATGGAGCCTGCTGTGGTTAGCAGAAAGAAAGGGTTTTCCTTAAACTTAAAATATACAAACCGTTAACAGTATGTAGGGTGTTGCCGAGCCATACATTATCTATGCATTATAATGGTCCAACAGTTAGAAGTCACACTGACCAGCTACTTTTAAAAACACATTTTCACATGGCCACTGTGTATTAAATGTGAACACTATAAATTCGTTGTGTGAATGTAAACTAAAATACAATATCAAACTTACATTGACAGCATGTATACATTTCCATAAGAACTTAGAAGCCGAAAGTACTGTTGTCATGTACAGCAGATAAGAGGAAATGACCCACTGACTAAATGGTATACAAACTATAAAATCTTTTGTGTTCTTTGATCATGGTACATCACAAGTAATAATCTGGGTTATGGAAATTTATGACGTGTGAGAAACAGCAGGATCTCATTGATAGCTAGTTCTTCACACTTAAACTTACAGACGAACATTAAAAAATAAAACACAAACTTTCTTCTCTTCATGAAACGAATAGGCTGGTGCCCACCATTTTACATACAGTTCCAGGAGCGCGGAGGTGATGTTGCTGTTTGGCAAGTGGCTTTGGTAGGCTTTCAGTACCTGCAAAAATCTGTCTGGAAGCACTTAGTGCTGTCTCACAAAGTTAAGGCATATTGCAATTCTACATAATAAATACAATTAAAATTTACAACATTAAGGTAAGGCATCAAACTAGCTTTTAAAATCATAATATGAGACCAAATAATGTGCAGAGTAATCAGTTTGTTAAAATGCACATTGTTTGGCCACACAGTAATTATTTTATATCAGCAGTCAAGACAGTAGCTGCCTTATGCCAGGTGAGACCATACTGTAGTGTCATCAGCTGATAGCACCTCAAACTGAAGTGGTAATGTGGCAGAGAGAAAGTAGTTCTCAATTTAGCCCATGGAATGATTCTTACAACACCCTCTCCTAATTAAGGCAAAAATTACCATTTATAAAGTGAACAGACCATAGGAAGAAGAGAGTTTCTGCAGTACAGATACAATAAAGAACAGTGTTAAGTCTACATTGGGATTTCCTGGTATCAGCCAGATTGAGTGTTGCAAAAGAAATCAATGATATTTAGCACAAAAAAACTTTCCCAATGGTCAAAGATGTGAAAGATTCAAAATTGCCACTCCTCACTGGTGGTGATGTTCTTTCAGGGAGCTTCAGTTGCATGAAATTAAAGGACTACAGATGGCACAGACTGCAGTAAAAGGTTGGAAGTATCCATTATTTGTCTCAAAGAGGGCATTTCTGTGAGCTACAGTCAGCTATGAATTCACAGTTTCTACTCCATGAAAATTTGCTTGTTGCATTTAACACCAATCTGCTATGTAATCAAACTCCTTGAACATTCCCTGTTCCTCCTCGACCAGAACCCTTGGCTCCCGTGGTGGTGTAAGAATTGGTGCCTCTGAGGTAAATTCTTCATCAAAATTACTGACATCTTCTCGATCTTGGATTATGGGCTGAAATGGAGGCTTTGCCTTCTTTGCTAACAAACTGATCCAATCAACAGCCTGTTAAAGGAAGGGGGATTAAAAAAGTCAGAAATGTTTTGAGTTAATACGCACATCTATTGCAGCACAATTGATATGGGACATAAGGATGTGAGGAGAAACGGTCACAGTCCATCCAGCTGACTGCCATGCACAGCCCAGTCTGATCTCTTTTCCCTATCCCTAAACTCATCCTATTTGCAGAATCATGGAACTGATGTAATTCTCGAGTGCTTCAGCTTAAGCAGGCTGACAAGAGCTTACAATCCAACAGTTTATTTGTAGGTTTGTTAGCTTGTTATTTCCTCTAGTTTGTCGTACCTACATCAGCAAGTCCCGTTACTACTTTAAAAGTTTAGATCATGTTCCCTCCTCAATCTTTTATCTAATGATGAGACGTGGAGAGTAGGGTGCATTATACTACAGCTACCTAGCCAAGCTGTAACTTGTTTACACTTCCTGGCTACAACAGCTATTCTTCCTAGGAGAGATTGCTGCACATGAGTACTTACACATACACATACAGCTCCCTTCATGACCACTGAAGTGTAGATACTTAGAGAACATGGGCTGGAGCATCCGTATGCCACAGACATTTCAAACTCCTATTGATAATTTTAAAAAGGAGTGTTTAGGAGGCCAAGGGGATTCCCTGAGCACTTTTTAAACCAGGTATGACAGCATACTGGAGTTAGACTACATGTGATGTCAAACCCAAATGATCAGAGACTATCTTACCCAGGGGGACTCTCAGGGGCAGGCTGGCACCTAACTCAAATTATACTGCAAATCCAGCATCACTTCAAAGCAGTAGCTGTGATGCAGTGACAATAAAGTTGCAGTATAAATACACCCTTTTCGTGGATGAATGAAGTAAAACCAGAAGTCATTATCTCTTGCCCTTCTTTGAATTCTTTCCACTCCCTCTAAATTGCCCTAGGGAATTTTTCACAACTGTGCACACTAAGTCGTTAACATTTTTAAGGCGTAATGGGGTGTGTTAGCATCACTTAAATTGTCTTATATACGTTATATTGTTTGTCTCGCAATTGCTGCCTTACATTTTGATGGCGCTTAGTCAGTTATAATCACACCTAGATCTTTTTCCTCTGACTCACCTTATTAAACAATCTTATAATCATATATTTGCTACTTTTAGAACCAATTCATATTAAATGCCAAATGGAACTCATCCACCCAACCACTGTCTCTGTACATGCCGTTTATTCAAAAATTACACAATTTAAAAACAAACAGAACATAAACACTTACTCTGAAGAATGCTTGTTTCTTTACATCTTCTGCATCCCTTTCACTTGCTCCCAGGCGCCGCTCTGGGTTCCTCCTCAGGAGCTAATGACAATGGTAATGCTGATTAGTGTTTAAATGAACCCTTTTCAGAAAAAGATCTACAATGGTAGATGTGTAGAAATCAAGAGTTTAAACTTATAAATTACAACTAATTGGGATTTGTCACTGGTCCTTATATGCCCATTCTACACAGATGGAAATAGATTGCATACAATTCTAATTCCAGTACCCCTGCAACTTCTCAGCTGCTGTCATAGAGTACCTTTGTTGTTAGATGTCATTAGCAGGGAACGGGTACAACACTCTCACATACGTGGAATAGTTTTCAGCAACAATTCATGACAAAATCAGCAGCTTACATAATTCAACAGCTATTTCAAGAATCCAGACAAGTCTCATTTGAGAATTGTTAATATTTAAACCCAAGCTCTCCCGTTCTGAACTTATAGTTCAAGTCAGACAGACAATCTATTTACATCCATCATCTAAACACTCAACATGATGTAAGTCTTTACAAATGTATCAGTCAATTATTTTCCCCAATGAAAGACTACTTTTTCTGAATCGACTGCTACTTTCTGTACCTATGCAGCTTGAAACTGAGTGTATAGGAATCTTTGTGACCGCAAAAGGAATTTGGGGTAGCTCTTAGGGACCGTACCTGGAATGACTAATGTTCTGGTGCTTCTTAAGGCATCCCAGTTACCTCCTCAATCTTGCTCCGTCCTATCAGCCTCGTGTGAAGGTGTATTGGTAGATCTCAAAGATTTAGCTAGACACCACTACATAAGACACCCTTAGTAGCAGTCCTGTCTCAAAAGCATCAAAAGATTGGTGAAGGAGCTCTTGATCAGGATAATTTTCACTGGCAGGAGGAAAGCATCCTAACCCCACAGTCAACTAGTTTCACTGACATTAACATCAATACTTTGGAAGGGTCACATGGCTCTTGCAGCAAAAAGTCTTAAAAGGACATCATACCATGATTGTTTTTCTGGATGAACCTTTCCTAATGCATGTGGGCAACATTCAAATGCTGATCAATCTACTCTTCTTTAAGATTTATTTAAATACAGAAAACATCTGTTATCAGATACAGCAGAAGCCAATGTTATTTTGACATGTGACAAGTGATAAATTTAAGGGCAGAAACATGGTTCTAAATATCGATAATAATTTATTTCTTAGCTACGCCGTGAAGCCCATTAATTCAGATGACAGATTATATACAAGTATAAAAAAGTTAAAAGAAAATCGGAAGCAATGACAGAAGTTTAAATTACACACGCAAAAATGTGAATTGACTTATAAACTAGAACATATAGCCTAGCCATTTTCAACCAAGCTAAACACAAACATGAACATTGGTGCTGAAAACTTTATATGTAATGAATGAAAAACTGAACTTCAACACCTGTATCTTTGAACATTATTTCCTTATTTGATAATGAATAAGTTTGCATAATGCTCATTTTTATTTCCCAATCTGTTTGAAGACCACAAATTCAAAGAATATTTAAAAATCTAGGAAGCAGAAAATCAAGTAATTTAAGCATACAGCTTTTAAGATCTACTTTAAAAGAAGTGCAACTAATATAATTGACTAGTCTGGACAGCATTCAAAGCAGACAAATTTGTAAAAAATAATTTAATTTGTTCTCTCAAATTAAGCCAATTATTGAAACATACCCTTCTCATGATGGAGATTGAATCTGTAGATAAGAATCTTGGATATCTCACTTCATCATTTACAATACTATCAAAAACTTCTTCTTCGTCATCCCCAGGAAATGGTGACTAACAAGAGGTGAGAGAAAAAAAAGCAATAATTTATATTGTATTATATACACTGGATTTAAACAACAGTCACTCCAACTATTCGTGCTCACCTCACCAACCAGCATCTCATAGATAAGAACACCAAGTCCCCACCAATCCACTGCCCTCGTGTATGAAGTTTCCGTCAGTACTTCCGGAGCAAGAAATTCAGGAGTGCCACAAAATGTGCTTGTTCGATCTCCAAAACCCATACCTGAAATAAATGAAGGCAAATGAGCCAATTTCTCATCTGTATTTAAGCAAACAAATTCAAAATAGTATAAAATTTAATAGAACATGCCGTTATGGCATTTAAATGATCTTAAGCAATGATAAATGAGTAATCTGGGACCATGTTCACATGAATTCACAGCTGGACAGGCTCTAAATGGAATTCAAAATGTGTAGATTCAAAATAGAAGCCATGTGGCAGGTGACATGGAAATATTCTAGTCATAAAACTAACAAATGACAGTATTACAAATGGTCGCAAGTCATGCAACGATTTCAATATTTGTTATTAATAATCCACCATGGAATCTATTTCAATGGTTATGACACTTAGCATTATTGTGGGGTACATTTATGAACCTAGAGTAGTGTATAATGGCATCAGGTGATCTGCTTGGAGCCTGGCTGTTATTAGTGGACAATTATTGGCTTCCAAATAGCTATGGGTTCCCACTGTACTGCAGTCAGGTGCCAGGGCCAAACACAGTTCAATTCATCAATGACGTTCCCTCCATCGTAAAGGTCAGGAATGGGGATGTTTGCAGAGTGTTCAGCTCCACGCACAACCCCTCAGATGATGCAGTCCGTACCCGCATGCAGCAAGACCTGGACAACATCCAGGCTTGGGCTGATATGTGGCAAGAAACATTTGTGTCACACATGTGCCAGGCAATGACCATCTCCAACAAGAGAGTCTAACCACTTTCCCTTGACATTCAACGGTATTACCATCGTCTAATCCTCCACCAACAACATCTGGGGGTCCCCGTTGACCAGAAACTTAACTGGACCAGCCACATAAATACTGTGGCTACAAGAGTAGGTCAGAGGCTGGGTATTCTGCAGCAAGTGACTTCTCAAAGCCTTTCCACCATCTACAAGGCACAAGTCAGGATTGTGATGGAATACTCTCCCCTTGTCTAGGTGAGTGCAGCTCCAACAATACTCAAGAAGCTCGATAACACCCAGGACAAAGCAGAACGTTTGATTGGCAGTCCATTCACCACCTTAAACATTCACTGCCTCCACCACCGGCACACCGTGGCTGCAGTGTGTACCATCCACAAGATGCACTGCAGCAACTCGCCATGGTTTCTTCGACAGCACCTCCTAAATTCACAACCTCTACCACCTAGAAGGACAAGGGAAGCAGACACATGGGAACACCACCACCTGCACGTTCTCCTCCAAGTCACACACCATCCTCACTTGGATATATAACGCCCTTCCTTCATCATCACTGGGTCAAAATCCTGGAACTCCCCTCCTAACAGCACTGTGGGAGAACCTTCACCATACGGACTGCAGCGGTTCATGACCACCTTCTCAAGGGCAATTAGCGATGGACAATAAATGCTGGCCTTGTCAGCGACAACCACATCCCACGAATGAATTAAAAAATATATTTACATTCTTAGTAGCGGTTGACGTGGCCTATATTGTACTGTACTGTAAACATCCCCATCCTCAACGATGGCGGAGTCCAGCACGTGAGTGCAGAAGACAAGGCTGAAGCGTTTGCAACCATCTTCAGCCAGGAGTGCCGAGTGGATGATCCATCTCGGCCGCCTCCCGACATCCCCACCATCACAGCCAATTCGATTCACTCCACGTGATATCAAGAAACGGCTGAGTGCACTGGATACAGTAAAGGCTATGGGCCCCGACAACATCCCGGCTGTAGTGCTGAACACTTGTGCTCCAGAACTAGCTGCGCCTCTAACCAAGCTGTTCCAGTACAGCTACAACACGAGCATCTACCCGACAATGTGGAAAACTGCCCAGTTATGTCCTGTCCACAAAAAGCAGGACAAATCCAATCCGGCCAATTACCACCCCATTAGTCGACTCTCAATCATCAGCAAAGTGATGGAACGTGTCGTCGACACTGCTATCAAGCAGCACTTACTCATCAATAACCTGCTCAACGATGCTCAGTTTGGGTTCCGCCAGGATCACATGGCTCCAGACCTCATTACAGCCTTGGTCCAAACATGGACAAAAGAGCTGAATTCCAGAGGTGAGGTGAGAGTGACTGCCCTTGACATCAAGACAGCATTTGACAGAGTGTGGCACCAAGGAGCCCTAGTAAAATTGAAGTCAATGGGAATCAGGTGGAAAACTCTCCAGTGGCTGGAGTCATACCTAGCACAAAGGAAGATGGTAGTGGTTGTTGGAGGCCAATCATCTCAGGACACTACTGCAGGAGTTCCTCAAGGCAGTGTCCTAGGCCCAACCATCTTCAGCTGCTTCATCAATGACCTTCCCTCCATCATAAGGTCAGAAATGGGGATGTTCGCTGATGATTGCAGAGTGTTCAGTTCCATTCGCAACCCTTCAGATAATGAAGCAGTCCGAACCCGCATGCAGCAAGACCTGGACAACATCCAAGCTTGGGCTGATAAGTGGCAAGTAACATTCTCGCCAGACAAGTGCCAGGCAATGACCATCTCCAACAAGAGAGAGTCTAACCACCTCCCCTTGACATTCAACGGCATTACCATCGCCGAATCCCCCACCATCAACATCCTGGGGGTCACCATTGACCAGAAGCTTAACTGGACCAGCCATATAAATACTGTGGCTACGAGAGCAGGTCAGAGGCTGGGCATTCTGCAGCAAGTGATTCACCTCCTGACTCCCCAAAGCCTGGAGTGTGATTGAATACTCTGCACTTGCCTGGATGAGTGCAGCTCCAACAACACTCAAGAAGCTCGACACCATCCAGGACAAAGCAGCCCGCTTGATTGGCACCCCATCCTCCACCATAAACATTCACTCCCTTCACCACCGGTGCACAGTGGCTGCAGTGTGCACCATCCACAGGATGCACTGCAGCAACTCGCCAAGGCTTCTTCGACAGCACCTCCCAAACCCACGACCTCTACCACCTAGAAGGACAAGAGCAGCAGGTACATGGAAACACCACCATCTGCACGTTCCCCTCCAAGTCACACACCATCCCGACTTGGAAATATATCGCCGTTCCTTCATCGTCGCTGGGTCAAAATCCTGGAACTCCCTTCCTAACGGCACTGTGGGAGAACCTTCACCACACGGACTGCAGCGGTTCAAGAAGGCAGCTCACCACCACCTTCTCAAGGGCAATTAGGAATGGGCAATAAATGCCTGCCTCGCCAGCGACGCCCACATCCCATGAACGAATAAAAAAAACAGCATTGATAGCATACATCAGTTCAATTCAGCATATTGGACAAGTTATTCCTTCCCTCCAGTACTTCGGCTGCTCATATGTAACAATTGACTAGGAGCTGCAAACTTCCACGGTTTAGTATTCCGCATGAATGCCAACATATTTACTATTCTTTTTAACATTACAATAAGCTTACAATTTGATTTACATTACCGATTATTTCAATTATAAAAATATTGTGGCATGCATTTTAATTTGAGATAACGTGACGTGCAATACACCTACATACTATGTTCTGTTATAATGAAGCAAGGTCAAATAAAGGGACTTATCAACCAGACTACAGAAGGCATCCTGCTGTAGATCAACAGCAGTAACTGCACTAAAAAGAGACAATATTTCAGGATAACAACGTATTTACAATCTGATCCATGAGGAATTTTCAAGACTTTGAATACCTACCCTCCTTACAAAGACCAAAGTCAGCAATCTTGACGTAGCCGTCACTATCCAGCAACAGATTATCTAGCTTTAAATCTCTGGAAGAGGACAAAGATTTATATCAAACCACTGCACACATTTGCTAAACGTGGAAAAATCGCTCAAATCAATTTCTACTCAACACGCCAAGGTTAAAAAGAGTAGGAGAGACAAGGGCGGTAATTCTCTCAGTCTGTGCTCCCCCGTGTACAGTCTCATTAGCAGCAAGCGCATTAGTGGAGATAGCATTACAACATCATAGCTCCAACTTTCTGACCCGCATTTACTACTAGCACAGCCTTGCAAGATTACACCCAAGATTAAATAAACCAAATAGCTGATGACAAATTTGGGTTTTAAAGGAGCCTAGGAGGACATTAACAGTTAAGAAATTGCTCCAGTCTCTGAATGCTACTAATGTCATTTTCACCACCTGGACACATAGCTTGGTATCAACAACAAATTTGGTTTGATCAGCGGAGACCCCAAAACAGAATCTGCAGACCTCTACTGGTAACAGCTCCCGACCCGGAGCATTTTCAATTTTTTCAGTTTCTGGGTTGAGATTAGATAACCTGGAAGAATCACCAGCCAGCAATCTCATGAAAGGATTCAAATGACAATATAAATATCATCTGAACCCCCAAGGTGACACTGCTGTTTCAATCACCCCTGACTATTGGGGTTTAATTTGCTCTAAGCATTAAAGCTGGTGCATAGTAATTGTGCATTTACATGTAACTTTGTTAATCCCATACATTGTTCCAAGCACATTGTTTACTTGTGACATATGCTGGGCCCTCTGTTTAATGATACATGGCCCTTTTGAAAGGTATCCTTGTTGCCTCAATGCTCAAAAATATGATTTGTAGAGCTATATCCAGGAAGTGAAGTTTTTAGGATCTCCTTGTTCACTCCATGAACAACCTAATTTGCATATTCCACAGCTGGACTGATGTAATAAGTGTTATTAATAGTGTGCCTATTATTAGGTGGTTAGTGGGTGATTCAATAACATTATTGCAGGTGTGTTGTTATTTGCTGCTCAGAACTCTAAGAATATATTGTGTAAATGTATTTCTGCTATCACACAAAGAGAAAAATAAATCCTTGACAAAAGTGCACAAAGAACAAATTAAACCCTTAAAAGTAATTAGTGGGAGCTGTCTTGTTTGTATTAGTTCTGCAATTGTATGAATCATACCAGAATTGGAATTTATATGTGGTTGCACTGGTATTCTATCAAAAATGGAGTCTAAAAGCAGACCATCAGCAAGCAATTGTTCTTCTACATACCTGTAAACTATCTTGTGTTCGTGCAAATACTGCAAACCAAGAACCACACAAGCAGCATAAAACCTGTTGCAGGGAAGTCACGTTGATGGTTAGTATAAATAAAACAATGATGTTTTTGTTCTAATTGTATTCTTCACAAAATATGCCAAATTAAGAGTGAAAAATTCACCCGACATTTTTTTTCTTCCAAAGTGGCTCCACCAATACGAAAGACAACACTCCCCGACCGAGTACGCTCAGGTTGGTTACCTATTATAAAGGCCTCTGCTAGGCCTGAGCCGGCAATGGAAGCTGCAAGAGTCTATTTACACTCAAGCTTGACCACCCCTGTCCCAAAATGTCCACACTGAGATGATAAATTTGTGAGGAAGTGTTAGGAGAACTTGCACCCTCCCACTCCTTCGCACAACAATTTAAATGTACGGACAAAATACGGCATCAGCTAACCAGAAATGTGGCATTACACAACATTACAATTAAGACAGACAAGTAGCTATGGCAATTAACTTGCAAGAATACAATTTGGAGGCTTTCTAAGCTCAATGTGTAGACCTATTGGATCATTAAAAAAATTATGCATTTGGAACAGTTGTTTGAAGAATCAAGACTGTTTGGTAAAGGTTTTTTTTTATCTGCATCAAATAGAGAAATGTAAATGGACAGTGATGATCAATTTGAAACAGAGATCCATAATTCAAAAGCATCATACAAGCAAGCTAATAATGACAAGAAAAGCAAACTAAGCAATATACTGCTAGTGGTGCAATATTCTATTATTTAGCCATCAGTGTTCACATAGAATCATAGAAGTTACAACATGGAAACAGGCCCTTCGGCCCAACATGTCCATGTCGCCCAGTTTATACCACTAAGCTAGTCCCAATTGCCTGCACTTGGCCCATATCCCTCTATACCCATCTTACCCATGTAACTGTCCAAATGCTTTTTAAAAGACAAAATTGTACCCGCCTCTACTACTGCCTCCGGCAGCTCGTTCCAGACACTCACCACCCTTTGAGTGAAAAAATTGCCCCTCTGGACCCTTTTGTATCTCTCCCCTCTCACCTTAAATCTATGCCCCCTCGTTATAGACTCCCCTACCTTTGGGAAAAGATTTTGACTATCGACCTTATCTATGCCCCTCATTATTTTATAGACTTCTATAAGATCACCCCTTAACCTCCTACTCTCCAGGGAAAAAAGTCCCAGTCTGTCTAACCTCTCCCTGTAAGTCAAACCATCAAGTCCCGGTAGCATCCTAGTAAATCTTTTCTGCACTCTTTCTAGTTTAATAATATCCTTTCTATAATAGGGTGACCAGAACTGTACACAGTACTCCAAGTGTGGCCTCACCAATGCCCTGTACAACTTCAACAAGACATCCCAACTCCTGCATTCAATGTTCTGACCAATGAAACCAAGCATGCCGAATGCCTTCTTCACCACCCTATCCACCTGTGACTCCACTTTCAAGGAGCTATGAATCTGTACTCCTAGATCTCTTTGTTCTATAACTCTCCCCAACGCCCTACCATTAACGGAGTAGGTCCTGGCCCGATTTGATCTACCAAAATGCATCACCTCACATTTATCTAAATTAAACTCCATCTGCCATTCATCGGCCCACTGGCCCAATTGATCAAGATCCCGTTGCAATCCCAGATAACCTTCTTCACTGTCCACAATGCCACCAATCTTGGTGTCATCTGCAAACTTACTAACCATGCCTCCTAAATTCTCATCCAAATCATTAATATAAACAACAAATAACAGCGGACCCAGCACCGATCCCTGAGGCACACCGCTGGACACAGGCATCCAGTTTGAAAAACAACCCTCTACAACCACCCTCTGTCTTCTGTCGTCAAGCCAATTTTGTATCCAATTGGCTACCTCACCTTGGATCCCATGAGATTTAACCTTATGTAACAACCTACCATGCGGTACCTTGTCAAATGCTTTGCTGAAGTCCATATAGACCACGTCTACTGCACAGCCCTCATCTATCTTCTTGGTTACCCCTTCAAAAAACTCAATCAAATTCGTGAGACATGATTTTCCTCTCACAAAACCATGCTGACTGTTCCTAATTAGTCCCTGCCTCTCCAAATGCCTGTAGATCCTGTCCCTCAGAATACCCTCTAACAACTTACCCACTACAGATGTCAGGCTCACTGGTCTGTAGTTCCCAGGCTTTTCCCTGCCGCCCTTCTTAAACAAAGGCACAACATTTGCTACCCTCCAATCTTCAGGCACCTCACCTGTAGCGGTGGATGATTCAAATATCTCTGCTAGGGGACCCGCAATTTCCTCCCTAACCTCCCATAACGTCCTGGGATACATTTCATCAGGTCCCGGAGATTTATCTACCTTGATGCGCGTTAAGACTTCCAGCACCTCCCTCTCTGTAATATGTACACTCCTCAAGACATCACTATTTATTTCCCCAAGTTCCCTAACATCCATGCCTTTCCCCAACATCCATGCCTTTCTCAACCGTAAATACCGATGTGGAAAGAGACTGAACTTTCATTTTAAATTAAATTTATTTTTACACTCATAATTCTGTATTCATCAGGAACAAAATCACTTCTCTCAAATGCCACAAAGCACTTCACTTTCCATGGATTATTTTGAAGTACAGTCACATGTAGGAAAACATGGCAGCCACTTTGCATACAGTAAAGTCCCACAAACAGCAACGAGATGAATAGCCAATTAATCAATTTTCAGTGATAATTAAGGGAGGAAAGTTGGCCAGGAAACCCCCTCTCATCTTCTGAAAAGCTTGGTGAGACAAGATAGGTGCTTTTTAACAGCAGCACAGACTGATTGGGTTACTTTTGTGTGATTATTTTTGTTTTCACTGTTGTGAACAAACAGCAGTAAGATAAACACCAACAGATGTACAGTGAAATTCTGGGGACCAATGTTAAAGAAAGGATTTACATTAAAAATTTGTAATATCATTAAATTTCTCCTGCCTTCAGTGCTCAGAAGTTACAAAAAATAAAAATTGGACAGCCAGAGGACGTCAGCTGTCCTGCAAAGATCTGCATTGTTGCATACATAAAGCATTTGTTAAAACTTTTGTTAGTACTTACACAGCCCTGGGTTCAGAGAAAACATCAGCATGAATGTGCATCATCAAATCCCCACCAGGAGCATACTCCATTACAAAACATACATGATCTTTGGTCTGAAAACAGGCAAAGAGATTGACCAAAAATGGATGCCTGACGCAGTTCACAGTCTCAAAAATTCTCTTCTCACACATAAGGCTGAAAACGGAACAGGAAATAAAAAAACAATTAAGTTTTGCACATTAGCAATGAACACAATTCAAAAAATATTTACCAAAAAAATACAAAAGCCATTTATTATCACACCTGGCAAATGCTGTAGATGCTATGATTAGCTCCAATAATACTTTTTATTAAATAACAGAAAATGCTGGAGAAGTTCAGCAAGTGAGGCAGCATCTGTGGAGAAAGAAACAGAGTTAACGTTTGTCAGAACTGTTCTGACAAAAAATCTTCGACCTGAATCGTTAACATTGTTTCTCTCTCCACAGATGCTGCCTCAATTGCTGAGCTTCTCCAGCATTTTCTGTTCTTGTTTCAGATTTCCAGCATCCGTAGTATTTTGCTTTTGATACAAACCACCACTTCCAATTTAATAAAATGTAACAATGATTACTTTAAATTAAACAGCACTTTCTAAATGCAGGTGATGGCTCAAACCTGAGGCTCTGATCTATATGGGTGGGAATATGGGTAAGAAACATACACGTAGTCAAATGTCTGCTACAGTTAAGACATATCTATGCATGACCTATATTCCAGTACTAAAAATGGAACCCGAAAAACAGTGACAGCAGTGGAAAAATGAATCTCCTCTGTAAAGAGGGTGACATTGTGATGCGATGGGCGTGGTGCAATGTTTAGAACGTAAGAATATAAGAAATAGCAGGAGTAGGCCATACGGCCCCTCAAGCCTGCTCCGCCATTCAGTAAGATCATGGCTGATCTTCGACCTCAACTCCACTTTTCCGCGCAATTCCCATTTGGCTTGATTCCCCATGACCCCAAAAATCTATCGATCTCAGTCTTGAATATACTCAATGACTCAGCATCCACAGCCCTCTGGGAATAGAGAATTCCAAAGATCTCAACCCTGAGTAAAGAAATTCCTCCTCATCTCAGTCCTAAATGGCCGACCCCTTATCCTGAGACTATGCCTGCCTAGTTCTGGACTCTCCAGCCAGGGCAAACAACCTTTCAGCATCTACCCTGTCAAGCTATCCCTCAGAATCTTATGTTTCCATGAGATCAACTCTCATTCTTCTAAACTCCACAGAATATAGGCCCATTCTACTCAATCTCTCCTCAAAGGACAACCCTCTCATCCCAGGAATCAATCTAGTTTGGTGATGTCCTTTACCTATTGTCCATCAGCCTAAAAGCACTTATTACTGTGACTTTCCTGTTTGACTTGGCTGACTATCCATGGTGTGTGAATTACAACTGAATTAAAAACATGGCTTGAAAGCTAAAAAGTAATAAATTTAGGTCATGTCAACCAACCAAAACAAGAAA
This sequence comes from Heptranchias perlo, assembly GCF_035084215.1. NCBI lineage: Eukaryota > Metazoa > Chordata > Chondrichthyes > Hexanchiformes > Hexanchidae > Heptranchias > Heptranchias perlo. Next base: position 15,030,575 of record NC_090333.1, on the reverse strand, counting down.
GCGAAGGTTTCCCTCGGATGTTAAAGTGTATTCAATGTGACCGACACCAGTGGTAGGAGAGAAATAACAGATGACGACCTATTAGGGGCTCTTTCAAAGTCGTGGACGAAGAGAATGGAAGTTGCTTCTTGTCTGAAATTTCTTAAACAGACATATCCTGGTGTCTTTCTTTCCCTAGGGTATAGATCAAATTTATAGGCTACAGAAATACATATTGACGACATGCATTTCCTTACCTGTCTACCTCATCACGAGCCACAATATCACCTTTCTTCAAGGCCTTGATGGCAAACATTTCACCAGTGACTTTGTACTCAGAAAGAAGAACCTGAATTATAAATGGATTAAAAGTCAAATATTTGTTTCACTGCACTGAATTGTAGAAAGTGAAAGCAATAGGCATTCAATTTTCTCATTTTAGGATTACCTTTCCAAAATGTCCCCTGCCAAGCACAGCAACACATCTGAAATCCAGAAGACTGAACTGGAATCTTTGCTGTATTCTGGAGAGTTAAAAGATGAAAGGTTGCAGTATAACAAGTCTAACTACTCAATTCTCCCTTCTGGATTGGCGTTGATCACATTAATAGAGGTAATTTAAATATTTCTTCAATATGAGCTATTAATAAAAAATTATTTCAATAGAAATTTAAATACTGTACCGCTTATCTTCTGACTGCGGGAGAGTTCGAAAGTCTAGTTCTGGGTGGGGTAGCTCAGGCACAGAAATTATATTGTTCTCTACGTTTGAAACAATATTATTTCTATCATTTAGAAAATCAAATGTTGAGAGTGCTTCCTATAAAAGACAAACAGAATCAGTGCTATTTCTGCTTCAAGATAAAAATACAATGTCAAATAAAGGTCTTGCAACAAAAGGAACAGCAAGTGCATCACCAAAAAAAGTTTCGGTCAATGCATTGAATCTTGAGACTTACAATAATCTGATGTCTCCTAAATTACAATGTTAAGAGTCATGAGACTCACCCCCCAACCCCCAAAGAAAAGTCTGCACTTGTCATTTAAGGTAGAAGAGTTTCCAACTTATTTGAAGTACCTTGTAATTTAGGAATGTGAAAAAGGAAACCAATCAGAAACATAGAACTATTTTCAGATCATTAGATGGCATAGACCATCTCCCATAAGAACATAAGAAATGAGCAGCAATAGGCCATACGGCCCCTCCAGCCTGCTCCGCCATTCAGTAAGATCATGGCTGATCTTCGACCTCAACTCCACTTTCCTGCCTGATCCCCATATCCCTTAGAGTCCAAAAATCTATCTATCTCAGCCTTGAAAATATTCAACGACTGAGCATTCACAGCCATCTGAGGTAGAGAATTCCAAAGATTCACAACCCTTTGAGTAAAGAAATTCCTCCTTAACTCAATCCTAATTGCCCACGCCTTCACCTGAGACTATGCCCCCTAGTTCCAGACTCTCCAGCCAGGGGAAACAGCCTCTCAGCAGCTTATATGTTTTAATGAGACCATCTCATTCTTCTAAACTCCAGAGAGTAAAGGCCTATTCTGCTCAATCTCTCCTCATAGGACAACCCTCTCATCCCAGGAATCAATCTAGTGAGCCTTCATTGCACCACCTCTAAGGCAAGTATAGCCTTCCTTAGGTAAGGAGACCAAAACTGTACACAGTACTCCAGGTGTGGTCTCACCAAAGCCCTCCACAATTGTAGCAAGACTTCTTTGCTCTTGTACTCCAACCCCCTTGCAATAAAGGCTAATATACCATTTGCCTTCCTAATTGCTTGCTGTACCTGCATGTTAACTTTCTGTGTTTTGTGTATGAGGACACCCAAATTCCTCAACACTAAAATGTAATAGTTCCTCACCATTTAAAAATATATTCCATTTCTCTATTCTTCCTTCCAAAGTGAATAACTTCACATTTCCCCACATTATACTCAATCTGCTAGCTTCTTGCCCACTCACTTAACCTGTCTATATTGCTTTGCAGACTGTGTCCTCCTCACAGCTTACATTCCCACCTACCTTTGTATCAGCAGCAAACTTGGATACATTACACTTGATCTACATCATTAAGAGATTGTAAATATCTGAGGTCCAGGCACTGATCCTTGTGGCACCCAACTAGCTATAGCCTGCCAACCTGAGAATGACCCATTTATTCCTACTCTGTTTTCTGTCTGTTAACCAATCCTCTATCCATGCTAATATATTACCCCCAACCCCATGAGTCCTTATCCTGTGTAACAACCTTTTATGTGGCACCTTATCGAATGCCTTTTGAAAATCCAAATATACTACATCCATTGGTTCCCCTTTATCTACCTGCTAGTTACATCCCCAAAAAACTTCAGTAGATTTGTCAAACACTATTTCCCTTTCATAAAACCATGTTGACTCTACCTAATCATATGATTTCCTAAGTGCCTCGTTATCATGTCCTTAATAATAGATTCCAGCATTTTCCCGACTATAGGCCAGTTAGCCTGACGTCAGTAGTTCCCTGGTTTCTCTCTCCCTCCTTTCTTGAATAGCGATGTTACATTTGCTACCATCCAATCCACTGGGACCGTTCTAGAATCTAGGGAATTTTGGAAGATCACAACCAATGCACCCATTACCTCTGCAGCCACCTCTTTTAGAACCCTAGGATGTAGGCCATCAGGTCCAAGGGATTTGTCGGCTTTTAATCCCATTAATTTCTCCAGTACTTTTTCTTTACTAATATTAACTACTTTAAGTTCCTCTCTCTCATTAGATCCTTGGTTCCCCACTATTTCTGTATGTTTGTTGTGTCTTCTACTGTGAAGACAGATACAAAACATTTGTTTAATGTCTCTGCCATTTCTTTATTCCCCATTATAATTTCTCCTGACTCAGCCTCTAAGGGTTTACTTTCGCTACTCTCTTTTTACATATTTGTAGGAGCTTTTTGTATTTCTTGTTAGTTTACTCTCATATTCTATTTCCTCCCTCTATCAATTTTTTGGTCATCCTTTGCTGGTTTCTAAATTTCTCCCAATCCTCAGGCTTACTACTCTTCTTGGCAACATTATAAGCCTCTTCTTTTAATCTAATACTATCCTTAACTTCTTTAGTTAGCCACGGATGGATCACTTTTCCCATGGAGTTTTTATTCCTTAATGGAATGTATATTCATTGAGAATTATGAAATATTTCTTTAAATATTTGCCATTGCTTATCTACCGTTGTATCTTTTAATCTAATTACACAATCAACCTTAGCCAACTACCCCCCCCCACCTCATTCCTATGTAATTGGCTTTGTTTAAGTTTAAGACTCTAGTTTCGGACTTAAGTACGTCACTCTCAAACTCAATGTGAAATTCTATCATATTAAGATCACTCTGCCCCAGAGCATCCCTTACTATGAGATTACTAATTAACCCTGTCTCATTACACAAAACAAGATCTAAAATGGCCTGTTCCCTGGTTGGTTCCACGACGTATTGTTCTAGGAAACTGTCTCAAATGCATTCCATGAACTCGTCCTCCAAACTACTTTTGCCAATTTGATTTGCCCAGTCTATATGAAGATTAAAGTCCCCCATGATTATTGCATTAACTTTGTTACAAACTCCTCTTATTTCTTGATTAATACTCTAACATTATAACTAATGTTAGGCATCACTCTCACTGATTAAACTCCACTTTGAATCCAAGTAACCATTGCTCACTCATCTCTCCCCCATTTAATTACTATGACTGTTACTAAACAACTTGTCTATCTATTGACCACCTGACTTAAAATGCTACCTTTTTTTTTTAACAGCCTGGACGACCAATGTGAAAATAGTCCCTGTGCAAAGCCCACTCCTGTAAATTCACATTTAAAATATACACACACTGTTGGCCCCAAAGAAGTGACTTTTCTCCAGGTTTTTTGCTTTAAAACTGATGGCTAGAGGCAGTCTGGAAACAGACCTTCTGTGCCAGGCCTCCACAATACGACAATGCAAACTTTTGTTCCAAGAACAATGGACACTGTTGTCTATAACTCACTATTTTCATTCATGATAGGCGGTGAAACTATGTGTCTTTTGTTGTATTATTTAATATCGCTCAACAGGAAGAAGTCCTTACAGTGTAGGAGGCCTAATGGCATAAATAGTAAAACAAAGGAGCACTCTGGACAGACAAGTAGGAATCAGCTTTTACACCTTTATGATAGCAAAGAGAAGAACAACATAAGTGAAATCTCTTCCTCGTTACATTAAACCTTCCCTATTAAACAGTGTTTTAGGTTCCTACCTGTATATTTTCTGGAATCCTTACTTCTGTTGTGGTTCCTCCATTTTCTCCAAGAGATGAAGCTCGTGGAGGGGCAGGTGGTGGTTCAGGTTCAAATTCTAGTTTTGCTACTGTTAGATCTCTGAAAAGCATAACAATGCATAAATTGAGTCTAAATGCTAAAACGTTGTCATTTCATGCACCAGGGTTTAAATTAATTGAAACACCGTAGAGCTCAAAATAGATAAACTAGGCTCCTTTGATGTAGTCCTCATTCTACAGTATTCATTTTGATACTTTAAAACAGAACTGTCCAACCTTTTGGAACTGGGGGCTACATACATGTCAAAGCCAGTGAGTAGGCCACATGATAGAAACATGAGCCCCCATATGCAAAAAAATTCAACTCCTCTTTCTCCCCCCACCACCAAAGCTCAAAAACTTGAAAGCTCCAGTTTTAGCTCGTTAAACTTCCTGGGTCCACAGCACCCCGATTGTGGATTTTCCAGTTCTGGGAAGTTTAAAGACCAGAGGCTAAGCAAAAGCAGCAGCTATAGAAACAACTTGCATTCATAGAGCACTTTTAATTTAGACAAACGCCCTAAGGCACTTTAGCGATATAAGAAAACAAAGATTCTCCTTGAATATAGAAGATTAAGGAGTATTTAAGATGATTAAAGGATTTGATAGGTTGGATAGAGGAACTATTTCCTCCAGTGGGAGAGTCCAGAAGGGGGCATAACCTTAAAATGGGAGTTAGGTCGTTCAGGAGTGATGTCAGGAAGCACTTCTTCTCACAAAGGGTAGTGGAAATCTGGAAAACTCTTCCCCCAAAAAGCTGTTGAGGCTAGGGGTCAACTGAAAATTTCAAAACCGAGATTGATAGATTTTTGTTAGGCAAAGATATTAAAGGTTATGGAACCAAGGCCGGTAGATGGAATTAAGATACAGATCAGCCATGATCTAACTGAATGGCAGTGGAACAGGCTCAAGGGGCTGAACGCCTACTCCTGTTCCTATGTTCCTTCCTATGTAAAAGGAATCACCTGAAACTTACAGCGCCAGATAAAAGGAGTTTGCAGGCCAGATTTGGCCATGCCCAGCTCTAGAATACTGACACGGTCACAAAGGTGCCTGGTTTATTAAGGGTATGTTTATGTAAGCTTAGCATCATTGCAAAGCAATTTGAGCTTGTGACTTGCCTTTAGCAAACGTATGCCAGCTATTTTATATCATCTCGTGCATCTCTAAGTTATAGATGCTAAGTTTACCCACAACTGATAATAGACTAACTGGTCTATAGTTACCCAATTTATCCTGATCTGCCAGAAGTGTTACATTGGTTACCCTCCAATCCCCCAGCACAATTTGCATATCTATGGAGGATTGAAAAATCATGACCTGAGCTTCTGCTATCTCCTCTCTGACTTCCTTCAACAACATTTCTTGCACAAAGCAGTTTTATTTCAACAAGAGAAAACAAACAATTATAATAATAAAAAACCACCACCTCATCTCTCCGTTTGCCTTCATCTCCCCTCCGCGCTCCCCCCACCCCCAACTGCAGGTAATGGACATTATGCTAAAATAACCATCCTGGAATAAATGAGCAGCTACATCTTCCTACTTTGGGTTAAGGTGGGGGTTGCAGAAATGAGGAAGAATGGGATTGGGTGTGCAAGAGGGGAAAAAAAACAACTTCTTGAAAACTCAACAATTAAACTTCGTGCAGCCCACCTTATAAGCAGGATTACAGAAAAAAAAGTAACTTATATTTATGTTGTGCCTTTCATATCCTTAGGATGTCCCAAAGCGCTTCAGAATCAATGATGTACTTTTAAAGTACAGTTACAGGTTTAATGTGGTAAACATGGCTACCAATTTGCACAAAGCAAGGTCACATGAATAGCAATGAGATAAATGACCAGATCATCTTGTTTTAGTGGTGTAGGTTGCAGGATCAATGTTAGCCAGGACACCCAGAGAACTCCCCTTTTCATCTTTTATTTAAGATGAATATTAAAAAATTCATCTTTTAATAGTGGATCTTTTACATCCACTTGAGAGGGCAGGTGGTGCTTAAGTCTCTGGAGTGGGACTTGAACCTACAACCTTTTGAGTCAGAGGCAAGCGTGTTACCACTCAACCAAGGCTGACACTCATATTCCTCCCACCCCACAAAGCAAATCATACTGTGAAGACAAATAGCAAATATGCTCAGTTATAGTCCCATAGGATGTGAATGACTGAAAACTCCTAGTGACTCATGTGGTGCACAACCGGTTCTTTCTTCAACTTCAATTGAACAGGATAAAAAGGTCTGACTGCAGCAGTAGTCAGATATAGCTTTTGGCAGGATTGTTAGTTTGGTGGAAGGTAAACTTCAGTCTGGCCTAACACAGATGGCCCATGACTAAAACTGCATCATCAAAGCATAGAGGAGAATAACTAATGTACATTCTCTGGCTTCCATTACTTTCAATAGAGTTGCTCTGGGGCACATCTCGCTGACATAATGAGAGTTACCAAAACTGAGAAGATTGACTTAAGGTCAGAAAATTAACTTTCTTCCACTCTCAAACAAAAAAAAAGAGGTAAATCAAGATTTTGCCCCCATTTAATATAAAATAGGGAACTACTTTGATCAAAAAATACTCCCTGTAGACCTTCCTCCTGCTTCAAATAAAAAATAAAAATCACATGCAACAGAGAAAGTCACTAACATTCATCAGCTTTTAGTGTCAAAATGTTATCTCCTTTACGATGGTCCACTGACTTTTAAATAAATACAACATAACTGAATAGTTTACCATGGACATACTTTAAAAACAAAAACAAAATACATACCCAGTTGATTCTGTACTTTCCGAGTGAGAAACCACTGGCACTGCAGCAGGGATAGAGGCTGGAGGGCTGAAGGTGCCAGAATTATTTACTGTAGGAATAGCTCTCCTCACCAGTCGCCCCCATGTGGCGATATTAATATTCATTTGGGGAGCTCGAAGGAACGTTTTGCCTATAGTGACGAGAAAATGCCACGCGTGAACAATGCACCTATTTATCTACTTGCTGCTGCAAAGATTTTACAAGCCTTTACCTAACACACACACAAACACACACAATGATTGTAATTTTCTATATTCAAAAGATCTGTTCACAGTCCAAAATATTTTGAAACAGAAGCACATCATAAATGCAAAACTTGCTTTTTCCAATGTTTTCACTTCTGTACCACATGAATTGTTTTAAATACACTTCTTGTTCACCTCGATATTACACGTTCTGTTTAAACTGCAAATATATTCTGTTTGAACTGTATATATTGTTTAATTCAATAAACCTTTTTCTCCATACTTCTATTAATTTGCATTAAAAATCAAAGCTCTGAAAAATTACAGAAGTGTATATTTTCCCGTAACCCACAGGATTAAGGATTGTTTTACTGTCATTCCAACCCAATTATAACTCATACCTTCATTTTTTTCTCTAAGTTGTCTGTCAAAAACACTTCCTCATCTGAAGGGGGAGGAGGAGAAAGATAGGGAAGACGAAGGTAAGAGGTGAACTGCCTCCAGTTTTTCTTCCCTTCTTCAGGGAGGCGGTAGCATCAGCTTACTGCCTCAGCTTACTGCCTCACTCAGAAACCACGGAGAAGTTAGATGAACTAAAAAAGTCGAATGGTCTTACGAATCTAAATATCTTGCGATCAGGGATCGATATACAAGGAACTCGAGGAATTAAGCTGCATCCTATGCTCATGCCCACTGTGCTGGAGCACCGCTGTATTGTACCACCACTTTAGCAACATCTCATTTACCTTTTCATTCCTTGCTAATGGTTTGATATCAGAACATAAGAAATAGGAGGAGTAGGAGTAGGCCATACGGCCTCTCGAGCATGCTCTGCCATTCAATATCAAGGCTGATCTTCAACCTCAACTCCACTTTTCCACCCGATTCTCCTAGAGTCCAAAAATCTATCGATCTCAGACTTGAGCACATTCAACGACTCAGCGTCCTAAACTCTCTGGGGTAGAGAATTCCACAGATTCACAACCCTCTGTAAAAAAAATCCACCTCATCTCAGTCTTAAATGGCTGAGCCCTTTTCCTGAGACTATGCCTCTAGTTCCTAGACTCTCCAGTCAGGGGAAAACAACCTCTCAGCATCTACTCTGTCAAGCCACCTCAGAATCTTATATGTTCCAATGAGATCACCTCTCATTCTTCTAAACTCGAGTATAGGCCCATTCTACTCATTCTCTCCTCATAGGACAACCCTCTGATCCCAGGAATCAATCTAGTGAATCTGCATTGCACCGTCTCTAAGGAAAGTATATCCTTCCTTAGATAAGGAGAGCAAAACTGTACACAGTACTCCAGGTGAGGTCTCACCAAAGCCCCGTACAACTGTAGTAAGACTTCATTACTATTGTACTCCAACCCCCTTGCAATAAAGGCCAACATGCCATTTGCTTCCCTTAATGCTTGCTATACCTGCATGCTAACTTTGTGTTTCTTGGATGAGGACACCCAACTCTCTCTGAACATCAACATTTAATAGTTTCTCACCATTTAAAAATACTCTTTTTCTATTCTTCCTACCAAAGTGAATAACCTCACATTTCTCCACATTATACTTTATCTACCATCTTCTTGCCCACTCACCTAACCTGTCTATATCCTTGTGCAGACTCTGTGTCCTCCTCACAGCTTACTTTCCCACCTAGCTTTGTATCAGCAGCAAACTTGGATACATTGCACTCGTCCTTTCAACTAAGTCATTAATATAGATTGTAGATAGCTGAGGCCCAAGCACTGATCCTTGTGGCACTCCACTAGTTACAGCCTGCCGACCTGAAAACGACCCGTTTATCACTACTCTGTTTTCTGTCCTTTAACCAATCCTCTATCCAAGCTCATATTACCCCCAATCCCATGAGCCCTTACCTTGCATAACAACCTTTTGAGGCACCTTATCGAATGCCTTTTGAAAATCTAAATGTACTACATCCACTGGTTCCCTTTTACCTACCCTGTTAGTTACATCCTCAAAAAAACGGATAAATTTGTCAAACACAATTTCTCTTTCATAAAACCGTGTTGATTCTGCCTAATTACATGATGATTTTCTAAGTGCCCTGTTACCACTTCCTTCGGTTGAGAAAGGCATGGATGTTAGGGAACTTGGGGAAATAAATAGTGATGTCTTGAGGAGTGTACATATTACAGAGAGGGAGGTGCTGGAAGTCTTAACGCGCATCAAGGTAGATAAATCTCCGGGACCTGATGAAATGTATCCCAGGACTTTATGGGAGGTTAGGGAGGAAATTGCGGGTCCCCTAGCAGATATTTGAATCATCGACAGCTACAGGTGAGGTGCCTGAAGATTGGAGGGTAGCAAATGTTGTGCCTTTGTTTAAGAAGGGCGGTAGGGAAAAGCCTGGGAACTACAGACATCTGTAGTGGGTAAGTTGTTAGAGGGTATTCTGAGAGACAGGATCTACAGGCATTTGGAGAGGCAGGGACTGATTAGGAACAGTCAGCATGGTTTTGTGAGAGGAAAATCATGTCTCACGAATTTGATTGAGTTTTTTGAAGGGGTAACCAAGAAGATAGATGAGTGATGTGCAGTAGACGTGGTCTACATGGACTTTAGCAAAGCCTTTGACAAAGTACCGCATGGTAGGTTGTTACATAAGGTTAAATCTCACGGGATCCAAGGTGAGGTAGCCAATTGGATACAAAACTGGATTGACGACAGAAGACAGAGGGTGGTTGTAGAGGGTTGTTTTTCAAACTGGAGGCCTGTGACCAGCGGTGTGCCTCAGGGATCGGTGCTGGGTCCGCTGTTATTTGTTATTTATATTAATGATTTGGATGAGAATTTAGGAGGCATGGTAAGTTTGCAGATGACACCAAGATTGGTGGCATTGTGGACAGTGAAGAAGGTTATCTAGGATTGCAACGGGATCTTGATAAATTGGGCCAGTGGGCCGATGAATGGCAGATGGAGTTTAATTTAGATAAATGTGAGGTGATGCATTTTGGTAGATCGAATCGGGCCAGGACCTACTCCGTTAATGGTAGGGCGTTGGGGAGAGTTATAGAACAAAGAGATCTGGGAGTACAGGTTCATAGCTCCTTGAAAGTGGAGTCACAGGTGGATAGGGTGGTGAAGAAGGCATTCAGCATGCTTGGTTTCATTGGTCAGAACATTGAATACAGGAGTTGGGATGTCTTGTTGAAGTTGTACAAGACATTAGTAAGGCCACACTTGGAATACTGTGTACAGTTCTGGTCACCCTATTATAGAAAGGATATTATTAAACTAGAAAGAGTGCAGAAAAGATTTACTAGGATGCTACCGGGACTTGATGGTTTGACTTATAGGGAGAGGTTGGATAGACTGAGACTTTTTTCCCTGGAGAGTAGGAGGTTTCGGGGTGATCTTATAGAAGTCTATAAAATAATGAGGGACATAGATAAGGTAGACAGTCAAAATCTTTTCCCAAAGGTAGGGGAGTCTATAACGAGGGGACATAGATTTAAGATGAGAGGGGAGAGATACAAAAGGGTCCAGAGGGGCAATTTTTTCACTCAAAGGGTGGTGAGTGTCTGGAACGAGCTGCCGGAGGCAGTAGTAGAGGCGGGTACAATTTTGTCTTTTAAAAAGCATTTGGACAGTTACATGGGTAAGATGGGTATAGAGGGATATGGGCCAAGTGCAGGCAATTGGGACTAGCTTAGTGGTATAAACTGGGCGACATGGACATGTTGGGCCGAAGGGCCTGTTTCCATGTTGTAAACTTCTATGATTCTATAATGGATTCCAGCATTTTCCCGACAACTGATGTCAAGCTAACTGGTCTGAAGTTCTGTTTTCTCCTTCCTTTCTTGAATAACGGGGCTACATTTGCTACCTTCCAATCCGCTGGGACCGTTCTAGAATCTAGGGAATTTTGGAAGATCATAACCAATGCATCCACTATCTCTGCAGCCACCTCTTTTAGAACCTTAGGATGTAGGCCATCAAGTCCAGGGGATTTATTGGCTTTTGGTCCCATTAGTTTCTCCAGTACTGTTTCTCTACTAATAATAATTACTTCAAACTCCTCATTCTCATTAGCCCATTGGTTCCCCACCATTTCTGGTATGCTTTTTGCGTCTTCTACTGTGAAGACAAATACAAAATATTTGTTTAACGTCTCTGCCATTTCCTTATTCTCCATTATAATTTCTCCTGTCTCAGCCTCTAAGGAACCAACATTTACTTCTGCTACTCTTCCTTTTTACATATTTGTAGAAGCTCTTACAATCCATTTTTATATTTCTTGCTAGTTTACTTTCATATTCTATTTTTTCACCTTACCATCAATTTTTTGGTCATCCTTAGCTGGTTTCTAAAACTCTCCCAATCCTCAGGCTTACTACTCTTCACAACATAATAAGCCTCTTCTTTTAATCTAATACTATCCTTAACTTCTTTAGTTAGCCACAGATGAATCACTTTTCCCGTAGAGTTTTTATTTCTCAATGGAATGTATATTCATTGAGAATTGTGAAATGTTTCTTTAAATGTTCACCATTGCTTTCCAACAGTCATACCTTTTAATCTAATTTCCCAATCCACCCTAGCCAACTCACCCCTCATACCTATGTAATTGGCTTTATTTAAGTTTAAGACACTAGTTTCAGACTTAAGTACGTCAATCTCAAACTCAATGTGAAATTCTATCATATTATGATCACTCTTCGCTAGAGGATCCTTTATTGAGTGATTACTAATTAACTGTCTCATTACTCAGTACAAGATCTAAAATAGCCTGTTCTATGGATGGTTCCATGACATATTGTTCTAGGAAACTGTCTTGAATGCATTCCATGAACTCATCCTCCAGACTGCCTTTGCCAATTTGATTTGTCCAGTCTATATGAAGATTAAAGTCCCCCGTGATTACTGCATTACCTTTGTTACAAGCTCTTATTATTTCTTATTACTCCTACCAGTGTTTTCTGACCCTTGTTATTTCTTATTTCCACCCATACTGATTCTACTTCCTTATCCTCTGAGCCAAGATCCTTTCTCACTACTGTCCTTATGTCATCCTTTATTATCAGGGCTACCCCCGTCCTTTTCGATTCTGCCTGTCTTTTCAAAACGTCAAGCATCCGAGAATATTTAGTTCCCAACCTTGGTCACCTTGCAACCATGTCTCTGTAATGGCTATTAAATCAAACTCATTTATCTCTATTTGTGCCACTAATTCGTCTATCTTGTTACGAATGCTTCGTGCACACAGATACAGAGCCTTTAATTTTAACTTTTTACCATTTTTCCCTGCTTTGATCTTATTCGCTGATGCACTATTACCGTTAAACACTGTCCCTTCCTGCCACACTCTGCTTCTCTTTACCCAAATCACTACACCACTCTGTTGCCTTGACTTTTCTATTTGATTTCTAAATTTCCCCTCACCTGACACCTCCCTCCCCCCGCCTCCCCTTTTTAGTTTAAAGCCCTATCGACATGCCCTAGTTATTTGATTCGCAAGAACACTGGTCCCTGCCCGGTTTAAGTGGAGCCCATCCCAGTGGAACAGCTCCCTCTTTCCCCAGTACTGGTGCCTGTACCCCATGAATCGAAACCCGTCTCCCACACCACTCTCTGAGCACGCATTTAGCTCTCTGATCTGTTTGACCCTATGCCAATTTGCTCGTGGCTCAGGCAGTAATCCAGAGATTATTACCTTTGAGGTTCTGCCTATTAATTTAGATCCTAGCACCTCAGCAGAACCTCATTCTTAGTTCTACCTATGACGTGGACCACGACAACTGGATTCTCCCCCTCATACTCCAAGTTCTTTGTCAGCCGCGAGGAGGTATCCTCAACCCTGGCACCGGGCAGGCAACATAGCCTTCGGGACTCTCGGTCATGGCTGCAGAGAACAGAGTCTATCCCCCTGACTAAACTATCCGCTACCACATTCCTTTTTACTCCTCCCTCCTCCTCCCCCCCCCCCCACCCCCGACTCGAATGGCCCCCTGTACCAGAGTGCCATGGACAGTTTGCCCATCCTCCCTGCAGCCCTTGTTCTTATCCACATAGGTAGCAAGTACTTCGTACCTGTTGGACAAGGTCAAAGGCTAAGGCTCCTCCATCACTACATCTAGGGTCCTCATACCTGCCTGACTCGTAGTCACACCCTCCTGTCCCTGACTACTGAACGAATCTAAACTACCTAACCTAAGGGGTGTGACTGCCTCCTAGATCAAAATGTCCAGATAACTCTCCCCCTCCCGGATGCATCGCAATGTCTGCAGTTCAGACTCCAGCTCAACAATTCTGAGCCAAGTAACAAGAACCTCGTTACTTGCAGCCAACTTTCTATTATCCTTAGGTCGTCTGATTTTTGAATGTTATTGTTCCCTGAATTTGATTTTAAACAAACAGATGGAACAAGCAACTACATGCTTTTACAAATCAAAAATAAAACAATGCTCATCAGAAAAGTTTGGGTTGAATTAGCAGACTAATTTGGAAGGAGCAAAGTAAACAAGAAAAAGCTGCAAATACTGGAAAATTTGAAACAAAAACAAACGCTGGAAATAAACAGCAGATCTTTCAGCATTTGTAAAAGAAACAAGGCGGGTTAACATTCGGGTATAACCCTTTATCAAAATGGAAAACAGAGAAAAGAAAGTTTCTTAAGAGGGTGGTAAAGAAAAAATAAGGTGATGGAGAAAACATAGATGCAGCAGTTGCAGGTCATTCAAGCCATTAATTTCACTGTGACAGGAGCACTGGTTGTTTTTCTTTTTTTTCCCCTTTACTGATGTGCAATCTGATATCTTATCCAAGTGGCCATTTCTTATGGGTGAGCTTAAATAGGAAGATTGTCTTGGTCTGTATGACTCAGTTACTTACTGCCTTAACCAGCTGAAACACTGGTGGAGAACTTGAAAGGAGAACTGATCCAACCATTGCTACAGCAGAACTGCAGCATGCCAGTGTTGATATTCCTGGGTTTTATTTGTTTATTAATCCCAGTTCTGGAATTGACATCCCCCCCCCACCCCCCCCGAGGGGGAAATAAGATTTAACCAGACAATCAGAAGGCTTAGTTATGTCATATACAAAACCTAAACAACGATAGCAGACTTTTAATCATCTACGGCAAAAATATAGACAGTCAACCTACTCTCCCTTCCCCATAATTAATAGGTTAAAAACAAATTAGAATAGTTTCTACTTTGATTTGAATTTTTACCTTGCTGTTTTGGAAAAATCTTCTTTTGTCGTTGAAGTTTTGGTCGTCTTTCAATAACTGGATTGTAAAAAGTGACCTGAAAATACAGTCCAATATATCACAGAAGGAACAAATACAAGAGCAAAATAAGAGGAAAGTTACTGTTTTAGATAATCCATACCTCTGCAAAGAGTGTACCCTGTGGCTCTAGATATAGGCACATTCCATGCCGTTGATTATCTAGGAAGTCTTCTAGTCGCAGAAATTTCACAGCACATAGGGATCGCCAGTCATGCCAATAAACGGACATCTCCAGTTCACGTGACTTAAAAAAAAATGTTTTTTTTAAAAATCCTGTTACCTGAAAAACTAGAACCTCTCTCATAAGAACATAAGAAATAGGAGCAGGAGTAGGCCAATCGGCCCCTCGAGCCTGCTCTGCCATTCAATAAGATCATGGCTGATCTGATCCTAACTTCAAATCTAAATTCATGTCCAATTTCCTGCCCACTCCCCGTAACCCCTAATTCCCTTTACTTCTAGGAAACTGTAGATTTCTGTTTTAAATTGATTTAATGATGTAACTTCCACAGCTTCCTGGGGCAGCAAATTCCACAGACCTACTACCCTCTGAGTGAAGAAGTTTCTCCTCATCTCAGTTTTGAAAGAGCAGCCCCTTATTCTAAGATTATGCCCCCTAGTTCCAGTTTCACCCATCCTTGGGAACATCCTTACCGCATCCACCCGATCAAGCCCCTTCACAATCTTATATGCTTCAATAAGATCGCCTCTCATTCTTCTGAACTCCAATGAGTAGAGTCCCAATCTACTCAACCTCTCCTCATATGTCCGCCCCGTCATCCCCGGGATTAACCGAGTGAACCTTCTTTGTACTGCCTCGAGAGCAAGTATGTCTTTTCTTAAGTATGGAGACCAAAACTATATGCAGTATTCCAGGTGCGGTCTCACCAATACCTTATATAACTGCAGCAATACCTCCCTGTTTTTATATTCTATCCCCCTAGCAATAAAAGCCAACATTCCGTTGGCCTTCTTGATCACCTGCTGCACCTGCATACTAACTTTTTGATTTTCTTGCACTAGGACCCCCAGATCCCTTTGCACTGCAGTACTTTCCAGTTTCTCGCCTTTAAGATAATAACTTGCTCTCTGATTTTTCCTGCCGAAGTGCATAACCTCACATTTTCCAATATTGTATTTCACCTGCCAAATCTCCGCCCACTCACCCAGCCTGTCTATATCCCCCTGTAGGTTTTTTATGTCCTCCTCACTCTCTACTTTCCCTCCCATCCTTGTATCATCTGCAAACTTTGATATGTTACACTCGGTCCCCTCTTCCAAATCGTTAATATAGATTGTAAAGAGTTGGGGACCCAGCACCGACCCCTGCGGAACACCACTGGCTACTGGTTGCCAGTCTGAGAATGAACCATTTATCCCAACTCTCTGCTTCCTGTTAGATAACCAATCCTCCACCCATGCCAGAATATTACCCCCAATCCCGTGATTCTTTATCTTGAGCAATAATCTTTTATGTGGCACCTTGTCGAATGCCTTCTGGAAGTCTAAATACACTACGTCCACTGGTTCCCCTTTATCCACCCTGTACGTTATGTCCTCAAAGAACTCAAGCAAATTTGTCAGACATGACTTCCCCTTCGTAAAGCCATGCTGACTTTGTCCTATTAAATTATGTTTATCCAAATGTTCCGCTACTGTCTCCTTAATAATAGATTCCAAAATTTTACCCACCACAGATGTTAGGCTAACTGGTCTATAATTTCCAGCCTTCTGCCTACTACCCTTTTTAAATAAGGGTGTTACATTAGCAGTTTTCCAATCTGCCGGGACCTTTGCCGAGTCCAGAGAATTTTGGAAAATTATTACCAAAGCATCCACAATCCCTACTGCCACTTCCCTCAAGACCCGAGGATGTAAGCCATCAGGTCCAGGGGATTTATCCGCCTTGAGTCCCATTAATTTACTGAGTACCAATTCCTTAGTGATTTTAATCGTATTTAGCTCCTCCCCCCCCCAGAGCCCCCTGTTTGTCCAGTGTTGGGATATTCTTAGTGTCCTCTACTGTAAAGACAAACAAAATATTTGTTCAGCATTTTTGCCATTTCCATGTTTCCCACCATTAATTTCCCGGTCTCATCCTCTAAGGGACCTACGTTTGCCTTAGCCACCCTTTTTCTTTTTATATAACTATAGAAACTCTTGCTATCTGTTTTTATATTTTTTGCTAATTTATTTTCATAATCTATCTTCCCTTTCTTAATCAATCCTTTAGTTACTTTTTGCTGTCTTTTGAAGACTTCCCAATCTTCTTTCCTCCCACTAAGTTTGGCTCTCTTATATGTCCTTGTTTTTAGTCGGATACTGTCCTTAATTTCTTTACTTAGCCATGGATGGCTGTTATTTCTTTTACACCCTTTTTTCCTCAGTGGAATATATATTTTTTGAAAGTTGTAAAATAACTCCTTGAATGAACACCACTGCTCATGTACCGTCTTACCCTTTAATCTATTTTCCCAGTCCACTTTAATCAATTCCGCTCTCATACCATCATAGTCTCCTTTATTCAAGCTCAGTATGCTTGTTTGAGAACCAACCTTCTCACCCTCTAATTGGATATGGAATGTAACCATGTTATGGTCACTCATTCCAAGGGGATCCTTAACTAGGTCATTATTAATTAATCCTGGCTCATTACACAGGACCAGGTCCAAGGTTGCTTGCCCCCTTGTAGGATCAGTTACATACTGCTCAAGAAATCCATCCCTAATATACTCAATAAACTCTTCCTCAAGGCTGCCCTGCCCAATTTGATTTGTCCAGTTAATATGATAGTTAAAATCCCCCATAATTATAGCTGTTCCCTTATTACATGCCCCGACTATTTCCTGATTAATACTTCTTCCAGCAGAGTTGCAACTATTAGGAGGCCTATATACTACGCCCACATAATTCAGCAACATTTGAGAGATCGGTCAAGCTTCACTCATTTGGAGTGAGTCACTTGTTATGGTGGTTTAAAATTGCATCTCTCTGAAAGGGGCACCATTCCATCTTTTCAAATGGGTTTGTAATTTAGCCTCACTCCTAACATTTCTCTGAAGTGAGGATAACCGTAAGTGTAGAGTTGCTGACAGACCAGTGGCAGGTTAATGTGCCACACTATACCTTGGCACAGTAGGATTCTGGTTTGTTCCAGAAATTATCCACATGGAGAGCTAAAAAGATATGAGGCACCTCCCAAAGGGATGGGGGAAAATCTGATGAAAAGCTTGATGCATATTACTTCTACACCCCAATGTCCCTGCTGATTACAAAGCAACAGGCGGAGAGAGCACATCAGAATGCTAGTTGGTCAAAGGCAGCTATGTGGTTAAGAAATTAGCCTTTATTCTAAATTGAAGCATGTGCATCTATGTTTACAAGTGAGTGTGTCAGAATTCCTGCTATTCTACTTCTAGTTTTGTGATTGGAAAGTGTCACTGCTATAGAATTGATGCCATTTAAATTTTGAGTACAGTTTTACAGAGGAGAGATATTCATCTTGCACAGAAAATTCACATGAACTATTGTGACAGGCTAAAAAGCAAGGTTGGTGCAGCAAACATCTGGTGGTAGGTGGGTGAGGAATTAGTGTAAAGAATTCAAGCTTACATTCATCTTTTTACATTGAACATAACCCAATTTATAGCTAGTCACTGTGTAAAATTCCATGATTATTTAGTGTTGCAGCCAGACTTTGGTCTAAATTCCATATAGCACTATTTGTTCATTTACAATTTAGACAAGCATTAAAACTAGAGTGATTAAATCCCAGCTTAGAGTTTGCCCTCATTAATAAGGCAATGTCCTACTTCCAAGAAAGAATGGCTGTGCAGTTTCTCTCCCTTACCCGATCTAGCTCTAATGTAAACTTCTGATCCCATGACTGATTGCAAACTGGTTTCCAACTGGTCTGCCCAACAACTGTATTGTCCAGCTTCAGTACAGCACCGATCTCATCTGTGCAGGAATAATAAATACTCAGTTAGAAAATGCAAGAGGAATTGCTCATTTATGAGGCTCTGTCCCACGAGATGACCTTTAATAAATCAGAAGTGAAATTAACCGGACTCCTTACGCTCTGGTCTGTCAGTTGGGTGGGGTAATAAGTTTCATGAGTCAATGTGCACTCTCATTACTGACCAGGACCAGTTAGCTTCCAGTATAATACTTTCTGAAATGAATGATGAGTTTAGGGAGCACATTCTGCCCTTTGTTTTTAGCACACCCCACCCAGCACTTTATCACAATAATGCTAAAGTAAATTTGAGTTAGCTATTCATAATTCCTTTCCTCCTACAAACCAGCGGCTATAAACCAAGCTTGGCATCAACCAACAACTACTATTCCATTTAGCTGACCTTTTGTTCTACTCATTTCAAGCATGCTGGTGCACTGCATTATGTGACCTTGACCCTTCACCTAGGTTTCTCAACAAATAAAAATATATATACGCTAGCCTACGTTTGACAGTTACTTATTCTAGTAACAGATTTCAACCAAAACCAAAATTATTACCATGTACAGTTTTAAGAGGAACATGTTTTTACTTCAATAATGTTTCATCTCACTTAAAAGCTGCATTAGCTAAGTGGGTCTTCTGAACTTGAATTTATACACTGAATCATTAAAGGAGTCTTGTAAGGACTGTGTGTTTTACTATGCCCGTTTGCTGCATTTCTTTGCTTATAACTTTTATAATTCAACCTCAGACTACTGACAAAAGAATTTGATATTTCTAATACCAATTTTCCTCAGACCTAAAAAGTTAAAGTATGCAAGTTCCTTGAAGCACTCCCCATGGTCAGAAAGCTTACCAACATGGTTTTGTGAAGCCTCTGTATCCCACAATTCCAAAAATGGAATGCTTACACTTATCTTTTGCAATAAGACTACAAAATTTGTAAGAAAGCAGCAAAAATGGGACATTTGAACACTTAGCTGTCTCAATAATGTTAACATGCATATTGTACTCAGAACACAGATTATAGAGCCCTCCCAGGTTCAGTTCCTGGTCAATACCTAGCTCAGCCAAAGTAGTGGTGGGATGGTATATTATGTCTTAGCATATCCAGACCCCGGGGGGGAGGGAAAAAAGAGTGGATTAAATAGTCTGTCTCTGCTCGCGATTGTTATCAAGTGACCACCATTGTTACCTTCTGCACCCAGCACTCCCCCAAATCCCCTTTGCTGGAAAGTGTCAGGTGAAGCTGCAATTGGGCATTGCTATATGATGCTCCATTCTCTTTGGTCAGACAGCCTACCAACACCATTGAGGTTCATACCTTGTTTTAGTAGCAATTCCTCATGTAAGAGAGGGCTACAAATGTGTGTGCCACCATATGTCATCTTTTGGACATGAGGCAAGAAAAAGGGGGAGGGATCAAAATTTAAATTTATATAAAGGTTACACAAAACAGAGCATGGGTGCACAAATACATAAGCCAACGTGTTGATTTATTGAAACAAAACGTCTGATTTCTCCATCAAGTATGAAACAACTTTTTGTAGAATCATAGCAAGGTTACAGCACAGAAGGAGCTCATTCAGCCCATCAAGCCCATGCCAGCAGTTTAAGAGCAATTCAGTTAGTCCCATGCCCCTGCTCTTTCCACAGCCCTGCAAATTTTTGTAGCTTGAAGTTCTCAAAGGTGGTTAAGTACTCAAAGTCTTCTGATGCTCAGAGAAGGTGGTGACACTCAGAAGAACCAACTATCCATAAAGCCTCAACTAAATACACACATGTTCATTAAAAAAAAAATTACTTAACTGGACAAATCTTCTGTTTTGATAGGATACCGGCTAGTCCCACTTCTGCTTTTGCTAGTTCTGCTTATAAAGGAGGATCTGGTTTCATTTGGGCTCCAGCCAGGTAAAGGAACAAATGTATTTTTTGATCGGCCAGGAACTGTCTCTAGCAGGTCTTGACATCCCATAAGCCTAACCTCTAGGCTACCTATTGACAGAAAATTAAAGAGTGTTATTTTTCACAACACAGGAACATAAATTAACATTTATATTTCAGTATAGTTAAATTAATGATTGAAGACATTTAAATCATCCAACACTATCACCAACACACATTTATGCAGTGGCTTTCAGGTAAGAAATATCCTAAGCCACTTCATAGGGGAAAACAGGATGCTGAGCAACAAGTAGGGAAGAAATGTGGTGATGTGACTGAAGGCACAATCAAATGGTAAGTTTTGAGGAGATTTTTTTGAAGACAAACAGAGAAGTAGCAACGTGGAAGAGTTTAGGAGGAAAATTCCAGAGTTTGAGGAATCTTCATCTTTTGTATGATCAGCATAAGGATTTTGCAGTTGATGCTTGGGGTAGGGAGCTGTGGAGGTCAGCAAGGGTGATGGTTGTGTGGGACAAGATAGAAGGAGCAGATAAGTTAGAGTTTGCGTAGGATGGAGTTGGGGAGGTCGATGCTTGAGCTGATGTAAGATGTGGCTGAAGGTTTCAACGGCACTAGAGTAAGATGGAGCCGCAGGAACATGATGTTCTGAAGGTGGAAGCAAGCAGCCTTGGCGTAGCATAGGTGTCTGAAGCACAGATCAATGTCAAAAACAACACTGTGATTGTACACCATTGGGTTTAATCTAAGCAAAAGCTGGGGTGGAAAATAGAATCAGCACCTGAAGTGCAAATTTTCTGGTGGAAGCTGAGCAGGTCTTGCTGGCATTGAGCTGAAGAAAGTTCTGGTTCAACAAGACTTATATCAGAGATACAGCCGGCTGCATGGCGAGACGAAGAATCAAGTGTGGCAGCAAAGAGGTAGTGTTGGGAGTCACTTCTATACATATAGAAGCTGACTGCATGTTTGCCGATGATATCACTAAAGTGCAGTGCACAAATGAAGAATAGGAGGAGATCCGAAAATGGAGCCTTGGAACACATCAGAGGTGACCATGCGTGGAAATGAGAAGCCATTGGAGACTATGCAATGACTGCATTGGAATACGTAGAATGGAACCAGAAGTACACAGAGCCGTGGAGGGTGACCATGGAAGAGGATGAATAGTGGTGGAGACTTGAATAGTGGACTGTATCAAAGGTTAAGGAATTATAGTTCACCAAGTTTGCAGTCACACAGAACATTGCTGGTGATTTTGACCTAGGTGGTCTTGGTGCTACGTGCAGGACAGAATCCAAATTGGAGGCATTCAAAGAGTGAGTGGTAGGGATTGGCAGGCATAGAATTGGACAGAAATAACACGTTTCAGGACTTGAGAGGGGCAGGGCAAATGGAGATAGGATGGTAGTTAGAAAGGTGGGCGTTTAAAAACTTCCACGGTCCTGCACAAGACAATTGGAAAGCACAGGGCGGTGGGATTAGTTTTGGATTGCTCCAGCAAAAAGCTGACACAAACACGATGGGTTGAATGGCCTCCTCTGCATTGTAAACTGCTAATGGTTCTATAAGAGCAATTTTGAAGATGTGGAACAATGCCTGAGGAAAAGAGAATGTTCACAATAATGGTGAGAATTTTGCTGAGTGATAGTTGAGTGGTAAGGAATTGAGTAAGTAGATTGTGGGATCCACAATACAAATTAAAAGGCAGGTCAGATACTCAGATTTTAGGAACAGTTTCTTAATTACATACTCGAGTCATTTGTTCAATTAATACATACATACTTTACTGTTTTTAATTTTCTGTAAACTGTTCGCTTGCAGGAGAGAGAGATGACAATCATGCCTTTATATTCATTCCTGTTTGTATACCTCAAAGTTCTACCATTCTATTTGCCAATATGGCAGGCTTTCTTTGTGATATGCAAATCAAATGCATTAACGCAAATGCAAAATACCAGTGAGTGTTTCTAATATATATATAAAAAAATAAACAGCCATTTTGTGGAACTTGGCTGAATTATGAATTATCAAAACAGCAAGGTTCTTCTACAGACTCTTTTGTTGGGTATATTCTACCACGTTCCTTCCCCCTCCCTGCAATTTTCTCTCACTGTTGTTCCAGTCTGACCATGCACCTAATTCACCTAAGAGGATATGATCACAGGATCCTCCCATGAGTCCTGCAAGAGCAGACTAATGGTGCTTGAGATCTAACATGCCATAGCACCATGCACCTTTGACAAGGGTAGTTCCATCTTAAAAAAGTGAACATAAAGTGACCACAACTGGAAAATTGAGCTTCTCTATGCAACTGAACTGGTGATTATAATCAGCACTATTCCCCTGCACATCAACCATACTCTTAAAATGATTTTGAAGGTGATAAGATATTTGAAATACACACCTGTTAATGCAGCAGGTTTGGATAGCGTGCTGTACTGATTCTGTGAGTATATCACACTGTGACGTGGACTGAGAGCTGGTGATGACACCATTGACAATTCGTCTTTGATAATACTGCTCTTTGGGTGGTTTTTTGGAAGCTCACTCAATCTTTGCTCCAATGAGTACTTTAAAAGATCCAGCTTCTGACTTGATTCATTAAATCTTGCTTGTGCCTTGTTAAGGGAAGAAAAATTACTGTAAATCTTCAGTATGTTTAAATTAAAGATACTATTTATATATATTTTTTTAATTACCTCTGAAAGTGCTTTCTTGTCAGGAACCTTTCCAGACCCAAGA
Organism: Heptranchias perlo; assembly: GCF_035084215.1. NCBI lineage: Eukaryota > Metazoa > Chordata > Chondrichthyes > Hexanchiformes > Hexanchidae > Heptranchias > Heptranchias perlo. The sequence goes on along the minus strand of NC_090333.1, from coordinate 15,007,407 downwards.
AGTCGCATAACATTTTTTGCTCCTTCCGCCACTGCATATTCTATTCTGAAGTGATGCCTAAGCTCTTCAACCCTAAGCTCCAGGGGGCTTATCCCAGGTTTTGTTGCTTAAATAAAAACATAATTTTAACAATAGATGCAAACTGTTACTGTACAACTACAATTAGGGCAAAAAGGAGTCAGCTGTTAAATCATACAACATGCCAAAACACACACAAGAACCTGATAAACAAGATATAAGTTGAGTTTTACTTGAACTGAAAACTTTGATTTCAAAAGCAGTCAATATTATGCAAAAGGTAATATTTTGTACTTAAAGCCCTCGTCAATGCTGAGTTCTTAATCCTATGGCAAATTATTGCTTTAAAAAGGAAGTGGATTACTATATTATTAAGAATAAGATGACACTTAAAAACAAATCTTCTATGGATCACCCACACTGGGGTATCTGTTCATGGATGCTGGCTGCTCTCCAGTACCTCATCTAGGTGGCCATTCTTCATGTGCAAGAACAGCTTGCATTTGTACAGCGCCTTTAACGTAGCACAACATCCCAAAGCGTTTCACAGGAGCGTTATCAAACTAAATTTGACGCCGAGCCATATAAGGAGATATTAGGACAGGTGACCAAAAGCTTGGCCAAAGAGGTAGGTGTTAAGAAACGTCTTAAAGGAGGAGAGGTAGAGAGGCGGAGAGGTTAGGGAGGGAATTCCAGAGCTTTGGGCCTAGGCAGCTGAAGGCACGGCCCTAAACGGTGGAGCGATTAAAATCCAGGATGTCCAGGAAGCCAGAATTGGAGAAGCGCAGAGATCTGGGAGGGTTGTAGGGCTGGTGGAGGTTACAGAGTATGGGAGGGACGAGGCCATGGAGGGGTTTGAAAACAAGGATGAGAACTTTAAAATCGAGGTGTTCCTGGACCAGGAGCCAACATAGGTCAGCCAGCACAGGGGTGATGGTAGAACAGGACTTAGTGCGAGTTAGAATACGGGCAGCAGAGTTTTGGATGAGCTCAAGTTTATGGCGGGTGGAAGATGGGAGGCTGGCCAGGAGAGCATTGGAATAGTGGAGTCTAGAGGTAACAAAGGCATGGATGAGGGTTGCAGTAGCAGGTGAGGTGAGGCAGGGATGGAGACGTTACGGAGGCGGGGTCTGGGTGATGGGAGCGGATATGGGGTCGGAATAGGACGCCAAGGTCGCGAACAGTCTGGTTCAGCCTCAGTCAGTGGCCAGGGAGAAGGATGGAGTCGGTGGCCAGGGAACAGAGATTGTGGCGGGGATCGAAGATAATGGCTTCGGTCTTCTCAATATTTAGTTGGAAGAAATTTCTGCTCATCAGACAGGCAGTGGAGGGGGTTGAGAGAGATGGTGGTGAGGTAGAGCTGGGTGTCGTCAGGGTACATGTAGAACATGACGTTGTGTTTTCGGATGATGTCGCAAGCCTAAACTGTGGATGCTAGCCGGCTACTTGACCATGGGAGGCATCACAGTCTAGTCCAATCTTGACCTCACCTGATGGTGAATGGACACGAGTACACTTCTCCCTAGCCCAGGGGTGCCAAGGCCAAATGCAGCACTCCTACTACCCTTCCAGCTGGAATCAGCAAACTCAGCCCAGACCAGAGACTGAACTTGGAGCCTTCCTTATCTGTCTGGCTCAGGACCCCAACAGATAATGCATTTACCCACTTTAGCATCCTGCAACTTAAAATTAGTATTTTACAAGCTGATCAGGAGAAAGCTTCAGTTTTATTTTCTGAAGTTTTACCAATGTTTACTCATCTCAGTCAGGACATCAATAGGTTGGCTTTCATGGCAGTGTCAATTAGACATTATTCTTGGAAGGAGAAACCTTGACTGACCAGTTTATCAGCATCGTAACCAGGCATTTCTCAATACATTTTAAAAGTTGTTCGCTTCCTGGTCTTTGTACGACTTCAATACTTGAAACACACATAGCATGATGAGGATCCTGTCTTTCGTCTGACAGATCGATCAGTTTATTTCTGTAAAAACACTACTATACTCTAAAATGACAGTCGTATACAAATGAGTCTCTATGCTGTCTCCCAATACCCTTTTTTTTAAAGCAATAATCTGCAAGTCAACAGAGGCAAAGACAGTTGTATATAGAATGTCAGAAGCAGATGGAATGGATCCTGGGCTGCCACAAGTTGTGGGTAGCAGCAATGCGAATGCTGATTTAGTTCTGGGTAGGTTTCCAGCATTCTGACTAATGGACACCCACATAACCCAGGGGAAGGGAGGGAAAGATTACAACAAATGCACTTACATAGCGTCGCTGTATCACTCCCTGTTAACTTAGATGTTTACAAATTTGACTAATTTTTTTCTGGGTCATTTTGAGTAAAAGGTTATTTGCTTGAAAATGCATGTATCATGTCTTTATGTTACAAAATTAGTGTGTGTTTTTTCTGAAATTTGTGCTGCATGTTACACAATGAATAGAGCAATGGGCACTAATAAACAAACAGTGTTGTGTAACGTCTCAATCAGCAGTCTATGTAAAAGTAAAATTCTATGCAAGTTTTTTTTTTAAAAAGTGGGCTTTTTGTATAGAGGAAGTGTTTTTCTTTAAGTAAACTCTTAAATTGGACTGCATTACAGATGTTAAAACTATTAAGATTTTCTTTACTCTTTTCATAGATGCTAGTAAGTCACTATGTTTACAGCACCGATTGTCACTATTGCCCTCTCCTGTAACATTGTTAACCATGTTCAGCTTTGGTTAGGTTCTTCTCTCAAGCAACTTTCTTCCCTGTCTCATGAACCTGTTTGAATTTTGTGAGGCTGTTACTAGGTTAGCGGATATACAACATTGTGCATCTTGATTTTCAAAAAGCCCTTGACAATGTGCCGCACAAAGATATCAAATAAGGTCGAGTCCTATCAGATTTGCGGGCCGATTTTGATTTGGATAAGGAATTGGTTGCATTCTTAAAGCTAGAAGGCAGTTATTAATGGTAGTGGTTCTTTATGGGGCTGGTCACTTGTGGAACCCTGCTGGGATTGGTGTTAGGATTTCTGCTCTACCACCTTAATAAATGATCTGGATGAAGGCATCAGGGAACTTTCCGTAAATGGATGATACAAAGATATGTACAGATGTAAGGGCCTTGGATGAGAAAAATAGATTACATGCAGATATAAATGCAATGGGGGAACTGGCCTGTATCTGAAAGATGTCATTATATATATATATATGTATATATATATATAGGGCAAGGACCTAAAGTGTATGAAGTGTATGAATCATCGAAGGTCCATGACCAGTGCTGTGAGGCTATTAAAAAAGCAAATTCTGGACCTGTGTAAGGCCTTGGTCAGGCCTCATCTAGAGTACCTTGTTCAGTTTTAGCCCCCTCAAGGTGAACGATATAGTGGCCCTGGAAAAGTTTTAGAAGAGGGCCACGAGATTGATGCCTACTTTAAAGGCCCTCAGTTACCATAATAGTCAGAGAATGGGAGCTTTTTGCTCTAGAAAAGCATAGGTTTCAAGGAGCTTTGATTGAGGTCTTTAAAGTAATGAAAGGATTACATTTAATCAATGTGGATAGGCTATTCAAGCTAGACTGCTTGGGGACATCACATAAGCATGGAATTAGTTTAGATGTTAGGGAATACATCTTTTTACAGAGAGTCGTCGACCTCTGGAACAAATTGCCGGCTGAGAACTTGCTGCTAGCGTTCAAAAGGGAGCTGGAGGAGTTCCAGAATGTGGCCAACGTAACTGCATATAGAAGATAGTTGCGTGTTGGGGGATGTCTCCCCCAGTCACTGTGGTGACCTGGATCCTGTTTGATCGCTTTTGGGGTTGGGGAAGAAATTCAACGAGTTTTTTTCTGAAATTGACCCAAGGACTTGTCTTATTTTTTTGCATCTCCCAGGAGATTGCATGGCTGAAGGGTGTGAGGGTGGGGGGGGGGGTGGTGAAAAAGAGAAAAGAGACAGGCAGAGGGGGTGATGGTGTGTAGAAGTTGCACTATGAGAGTATAGGGCAGGCTCAAATGTACCAGCTGTTTTTTTCCTGCCCTTTATTTTATATGTTCAGAAGTTTTTCCAGGAACCTTAGCTGATCAAATGCATTTAGCTGCATAGTCTTTTAAGTTTTCACATGCAACAACGGGCAGTGACACACAATACTAGGCATCACCTACCTAGAGTGAGAGTTATACTTTCTCAAAATCCTGGTGACAGTCTGTGTGTTTTTGGGCAATATACGAACAGGACGTCATTTCAAGGAACAGATTATATAAATTTATATTCCAGAGGGAGCGATAAACAACTTAAAAAAAAAAATCAGACGTCTTGGTATGTCGGTGTAATTAGGGCTAACCTTTACATCACAATTGACTAGGTACCAGTTTACACATCAATATTGCTACATTTTCATAACTTATTTTACATATTTACAATCCCACCCCAACAGTGGTGCAAACCAACCCTATGATATACTAACTATATGTCTTACCTATTCCATCTGTATTTTCAAAGGCTGTTTCACTAGTCTGTGTAGACTTAAGAACTTGCATCCTTATAACTTCTATTTTTGTCTTACTATCTTGAAGCATTTGTTGAGCTGCAGCTAACAGCTTTCGATCCTGGAAATTAAAAAAAGTACTTAATCCAAAATTCATGCTAGAAAACAATAAAATTACAGATAATTATTTTTCTACAACACTTGCTAACTTAGAATAAACAAAAGATCTACATGAACTGACATCTGGTGAAGTGTTTTACATCAGTCTGGTTCAGACACCTATAGTACCAGTACATACTGAAGGAAATCTAAATGTACATCACCACCAGTCAATCTGACTCCATAATGTAAAAAGCAGAATGGAACTGAAGTACTTAGAGATTGAAGGGCTCAATAATTCATGTATTTTGTACATTTACCATTTTACACCTATTTTGCCTGCATCATTGACTACCCTTCAAAATAATTAATTGCAATTGAAGTGCATTTGGACATTTTGAAGATGTGATAAGTTGCTATAGAAATGGAAATTATTTATTGTCATTTTTGTTTCCACACATCATCCTTCAGTGTGGCTTTCTAACACTTCTGTTCAATGTCTTTTCCATACTCCACCAAGAACTGAATGGGGGGAGGTTGAGAAGTTCATGCTTAATCCTCCTTTCTCTCTTCTTAGCCCCTCCCAATACTACAGTATTCCACAATACTCCAATATCAAAGAGAAAAACAACCCTACAAATTCTGGGAATCTGAAATTAAAACAGATAATGCTAGAAATACACAGCAAGTCAGCATTTGAAAAAGACAGATATGGTTAGAACTGGTTCTGATGAAGGGTCTACACCAGAAACATTAACCTGTCATTTCTCTTAGATGCAGACAGACTGCTGTGTATTTTCAGTTTTACTTTGCTCTATTACATCACTTTACCCAATAGCTCTCACCCAGCAAAAACTTACATAAAATGTACTAATCTATACAACTCCAAAACAAACAGTGACCATTGCTGTTACATTCTTTTCATTCTGCTTTATGTTAACATATAACATTGATTTAGGTTTAAAATGGAAGACGGTTGCTAAAGAAGTACAATTGCCTGTGCTCCTTATAGCCTAACAGCACCCAAACAAGTAATTTTGTCTGTGGTACACAAATGTTTTGTTCTCAATAACAACGGTTTTCAATATTGTATAATGGCAACATATTGGTCTATAACCTTGATATATAATTAATATATATTTCAATTCATTATAATATACCAATAGTTTGTCATTATACAATATTGAAAACCATTATTACTGAGAACAATGATATATAAATATATAGCAATCTAACACTCCCTTATTTGTTCATCCTCCACATACATAAACTAAAGCAGAAATTGGAAGTGGGACTCTAAAGACTTAATTGTTCAGGCTAGCTTGCCTTACTATAGTACCAAAATGTTTACTGTCCTAGGCTGTCAAATCAACAATATTTTGTGGGCCAACATGCAGGTTTCTTTTGGGAAACCTGAATGTTTTTAACGTGTGCCCAGATCATGAACTCCAACTTTATTTAGTAGTTTCTGCCTTCTCAGGGATTAACAAGACCTAATTGTTCTATTGCCGAATTTACTATTATTAAGTGTTAGATTCAGCCACGGTTTGGTTTCTATAGAAAACAAACAGTCGTCTGGTTTGGTGAGTACTGTGTCTAGTCAGGCAGAACTTTAAACCTTTAGCCACATCAAAAATAAACTGGTACTGCCTTTCAATGGAAAAACACAGGAGGTGATGTATAATGCTTCAGCGCCGATTTCAATAGAACAGCTGTAGTCTAATGACTTGTGCCAAACAAAATACGCAACAACATTTTAGCCCAAAGAGAATATGGACCAGCTCCCCAGATGGGTTAGTGGGCAAATCCATAATTTGATGCGTTACTGAGCCACATGAACCAGAAGATGTCAGGTTCGATCCCTGCTCTATGCTGATCACAGCCAAGACATCAGTTGGGGCACTTCAATGGGTTAAAGAGAAGGAAAATAAAAAATCCAAGGCTCCTGTTTCTGATTCCCATTTAGCAACCTCTATTGGAAAGATTTGAGAGTATATCTCAGGCAAGGACAAAATCCCAGCCATAATGCCTTCCATGATCAAATAGTCTGCATTCATTCACTATGATGTGGAGATGCCGGTGATGGACTGGGGTTGACAATTGTAAACAATTTTACAACACCAAGTTATAGTCCAGCAATTTTATTTTAAATTCACAAGCTTTCGGAGGCTTCCCCCTTCATCACATCGTTCATTCACTATGTAGGCTCACACATGAAGGACAGCCACTTGGTTGAGGTCCTAGAGACTGCCAGCCCCCGCAGAGCAATACCTCAGATACCTCAGTTAAGAGTCAGTGCCTTCAAGAGAGATATGGAAAGGGGGGGGGGGGGTGGGCAGAAGAAAGAATTTATACTTTTAAAATACAACAGAATATACCAAGTACCATTTGTGTGCCCTGATCAGTTCACTGAAAATAAAATTTCCGAATGATGTCGAGCATATAAATAAAAAGCCCAAACACCTGGTGTTTTTGATTTTTTGGTAAACCATAGCTCCTTCAAGTATATTATACTACAAGTTATATAGTACTGAGGTATATTTGAAAAGATTAAATCATGTTCTGTGACAGCAATTTGCCAAGATTGTGAAAAAGAACACCTGCAAGCCACTTGGGTGAGTTCTAGAGAACTGCCTGTAACTGGGGGAAACTGTGCCTCATAAATCATGGCAGGATAACTTAAGGGAGAAAATGAGACGATAGTGGAAATTGTGGAATCATCAAAAAGTAATAATCATAATCTATAAAAATCTTTCCCATATGACTTAGATACAGTTATCACCTTAACCTCACTATCAGTTTATATTTTTTTGTGATTTTGTGTGATCAGGGTAAGGGATGCCAGTAACACTACTTTCCATTTTAGCAACAGGTCAGCACCAAGTACTCTGAGATGCAGAGTAAAGATCTCTCTACGCTACTCCAACAGTGTACCTTAGTCCTAACCTCACAAGAACACCCTGTACTGCACCAATGTTTTCCCCACCCCATCTCATGCCAGCAATAATTATGGCCTCCAAGTTTCCATTTTTTTTTTGCAGTGGATCTGTGCCCACTAGGGCCTTGATTGAGAACATTCAAACTCATTTCAGTACGACCCTTAAGAGCCAGTGGAGAGTGAAGACATTAATCCTAACAGTCTGGCTTTAGTACTTTACACTCAGTGGTTTCCAGATGAATTTAGCTGCTTCTATACTGCACTCCGACTCATACAAGCAGCACCATTTCCCAATGGGCAGGTCTTGCGTAGCTGACTGCTATCTGAAAGTAAACTAGCTGGGATTTACAATGGCTGGAAAGTGAAAATGCCCTTAGAGAATCCCAACAAATTTGATTGTGATTGCAGCTGCAAGATCTGTGCGTTGAGAGACAGCATCGCTTACACAGATATTGTGCAATAGAAAATGAGGACTTTGTAATCGCAGAATGCAGCACAAGCTGACATTAGTCTAACAGAATACTCACTTTCTATAATTATTTGGTTGCAAGGCTATCATCGAGCTTAATACCCGCTAGAAAAGTCGAAAACAAATAGCTGTACTAGCACGTAAAAAGTAAAAACAGAATGGTTTAGCTTGAATAGATTTTGTTTGCAAACAGACGGTATTACTGTGTACAATGCTGCAAGTGCATTTTAGCACATTAACCCACCTTTGAAGATCCATTCGAGTACATGTGGATCATATTCTCAGCTCCCAACTTCACTTTCAGTTCAATGTCCAATTGTTTCTTCAAGGCAGCAATGCGGCTATTATGTGTAGACTCAGGGTTAGGAGTATCTGGGGTTCGTGGACAATCTGAAATCATAAAGGACTTGCGTATGGAATTCCATAAATGTGCTGGGCATCAAACTGGTAAAGGTTTGTTGTAACTCCTTTTTTGAAAGAATTGTGACAATGACATCCCCTGATGTAATACTCTAGGGGAAATGGGTTCCGCTGAATTTATTCTTCTCCCCTAATCAACAGGGCAAGCAAATAATGCCACTTTCATCAAACCCGTGAAAGGACAATAAAAGCCCAATTGCTCTCCAGGTGTCCCACATGAACCATTTCCATCCCAAATGTCTCAAAGTGTTTAAACTTGGTAGTGGAATTCAGTGATCCTCATTGCACTTGCCTACTTCAGTCTAGACCACTACAGAAACTGGAACCATCTATCATGTCAAGATGCTTGGGGAAGATCTTTATCAGTTGTGATAGGAAATTCTACCTATGCAGATAGTTAAAAATAACCGACTAGCTTCTGTCCAGTGAAAGCAAATCAAGTAAGAAAAGGACATTCAGAATGATCTCTATTCCTCTTGTGCTTACCCTGTCTCAGTCTCTGGCAAGATATTTGCTACTCTACATCATCAGAACAGGAAGAGCAAAATGAATGCAATGACTTGGCAGCACATAGCAACCAAACACACATACATGGCTCTTATTCCATCTCCAAGTGCCTTGATTTATTTCCAATTCAGGGTTAGCATGTTTCCTTCCTTGGAAGTTCTGAGTTTACAGATAGAAGTAGCAACTGATAAATAAGCAAAGATCCTGCCCAATGACTAAAAGGACATCTTGAAGCTCAGATTTGATCAAATCTTGGCAAAGGAAAAAGTAAGGTGAAATAATAAAGTACTAACAAAATCTATATAATATTGGTAATGATGGGAAAAGACATCTCACTGGTCAACAGGAATCATGTGAATGTTCTTTTCACATTGCTTTCTAATAAATCTCCATGGCTGTTGATTAGCTTGTGGTCAACTAGATTGTTGGATGGCTGACACATCTGGGCCAAGGCTGGTAAAGGGAGGCCAGGAAGAGGTAGGGATTCCTTCCTGGCCTGTTTATACTGTAATTTCAGTTTATACTGTAATGGCTTATTGGCCTTTTCTAACCACTGTTGCTGTAGTAGACACTGTCCATTGATTTTGAGCACTATAATTTGTCTGTGAAACATCAGTCTGTGGTAACTGTTGCTCACTGGTCCCTGGTAGCCACAAGATAACTCTGATAATCATATGATCGCAACAAGTAAAATTACAGAGCGGCTTCAACTAATTTTTCTTGGGCTACACAAAAAAAAATTGCCGGCAAAATGTATTACCGGGTGATAAATAGAATACAAATTGGGAACAGACGATTCAACATTCTCTTCTGATCATAAAAATAGAGATTGTCCATAGTGCAATTAGATAAATGTAAATATATATATGTACAATGGAATAGTAGGAAATATACAGGAACAGGAGTAGACCATTTAGCCCCTCAAGCCTATTCCGCCACTCAATTAGATCAGGCTGATGTGTACCTCAACTCTATTTACCCATCTTTGCTCCATGTCCCTTGCCACTCTTACCCAACAAAACAATATCGATCACCATCTTGAACATTTCAGTTGACCCAGCATCCACAGCCTGTTGGGGGAAGAGTTTCAGATTTCCACTGCCTTGTGTGAAAAAGTGATTCCCGATTTCACTCCTGAATCGCCTAGATCTAACTTTAAGATCATGCCCTATCGTTCTGGATTAACCCATCAGAGGAAATTGTTTCTCTGTATCCACCCTATCGAATCCCTTTATCATTTTAAACACCTCGATCGGGTCACCCCCTCAACCTTCTAAACTCAAGGGAGTACTAACCAAGTTTATGCAACCTGCCATCCTGTCTGTATAGCCTTCTCTGGCCCCAACAGTGGTCCCAGTGTCCCAGGAATCTGAAATCCTCAATCTACATCATCCTTCCAGACAATTCTAATCTTTCTCTCCCTATCTGGTTCAGTGTGTGGCAGTGGGAGTAATCCAGAGATTACCATCCTTGAGGTTCTGCTCCTTAATCTAGAATTCAATTCCTTTAAATCCCTTGGCAGAACTTCAAACCTATTCCTATTTATGTAATTGCTTCCCACATGAACCATGATCGCTTGCTGCTCGCCCTCCCATCCCAGAACTCAGTGACGTCCCAAACCCTGGCACCTGGGAAGCAACGCATGATTCGGGACTCTGGATCATGTCTACAAAAGAAACGATCTACCTCTCTGGCTATAGAATCCCCTACAATCACCACTCACCTATTCTGTCCTGTTTCTTCCATGGTTAACCCTTTGCTCCTTAGTGCCTTGTAGTCGGTTATGGTTACCCTCCTCTATCACCCTTTTTGTCCACATCACAGATCCTCACTTGTTGCTTCCTCCCTCATTTGACGATGGTCACTTAGTCTCCCTTACCAGCATCTCCATTCCTAGCAACCCATGAAGTGACCAGCCTCTGGAATATCTGCTCCAGAAAAATGTTCTCCCCTCCTGAACGTTGGAGGGTGTCCAGTAAACTCTCAAGCTGTGCAGCTTTCTACTCAAGTGCAACCTTCGTACACTTCACACATAAGTATTCACTCTGCATGATACGTGAGTCCAGGCAGGTCCACATCATGTATGCAGCACATGTCACTCTAGACTCTGATCCTACCTATGTATTTAAGCCAACAGATATTCTTTTTACATTATCGTTTATTGAATTTGGACCAAAGATGCTCAAGGACAGGATACGAAGGGCTCTCAGGGTACAGCGGAGATACTAAATGAGTACTTTGCATCAGTGTTCACTCGAAGATGATGCGCAACTGACAGAATTAAGTGGTGCTGTTAACAAAAAAATTGTTAATAAAATAGATGAGGATGTGGTTTTACAAAGAATAAGGAATCTTATAAATTAGATCAGGCTGCCAGCCCAGATGATATCCACCCGAGGTTCCTTAAGGAGAAGGGACAGGTGCCGTGCGAGCCCCTTGCCCATATCTATAATAACTCGCTGGAGTCGGAGACCGCTCCCTTAGAATGGAAGGTGGCGAACGTAGTTCCAATTATTAAAAAAGGGGATAAGGCAGAACCTGGTAACTCTAGGCCCATTATCTTGATGTCAATAATAGGGAAGATACTCGAGGGAATCATTAGGGATGTAATATATGACCATTTAGACAGAAGGTCAGATCAGGGACACTCAACACAGTTACCAGAAAAGAAGTTTGCGTCTTACCAATTTGATCGAATGTTTTGAAGTCGTCGTCACCAGGTTAGTGGATGAGGTTACCCCAGTGAGCATAGTCTACCTGGACTTTCATAAAGCTTTTGATAATGTGCCACATAATAGGCTTCTCTGAGAATCTTGGGGAATTAGTGGCAATCTGCTGCAGTGGATTGAGAACTGGCTGAATGCCCATAGGCAGAAAGTGGTCGTTAATGGATTTGGATCTGCAAGTTACCAATGGTGTTCTGTAGGGATCGGTGTTTGAACGTTACCATTTACTATTTTCATTAATAATCTAGATCTAGATGTATGGGGATTGATCTCTAAGTTTGCGGACGATATCAAGATATGTGCTAGAGTTAGGACTGTAGAGGCTGCTTGTTGATCTCTATGTACTGAGGGGATGGGCCAGTGCTTGGCAAATGATTTGTCAGACCGCTTGCCTGACATCCAGTCTTGGATAAGAACATAAGAAATAGGAGCAGGAGTAGGCCAATCGGCTCTTCGAGCCTGCTCCGCCATTTAATAAGATCATGGCCGATCTGATCCTAACCTCAAATCTAAATTCATGTCCAATTTCCTGCCCGCTCCCCGTAACCCCCAATTCCCTTCACTTCTAGGAAACTGTCTATTTCTGCTTTGAATTTATTCAATGATGTAGCTTCCACAGCTTCCTGGGGCAGCAAATTCCACAGACCTACTACCCTCCGAGTGAAGAAGTTTCTCCTCATCTCAGTTTTGAAAGAGCAGCCCCTTATTCTAAGATTATGCCCCCTAGTTCTAGTTTCACCCAACCTTGGGAACATCCTTACTGCATCCACCCGATCAAGCCCCTTCACAATCTTATATGTTTCAATAAGATCGCCTCTCATTCTTCTGAACTCCAATGAGTAGAGTCCCAATCTACTCAACCTCTCCTCATATGTCCGCCCCCTCATCCCCGGGATTAACCGAGTGAACCTTCTTTGTACTGCCTCGAGAGCAAGTATGTCTTTTCTTAAGTATGGACACCAAAACTGTATGCAGTATTCCAGGTGCGGTCTCACCAATACCTCCCTGTTTTTATATTCTATCCCCCTAGCGATAAACGCCAACATTCCGTTGGCCTTGATCACCTGCTGCACCTGCATACTAACTTTTTGATTTTCTTGCACTAGGACCCCCAGATCTCTTTGCACTGCAGTACTTTCCAGTCTCTTGCCATCAAGAAAATAACTTGCTCTCTGGTTTTTCCTGCCGAAGTGCATAACCTCACATTTTCCAATATTGTATTTCATCTGCCAAATCTCCGCCCACTCACCCAGCCTGTCTATATCCCCCTGCAGGTTTATGTCCTCCTCACTCTCTACTTTCCCTCCCATCTTTGTATCATCTGCAAACTTCGTTATGTTGCACTCGGTCCCCTCCTCCAAATCGTTAATATAGATCGTAAAGAGTTGGGGACCCAGCACCGACCCCTGCGGAACACCACTGGCTACTGGTTGCCAGTCCGAGAATGAACCATTTATCCCAACACTCTGCTTCCTGTTAGATAACCAATCCTCCACCCATGCCAGAATATTACCCCCAATCCAGTGATTCTTTATCTTGAGCAATAATCTTTTATGTGGCACCTTGTCGAATGCCTTCTGGAAGTCTAAATACACTACGTCCACTGGTTCCCCTTTATCCACCCTGTTCGTTATGTCCTCAAAGAACTCAAGCAAATTTGTCAGACATGACTTCCCCTTCGTAAAGCCATGCTGATTTTGTCCTATTAAATTATGTTTGTCCAAATGTTCTGCTACTGTCTCCTTAATAATAGACTCCAAAATTTTACTCACCACAGATGTTAGGCTAACTGGTCTATAATTTCCAGCCTTCTGTCTACTACCCTTTTTTAAATAAGGGTGTTACATTAGCAGTTTTCCAATCTGCCGGGACCTTTGCCGAGTCCAGAGAATGAGTCACAATTTCCTCCAGCTCAACATTGGTAAGACCCTCGCCACTGATTCCATCCCCCTCCCAGACTATTGTCTCAGGCTGAATGAGACTTTGCAACATTGGCACCTTATTCGACCCGGAGCTGAGTTTTCAACCCTATATCCTCTCCATCGTCTACTTCCACCTCCGTAACATCACTAGTCTCCACCTCTACCTCAGCCCATCTGCTAATGAAGCTCTCATCCATTCCTTTGGCACCTCCACTCTTGACTATTCCACTGCTCTCCTGGCCAACATCCCATCCTCTTCCCTCCATAAACTTAAACTCACACAAAAGTCTGCTACCCACATCCTAACTCTCACCAAATCCCATTCAGCTATCTCCCCTGTGCTCAGTGACCTACATTGGCGCCCGGTCCATAAACACCTCAAATTTTAAAAATGCACAGTGTTCAAATCCCTCATCTCTGTAACCTCCTTCAGCCCTACAACTCTCCCAGAACTCTGCATTCCTCCAACTCTGGCCTCATGCATCCCCATGTCCCTTCACCCTACCATTAGCGGCCATGCCTTAGCTGTCTAGGCCCCACACCCTGGAATTCCCTCCCTAAACCTCTCTGCCGTTCCACCTCCCTCTCCTTTAATACCCTCCTTAAAGCCCACCCCTTGCCTATGTTTTGGTCACCCCTCCCAATAGTTCCTTCCACAGCTCAACATCGATTTTTGTCTGATTATGCCTTGGAATGTTTTTCTATATTTAAGGTGCTATATAAATGCAAGTGCTGTTGCACTAATTTTATTCTACCTGCCACCAAACTCTTTTGCCATTTAGTTTGCACGCTTGCAAGTGCTACTTCTCAGATTGCACATGCACATTTTCGACATGAGCACTGCTGCTGGATTGAGTGAAATCCTTACTGCTTGGTCAGCATGAACTTTAGAGAAGAGAAAGCTCTGGGGAATCCCATTATAGAGACAAATTAATGCAGCTGTGTTTACAGCGCTATTTATTGTTACTTCAGTTCAGAATGGGAATTATTGTCGTCACTGTCTGGGATTCTCTCCAGCTTTAAATGACTCTCTTGTTTTCATGAAATGTTCAATATACTGGTCATGTCAGTTGAGTGTCAGTGGTTTTGAAAGCTTCCGAGAGAGAAAAAAAATTAAAAGACAGGAACACTGTTTTGTTAAGGAAGTTCTTTGGCTGTAGATTTATTGATGACTACCAATAGAAATCATTAATTAATTACAGTGCAGAAGGATTTAATGGAGAAGAACCAGGCACTCCATACCCAACAGCCAGAGAACAGATTAAATTCATACATCAAGAATGACAAGTTTGACAGGTAGACCTAAAATTCAATCTCAAGTTTTTCTAGTTGGGTGTCAGACATTCAACTGCTTGAGACTGTCACTGAATGGGTGATGGGGCAAGGTAATGTTGAATTCTACAGCAAGAAAATGTGAATTAGTAATTGTTTATTAATCTAATCGTTTGTTGGATGAGGTGCTTCTAAAGGGAAAATAGTTATTGCCTCTCTTATGAAATGCCAAGAGTATGAGCAAAACTAACAGAAGAAAACAATGACTAAACAAAATTTAAAAAGGAGAAATAACACAAATATCCTACAGCCACAGTTTAGAATTAAACACAACAGCTACACAGATAAGCTTCAATTTAGTGCTCAACTGCTCTACACAGCAACATGCACCTAGTATGTGCATGCCAGAAAGATTATCAGAACAGTCACATGGCCTATTTTTCACAAAAGTAAAGTCTAACATAAAACTTAGAGAAAGTCTGAGTGAAGACATCCAGTTTTAACATTGCATACATTTTCAATGTAGTGCAATTTTCTAACAGCTGGCAATGAAAATGGGATCAATGTGTCTGCATTCAAAGTTACTGCATTGTAAACAGCACCAATGATCTTCTATCACTTTTCTCAATCTCAATGACACCAAGATGTGAGATCATATTTAGACATTATCCAAAGACATCAACAATCCGAATCAAACTACTTTATCAAGCTGGGAACAGAAAGTTATTTGTTAAGGACAGAATTACAAGCAACCTAAAAAAGATGTCTATTTAAGGTTTAATCAAAACATTCATGTAAACAAGGAAGTCACGATGAATCTTTATAAAACACTGGTTCAGCCACACCTGGAGTATTGTGTCCCGTTCTAGGCATCGCACTTTAGGAAAGATGTGAAGGCTTTAGAGAGGGTGCAGAAGAGATTTATTAGAATGATTCCAGGGATGAGGGACGTTGGCTACGTGGATAGACTGGAGAAGCTGGGGTAGTTCTCAGAACAGAGAAGATTGAGAGAAGATTTGATAGAGGTCTTCAAAATCACGAAGGGTCTAGATAGAGTTTGTAGAGAGGAACTGTTCCCATTGGCGGAAGGGTCAAGAACCAGAGGACATAGATTTAAGATGATTGGCAAAAGAACCAAAGGTGAGATACACAGTGAGTGGTTAGGATCTGGAATGCACTGCTAGAGAGGGTGGTGGAGGCAGATTCAATCATGGCTTTCAAAAGGGAACTGGATGAGTACTTGAAGGGAAAAATTTGCTGGGCTACAGGGATAGGGCGAGGGAGTGGGACTAGCTGGATTACTCTTGCATAGAGCTGGCATGAACTCGATGGGCCAACTGGCCTCCTTCCGTGCTATAACTTTTCTATGATTCTATTCTATTCTATTCTATAATATTGCCTTTGCTGATCCAGTGGATTACACTAGAAGTGAAAAAAATCAGTTAGATAACTGAAAAACCATTCCCAGCCCCCATTTTCTCCAATAGTGGAACAGCACTAGTCAAATCTCATAGTTTCATAGTCGGTAGAGCATAGGAGGCGGCCATTCGGCCCATCGTGCCTGCTCTTTGAAAGTTTCATCAAATTACACAGAAGTACTGTGCATTGGCCACCAATAAACATCAATAAAAAAACTCAGAAGAACTAACTGCCAAAAAAAATACAAAGAAAGAGCAATATAATGTTATCTTACACTAACGGTAGAGGATTTAAATCCTATTCTTTCGGGTAAGACATTAAACAGAGTCCCGATCTCTTTATATAATTCTGTCTAAAAGCAAGAACCACTGAAGCAGCAAGCACTGCAATATAAACTTGTACCAGTAGTTGATAGCAGAAGGAAAAAAGGCACCATAAAATCTTCACTGTGCAAACTTTTAAAAATCTCCGATGATTATAAAAAGGTTTGGGGAAAAAAAAGTTTGATCACCGCTAGTACCTTAAAAAAAAGGAAAACTAATTGCAAGAAACTGGAAATAAAAAAGTCGTCAGAACAATGCATTTGTAGTAATTGCAATGCAGCTTGGACCGTAATGATAACATATTCAGCTATATGAATTGCAACTGGCATGGCCCAGTGATGTGGAATGCTGACAAAGCTGCGTGCCATGGAGTTGCAGAATGTGGGTTCACACAACCTGAGTTAAAATTGAACAAAGTGTTTTTCCCCAATTTTTAGTATTTTGGTGTTGGGGGGGGTGGTGGGAGCAGAGAAGCAAAGAGAAAGGGAACAACAGGTTTATCTAGTTGTTATGCACTTCCTGGTAATCTGTTATACAGCCATATTAGTTAAGACCTAGGAGTATCGCCCTTGCTTGCTCTCTCAACCCAGGAAATGGTGTAATGCATAGCAACTTAAAAATGTCACTGCTGGACCATAAACCTAACTTGTCTATGTAGCACAATCTCATGCCTAATATCCACTCCCTGCACTAATCTTCACTGGGAATTACTGCTGAAAATAGTGCCCAACACATATGGCCAGTTAGATGTGGAAAGCTGGTTAATAGAGGGCACACTTAATTGCATGTCAGAACACACATTTATTTGTCTTTGAACAATTCTTTTTATTAAAATACAACTGTGCATTTACTGCTACGTTATGAATGGGCAGTTGATGACTAATGCGTGGGTTTGCCAGTTGCACTTGGAAAGTTATTTTGTTCCGTCAGCAGCGGAGACTCACTTTTACGTGGGTCTTGCCAGCTCTGCATTTGACCGCTATCTGATAAGGAATCTCACCATCTGGGAATGCAAAGGGGTTAAGCGACAGGGAAAGGCTGGCATTGCAGACCTCTTCCAAAACGAGAGTTGCAACGTAAAGGCACCCTGTTTGTTGTTGAACTTGCACTGCAGCTGTTGAAATTCATTCTCACTTTTCACATTCCACGTTAATGCAGAATAAACTAGACTCATATTCTCAGCCCACTAAAACTGTACAAAGAAAAATCGTATTAAAAAAACTACTGGCAATGTACGTCATTTACCTCCCAGCTCAGGATCCTTCACAACAATATGTGCATTCAACTCCTGCAGCTCTTGGTGAAGCTCGTCTAGTTTTTTGTTGGACTTTTTAAGCATATTTTCCACGTAGGCCAGATTTTTCTTATCAGTGGTGACTTTCTTGAGGTTCTCGGCTCCTTCCTTGATTTTAAGTTCCTTCCGTATTTCTCGCTTGATTTGATCCTTGATTTCGTCCAGCTTCTGTTGCACCATGGTGTCCGACAAGTCCAAGTTCTGGCCCAGGCCCAGGCACTCGGAGACTGGGTGACTTCGGGCATCAGCCTACAGAACAAGAGTTTCAAAGTAAGCATTTCAGTCTGAGAAAACTTTGTTTCGACAATGCAACCCCTGTGCAGAAATTAGATCATTTTTTAAAACTTGAAAAAAAATATTGTGCTAAAACAAACTATTCCATTGCACTAAACCAAATAAACCACTTGGCAATATATTAAGACTACAAATGCATACAGTACAGTCAGCCATCCACCTAATATGCAATATTTCAAACACTATATGGTTAAAAGTGTAAACACTTATTTAAAGATATACACCAAAAACATTACAAGTGATCACTTGCCAGTGCAAATAAGTTCAAATATGCTTTTTCTGAGGTTAAGCTAATCTTTTGAAAAAACTTACTGATCGAAATAAAAACACAGCTTGTACTTAGCCCACCATAATGCACAAAGAAACTATCAAATACAGTAGTTTTGACTACAAACATTCCCCACATCAGTATACTGGTAAGCAGTTTAAATCCTGCTTAGCCTAACAATGAATGACTGATGCAGTGACAGTATTTGTGGGCAAACTAATTAATCTGATTCTTGGGGAAGCAACATTACCTAAACCTTAAAATAAACTCAAATCAAGGACGTAATGCTGTACACGGCACATAGTTGTATTATGCACTTTAGCATAAGCGAGAAACAGAAAACATTACTGTGTAGTAGGCTTTCACTTGCACAAGAGTGGCTCCTGTATTAAATAGTTATATTTTATCAGAAGTCAAGCAGCTTAGAAATCTGTTTTTTGACATGCAGTGAGCACTACAAAAATGTGGAAAGCCAGAACAGAAGGAAATCATTCCTTTCATCTGGTTGGCCCTGAACAGTGTACGTGCAAGTCTTTCGGTTCCAACTGCACCCAAAATGGAAAGCAATGTGCAACTACACCATTGCAACAGGTAATGATGCCAGCTATTAACTACAGATGTGAACTGTTGTGTAGAAGAGTGCAGATGTGTATTTTTTATTCTGCTCAGTTAGTGCTCATTCATTTGTAGTGCTCAACTTTGTTAGGTAAGGGTATCAAGGGATTATGGAGCAAAGGTGGGTAAAAGGAATCGACGTACAGAGCAGCCATGATCTAAATGAATGGCAGAACAGGCTCGATGGGCTAAATGGCCTCCTCGTGTTCCTATGTTCCACTGCACACGAACAATAAAATATTCCTATACCAAATTAGAGGTTATATGCTCCAAACCAGTCCAAATTACTGAAATATAATTTTGTAACTTGGAAGAGGAACTGGAAACATTCCAAATTTTGACTCAAGTCAACACAAAAACACACCACTACAGCAGGGGGGAAAAAAAATGGACATAAGAACTAAGTTGTTGTTTCTGCTGGGGTACAGTTTTATGGTTGGGAGCTGCCTTCCTATTCCACGTAAGCTATTCTTCCTGGGTAAGCCCAGTGAGTGGTGGCTGACTATTCAGCCTTGGAAGGCATCACAGCAAAGACTGATCCTGTCCTCACCTGAAATCCACATGATCCTGAGAAAACACCAATCAAGAGTGGTAAGCCTAGCTGATTTTCTCCTTCTTAGCCCAAGGTATTAAGGCCAATTGTAGCATTCCAAGTGTTGCCTTGGCTGAAACTAGCTAACTCAGCAGAATGAGAATCAAATTTAGCACCTACAGACTTGTGTATACATTGTGGTAAAGGTCTTGCCAATGTTTAGCTGGAGGAAATTGTGGCTCATTCAAGACTGGATGTCAGGCAAGCAGTCTGACCACACAGGCAGTGGAGGGATCGAGAGGAGGTAAAGCTGGATGTCGTTGGCATTCATATGGAAGCTGACCTGCAGATGTCATGAAGGGGCAGCATTTGGATGAGGAAAAGGAGGTGGCCGAAGATAGATCCTTGGGGGACTGGAGCAGTAATGGTGCGAGGACTAGAAAAGAAGCCCTTGCCGTATATGCTCTGGCATTCACGCTGCCTTACGTAAGTGGCCACTGGTTTATTTATGAACATTAACAGTGAGCACCAGCAGGCTAATTTTGGAAAATATCAAAGCTGAGCCCAATTCTCTCCTTTCCTGGCACCTCCACGTGCAAGGGTCAATGTATAATAATCAGCAGCAATCTTGAACAATTTTCCCTTCCATAATCCAATCATGAGATCAATAAGGCCATTCAAAACAGAAAACTCTGTAGTTTCAGCCCCTGTGCACCCCCACTTCGAACAGACTTTTGATTAAGACTTGCACTATTTTTCCTGGGAGTCTATCCTAAGTGTTAATTATTCTTGTAAAGAACTTCTTCCCAACATCAGTCCTAAATTTGCCCATCACCAGTTTGAACCTATGTCCTTCTACTGACATAGTTTACCTAAAGTAATGTTCCAGATTTGTTTTTTCTGTACCTTTAATATTCCTCTACACTTCAATTAAGTCCCCTGTTCCCCGCCACCTACCCTCCTTCCACTGTCCCCAGTCACCTTCTTTCAAAGGCTAAAAGAACTCAGTTTCTCTAACCTTGCCTTCATTGATCATTCTTCCAAGGTTGGGGATCAGCCTTGGGGCTCTTCTCTGAACTGCTTACAGTACAGGAATTCTTTTCTTGCATCTTGGTGACTGAAATTGGATAAGGTACTTAATGTACCATCTGACCAGAGGACTATGCAGTTTTAGCATAACCTCCTCAGGCTTATCCTCTACTGATTGGTAATATTGTTTAATATTTCATTTGCTTTGTTGTTAATTGCTCCACAGTGTATTAAAAACTTGTATTTATAAAGCACCTTTAAAAAGGGAAACGTCCCAAGATGGTTTAAAAAGGGGAATGGATTTTAAAGAGCATTTTAAAAGGTGGAGAGCGCCTCTTAAAAGGAAAATAAAGTAGAAAGAAGAAGGAACCTGCATTTATATAGCATCTTTCATGACCTCAGATGTCCCAAAGCAGTTCATAGCCAATGCAGTACTTCTGAAGAGCAAGTACTTGAAATGTAGGGAAACTTGGCGGTCTTGCAAACAGCAATGAAGTAAATGACCAGATAATGTGTTTTAGCGATGTTGGTTGAGGGATAAATGCCGGCCAGGACACTGCTAACTGGCTGCATTTCAGCAAGTAGGACCGAAACAGCTGAAGACTGACACCAATGGTGGAGCTGGGAACATTGGGTCGGAAAATGCATACAACACTGGATTCAGAGGACAGAATGCAGGTAGGCTGGAGAAGATTGCGTGAGTAAGTGAAGGGATTTATAGAGGAAGATTTTAAAATTGATGCGTTGGGAGATAGGGAGCCAGTGCAAGACAGTGAGGACTGAGTAATGGGTAAGTGGGACGTAGTCTAGGTCAGAATATGGGCGGCAGAGCTCCAGGTGCATTGAAGTTTACGGAGGATGGAAGTTGGGAGGCCAGCAAGGAGGGTTTTGGAGAAATCGTGTTGCGGTGATGAACACGTGGATGAGGGTTTCAATGGCTGCAGGGAGAGATATGGTTATAGGCTATGCTGCGAAGGTAGAAATAAGTGGTCTTGGTGATGGATAGCATACGAGACTTGAACCTCAACACTGCATTGAAGAGGAGGCCATGGTTCCACAAAGAATGGCTCCGTCTGATTTAGCATGGAGGAGAGGACAATTGAGTCAGTGACAAGGGTGTGCAGTTTTTGGCACTGTTCAGGTGGAGGAAACTCTTTCATCTATCATTTTTTTTTTAATTCGTTCACGGGATGTGGGCGTCACTGGCAAGGCCGGCATTTATTGCCCATCCCTAATTGCCCTTGAAAAGGTGGTGGTGAGCCGCCTTCTTGAACCGCTGCAGTCCGTGTGGTGACGGTTCTCCCACAGTGCTGTTAGGAAGGGAGTTCCAGGATTTTGACCCAGCGACAATGAAGGAACGGCGATATATTTCCAAGTCGGGATGGTGTGTGACTTGGAGGGGAACGTGCAGGTGGTGTTGTTCCCATGCGCCTGCTGCCCTTGTCCTTCTAGGTGGTAGAGGTCGCGGGTTTGGGAGGTGCTGTCGAAGAAGCCTTGGCGAGTTGCTGCAGTGCATCCTGTGGATGGTGCACACTGCAGCCACAGTGCGCCGGTGGTGAAGGGAGTGAACGTTTAGGGTGGTGGATGGGGTGCCAATCAAGCGGGCTGCTTTGTCCTGGATGGTGTCGAGCTTCTTGAGTGTTGTTGGAGCTGCACTCATCCAGGCAAATGGAGAGTATTCCATCACACTCCTGACTTGTGCCTTGTAGATGTTGGAAAGGCTTTGGGGAGTCAGGAGGTGAGTCACTCGCCGCAGAATACCCAGCCTCTGACCTGCTCTCGTAGCCACAGTATTTATATGGCTGGTCCAGTTAAGTTTCTGGTCAATGGTGACCCCCAGGATGTTGATGGTGGGGGATTCGGCGATGGTAATGCCGTTGAATGTCAAGGGGAGGTGGTTAGACTCTCTTTTGTTGGAGATGGTCATTGCCTGGCACTTATCTGGCGCGAATGTTACTTGCCACTTATCAGCCCAAGCCTGGATGTTGTCCAGGTCTTGCTGCATGCGGGCTCGGACTGCTTCATTATCTGAGGGGTTGCGAATGGAACTGAACACTGTGCAGTCATCAGCGAACATCCCCATTTCTGACCTTATGATGGAGGGAAGGTCATTGATGAAGCAGCTGAAGATGGTTGGGCCAAGCACACTGCCCTGAGGAACTCCTGCAGCAATGCCCTGGGGCTGAGATGATTGGCCTCCAACAACCACTACCATCTTCCTTTGTGCTAGGTATGACTCCAGCCACTGGAGAGTTTTCCCCCTGATTCCCATTGACTTCAATTTTACTAGGGCTCCTTGGTGCCACACTCGGTCAAATGCTGCCTTGATGTCAAGGGCAGTCACTCTCGCCTCACCTCTGGAATTCAGCTCTTTTGTCCATGTTTGGACCAAGGCTGTAATGAGGTCTGGGGCCGAGTGGTCCTGGCGGAACCCAAACTGAGCATCGGTGAGCAGGTTATTGGTGAGTAAGTGCCGCTTGATAGCACTGTCGACGACACCTTCCATCAATTTGCTGATGATTGAGAGTAGACTGATGGGGCGGTAATTGGCCGGATTGGATTTGTCCTGCTTTTTGTGGACAGGACATACCTGGGCAATTTTCCACATTGTCGGGTGGATGCCAGTGTTGTAGCTGTACTGGAACAGCTTGGCTAGAGGCGCAGCTAGTTCTGGAGCACAAGTCTTCAGTACTACAGTGTCAGATAGTCTGACAGAACAGAGATGGTCAAGGATGCAATGAGGGAAGTACCGAAGACGTAAAATTTGGTGTTAGCATATATATGAAGGCTAACTCTGTACTTAAAGACAATAAATGACAAGTAAATATGTGTAATTCTACTTAAAAACCATACCATTCTCCCCAGTGCCTGAGTTCGAGTCACCATCTCTGAGCTACACAGACCAGGAAATACCTCCAGATCTCGTTCAACCTACATCTACATTGTTCAGCATGTGTGAATGCTAGTCATTTTTTTTACTTCCAATAAATGCAGTACCTTGTGTATTAAATTTTATCTATTACTGTTCTGTCCATTTACAGATTTTAATCGAACTCCTTTTGTAGGTCCCTAGCTGCTTCTCCAGTCTCAACTGCCTTCTAGCGTGGCACCAACTGTGTGCAGAGTTTCCATGGCTAAGCCAACACCTCTACTGAAATCAATTAACCCACAGATTGGAAATCGAGCCTAGACTTTCCTGGTCTGTGTAGCTCAGAGATGGTGACTCGAACTCAGGCACTGGGGAGAATGGTATGGTTTTTAAGTAGAATTACACATATTCAAACCCTTCCTGAGCCTTTTTGTTTTAAGAAAAAAAAAGTCTTCTTAAAATGTTATAAAATTTGACCCAGGGTCATCAGAAATCCACAGGTACTGATTTTCCTTGGAAAATATGGATTTCTCAAGTCGCTTCATCTTTCTGCAGCGGCATGCAATTTCTCTGCCAATAATCATGAATCAATGACCAGTCAACATCAGTCCAAAAACAACCAGAACAGTAGTGTCACCAGGATTTCAGTACTATGTGGACTTGAACGATGAGAAACAGCCGGTAGTAAAATGATTCCTTCCAGACTTGGACTATCAGAGAGCTGGACATAACATTAGGTTGAAGTACTGGTGGCTGATAGGTCAGTCACTGGTGCCAATAGTAGGGGCATTAAATATGATGTGATGAATTAAGAACATCACTTAAGAAGCAAGCCAAGCACAAATTTTCATCAGTCTATTGGTGCCAATGCACAAAACATGGATGACAACAAAACAGATTAATCGACAGAGCATTTTCTTAGAGCCTATCTACATTACAATATTGCATCCTGCTCAAATCACACTGCTTGTTGCCAAATTCGGCATTTTGTTCAGAGCTCTCAACCTGCCCATCCAGTTTGCGGCAGTTTTGCCAGCAGAAAACTTTCCAGTATTGCCGCTAATGATCTAAAGCTGCCGTAAAGTTTAAATAATATGAATGGGGAACAAAGGAAACCACAATTTACTGCACATATTGAAAGGTGCTTCACAATATAAATGCTGTATTACAGTATGGAATACAATAGGTAACAGAGCAACATAATAGGTTAACCGGTTGCTTTTGATAATAAGTTAACCTTTCTGTTTAAATGCAACTGCAGCTCTACCTAACATAATGTCTTCTATTATGGCTTGGGGAGGAAGGAATGTTACATTAACACTTAACAGAAGAAAACTAAGGGATAATTGGGAGAAGAATCTTTCTTCTAATTACTCTGGGGGGAGGAATCCATTGTACAATGGTTAAAGGAGGAATACTTAGAATATAATGGGTCTGTTGATGGCTATATAAATTTGGTGCCATTTGAGCCGTGTCCCAGGAATTTGTTAGTCAAGAATCTCCTTCCCCCAGTCATCAGGTATGGAACCAGAAAAGTTTACAGCTCGGCCATTTGGCCCATCATCTCTGTGCTGGCTCTTTTCTAATCCCACTGCCCTGTATCTTTCTCTCCTTTGTTTAGCCACTCTGTCCCTAAAGAACTGGTAACCGTGAACTACTTGTGCTTATATAAAGTCTTTAATGTAAGTAAATACTCAAGGTGCTTCACAAATTGAAGCAGACGGTGAAATGGAGACAAAGCCAAGGAGAGAGAGATTAGATGAAAAGATGGGTCTTCGAGCCTTTTAAAAAGGAGGAGAGGGTAGAGAAGAGGCAAAAGGGTTTAGGGACTGCTTTCCAACATCAAATTTTATGATTGCTGAACTGGAACAAGATCTCATCAGCATCAGGAAGACCAAAGCTATCAAGGGCTCAACACAACCTCCACTCCCTTGCAATCCATTCATTCTCAACCCCACTGGCCATGCCCAGACCATCTGCAATCTTGGTGTCCTGTATGATTCTGAAGTCACCTCCTACAATCTGCATTCCTTACATGCCCAGCCTCTTCTCCCATAGTAAATGTAAGGAGCTTGTGATTTTTTTGTTTCCAAAATTAAAGCCATCCATTCAGCAACCTCTGCCACCTCTCCTCTCCTACCCCTCACTCCGCCTAATCCAGCTCCAGTTTATCCCGCCCCCCCCAATCCTCAGCAGTTGCTCCTTAAAGCCTACCTTCACCTTCTCCCTTGAGCCTCTTCCAAACTAGATAGATCCTGACTACCCAACGTCCCCTACTTGCTTGCATGCTTGTTGATCATTCTCCATTTTCAAGCACTGTTCCACCTCTTTAAAAGTGTCATTGCTGCAGTTCTAAAAAAAACCGCCAATCTAGTTCCTCTATCTTGTCACTAAACTGTTGACCACCCAATTTCCCTTCCTGGCCCCCATGCTAGCTGATGTTGTAAATGATACGGGTACGGTAGCATAGTGGTTATGTTACTGGACTAGTAATCCGGAGTCATGAGTTCAAATCCCGCCACGGCAGCTGGGAAATTTAAATTCAATTAATTAAAAATTCAATTAATTAAATAAAATCTGGAATTAAAATACTAGTATCAGTAATGGTGGCCATGAAACTACCGGATTGTCGTAAAAACCCATTTGATTCACTAATGTCCTTTAGGGAAGGAAACCTGCCGTCCTTACCCGGTCTGGCCGATATATGACTCCAGACCCACAGCAATGTAGTTGATTCTTAATTGCCCTCTGAAATGGCCTAGCAAGCCACTCAGTTGTAAAATCTCGCGAAAAAAAGTCACAAGAAGAATAAATCCGGATGGACCACCCAGCATCGGACCACTAGGCATCGGACACGACAAAGGCAAACCAAGCCCAGTCGACCCTGCAAAGTCCTCCTCACCAACATCTGTGGACTTGCGCCAAAATTGGGAGAGCTGTCCCACAGACTAGTCAAGCAACAGCCTGACATAGCCATACTCACAGAATCATACCTTTCAGCCAACGTCCCAGACTCTTCCATCACCATCCCTGGGTATGTCCTGTCCCACCGGCAGGACAGACCCACCAGAGGTGGCGGTGCAGTGATATACAGTCAGGAGGGAGTGGCCCTGGGAGTCCTCAACATTGACTCTGGACCCCCATGAAATCTCATGGCATCAGGTCAACCATGGGCAAGGAAACCTCCTGCTGATTACCACCTACTGCCCTCCCTCAGCTGATGAATCAGTCCTCCTCCACATTGAACACCACTTGGAGGAAGCACTGAGGGTAGAAAAAGGCACAGAATGTACTCTGGGTGGGGGACTTCAATGTCCATCACCAAGAGTGGCTCGGTAGCACCACTACTGGCCGAGTCCTGGCAGGTGGTGAGCGAACCAACACAAGGGAAAAACTCACTGGACCTCGTCCTCACCAATCTACCTGTCGCAAATGCATCTGTCCATGACAGTATTGGTAGGAGTGACCACCGTACAGTCCTCGTGGAGATGAAATCCCGTCATCGCACTGAGGACACTATCCAACGTTTTGTGTAGCACTACCACCATGCTAAATGGGATAGATTCAGAACAGATCCAGCAGCTCAAAACTGGGCATCCATAAGGCACTGTGGGCCATCAGCAGCAGCAGAATTGTATTCCAGCACAATCTGTAACCTCATGGCCCAGCATATTCCTCACTACCATTACCAACAAGCCAGGGAATCAACCTTGGTTCAACGAGGAGTGTAGAAGAGCATACCAGGAGCAGCACCAGGCGTACCTAAAAATGAAGTGCCAACCTGGTGAAGCTACAACTCAGGACTACATGCATGCTAAAACAGCGGAAGCAACATGCTATAGACAGCTAAGCGATTCCACAACCAATGGATCAGATCACAGCTCTGCAGTCCTGCCACATCCAGTCGTGAATGGTGGTGGACAATTAAACAACTAACGGGAGGAGGAGGCTCTGCAAACATCCCCATCCTCAATGATGGTGGAGTCCAGCACGTGAGTGCAAAAGACAAGGCTGAAGCGTTTGCAACTATCTTCAGCCAAGTGGATGATCCATCTCGACCTCCTCCCGATACCCCCACCATCACAGAAGCCAGTCTTCAGCCAATTCGATTCACTCCACATGATATCAAGAAACGGCTGAGTGCACTGGATACAGCAACGGCTATGAGCCCCGACAACATCCGGCTGTAGAACTAGCTGCGCCTCTAGCCAAGCTGTTCCAGTACAGCTACAACACTGGCATCTACCCGACAATGTGGAAAATTGCCCAGGTATGTCCTGTCCACAAAAAGCAGGACAAATCCAATCCGCCCAATTACCGCCCCATCAGTCTACTCTCAACCATCAGCAAAGTGATGGAAGGTGTCGTCGACAGTGCTATCAAGCGGCACTTACTCACCAATGCTCAGTTTGGGTTCTGCCAGGACCACTCGGCTCCAGACCTCATTACAGCCTTGGTCCAAACATGGAGAAAAGAGCTGAATTCCAGAGGTGAGGTGAGAGTGACTGCCCTTGACATCAAGGCAGCATTTGACCGAGTGTGGCACCAAGGAGCCCTAGTAAAATTGAAGTCAATGGGAATCTGGGGGAAAACTCTCCAGTGGCTGGAGTCATAACTAGCACAAAGGAAGATGGTGGTGGTTGTTGGTGGCGGTTGTTGGTGGCCAATCATCTCAGCCCCAGGACACTGCCTCAAGAGTTCCTCAAGGCAGTGTCCTAGGCCCAACCATCTTCAGCTGCTTCATCAATAACCTTCCCTCCATCATAAGGTCAGAAATGGGGATGTTCGCTGATGATTGCACAGTGTTCAGTTCCATTCGCAACCCCTCAGATAATGAAGCAGTCCGAGCCCGCATGCAGCAAGACCTAGACAACATCCAGGCCTGGGCTGATAAGTGGCAAGTAATGATCATTTGCAACAAGAGAGAGTCTAAACACCTCCCCTTGACATTCAACCGCATTACCATTGCCGAATCCCCCACCATCAACATCCTGGGGGTCATCATTGACCAGAAACTTAACTGGACCAGCCATATAAATACTGTGGCTACAAAAGCAGGTCAGAGGCTGGGTATTCTGCGGCGAGTGACTCACCTCCTGACTCCCCAAAGCCTTTCCACCATCTACAAGGCACAAGTCAGGAGTGTGATGGAATACTCTCCACTTGCCTGGATGAGTACAGCTCCAACAACACTCAAGAAGCTCGACACCATCCAGGACAAAGCAGTCCGCTTGATTGGCACCCCATCCACCACCCTAAACATTCACTCCCTTCACCACCGGCGCACAGTGGCTGCAGTGTGTACCATCCATAGGATGCACTGCAGCACCTCGCCAAAACTTCTTCGACAGTACCTCCCAAACCCGCGACCTCTACCACCTCGAAGGACAAGAGCAGCAGGTACATGGGAACAACACCAGCTGCACGTTCCCCTCCAAGTCACACACCATCCCGACTTGGAAATATATCGCCGTTCCTTCATCGTCGCTGGGTCAAAATCTTGGAACTCCCTTCCTAACAGCACTGTGGGAGATCCTTCACCACACAGACTGCAGCGGTTCAAGGCGGCGGCTCACCACCACCTTCTCGAGGGCAATAAATGCCGGCCTCGCCAGCGACGCCCAGATCCCATGAACAAATAAAAAAATGATTTGTTCTTCTCAGATACTCTCGCTTTCAAAATTGCCGTCACCATCTCTTCCTTAACCCTTCTATACTTGCAAAGTACCACCCATTTTTCAACCTCCCTTTCCTCTCCAAAGTTCTTGAACATGCCCCCTCCCAAATCAGTGTTCACCTTTTTTGCAACTCCATGTTTGAATCTCTCCAATCAGGTTTCGATCCCTGCCATACTGCCGTAGCATTGAAACTGCCCTAATCAAAGACACAAATGACATCCTCTGTAACTGTGGTGCATTATCCCTCATCAACCTCTCTGTAGCTTTTGACACTGGGATTACAGACCTCCTCCACTGTCCAACTCAGTGGGATTACCCTCGCTTAGTTCCAATCTTACCTATCTGATCATAGCCAGAGCAGCTCTAGCAATGACTTCTCTTCCTGCCCCTGCACCGTGACCTCTGGAGCCAACCCCCAACAAGGATCTGTATTTGACCCTCTTCTCATCCTCATCTGCACGCCGCCCCTTGTGATATCATCCGCAGACATGAGGCCCGTTTCGACATGTACAATGACGAACCCAGGTCTACCTCTCCACTGCCGTTGTCAGACTGCATGTATGATATCCAGTCTTGGACGAGCCACAACTTCTTCCAGTTAAACATTAGGCAGATTGAAGCCATCTTCCTCGGTCCCCACCACAAATTCCGTAACCTCATTACCGATTCCATCTCCCTTCTTGGCCACTATCTCAGGCTGAACCAGACTGTGCACAACTTCAGCATCCTACTCGACCCCAAGCTACGCTTCTGATCCCACATCCTCTCCATCACAAACACCGCCTACTTCCGCCTCCGGCTCTGCCTCAGCACATCAGTCACTGAAACCCTCATCCATGCCTTTGTCACCTCCAGCCGGCCTCTCATTCTCCACTCACCGTAAATGTCAGTCTGTATCCTATCTCACTTACCCATCTCATCATGTTTTAATTCCTTATTGGCCTTGCCTCTCCTTATCTCTCGAACCTCCTCCAGCCCTACAATACTCCCCTTCTCCTCGACACTGGTCTTTTGTGCATCCCCTTGCCTTCGTATCATCATTGGCGGCCGTTCAACCAACTAGGCCACCCGTTCTGGAATTCCCTCCCATACCCCTAAAATGAGTATTAAATTTTCCCTGCACCGATAATTAAAGCATTGCATTGTACTGTTTCACTGCATTGCTAAGTCTATTTGTGCCTAAGGATACACACCCACCTCTAGTCTCAAATAAAACCTGGCATGAGCTATGGTCAGGTACTAAACTGCTTATCGCATAGCTTCAGAAAAAATACCTTGGGTAAATGCAAGAATTTAAATAATATTACTTTGTTTCCCAATAATCAACTGATTATTTGATAAGCTTGCACTGATTAATCCATTAGCAAGTCCTTTCACATTAACACAATATTACCAGCCATCTACATCAGATGCCTACTGCCAAAAATAATAAAAGCACACCATGAATTACACAGCGTTAAAAAAATAATAGACAGATGCTGCTGCAATGACACTCAGGTATACAGACCAGGGAAGTCCCAAACTCAATGCCTAATCCCCAAATTCACCGATCTCAAATCAGGCTGGCACTAAACTTGGCTGCAATGTCCATGGGAAGGGAATGTTAAAAATATTCCTGCTTCTAATTGCTATACAATAACCCCTGCCAGAACTGCGCATTTAGACATCTCAGGATTGGAGATGGTTGTCCCATTCTCAGTCAGGATGCCTGCCAGCATTCACTGTTCAGGTTCACATATGAACCTGGGCAAGGTACTGAAGAATAACCGCCACCCATGGAACCATACCCTGGGGTGGGAGTCAATGTTTTCAGGAGAGGGAGGGAGATAAACATACAAACCCAGGAATTGTTTTCACGGCCTTTATGAAATAGTTGAGATTATGTTCTAAACCACATTTGCCTCAGACTTGCTGTTTCAGATGCCATTTCAATCCCTTGATGAGATTACTGCCTTATCATCACACCTAGGTATCTTTCTTTTTTAAAAAAAACCCTAGGTGGATAAAAACACGCCAAAAGTGATACTTATAAACTGGTAATACTTGACCAGCACCTATATACCTGTGGAAACCGATTTTGCTGTATTCCCGTTGCAGCAAGCATCCCAGCAACAGCATACAGAAATTGCCATCTATGTAGAATCACTACAGCACAAGGAGGTTTGTATCCCGTCCAATAAGAACACATGAATTTCTTTGTTTACAAAATTGAGACCATCCGCTCAGAAATCTCCGCCTCCTTCCAACCCAGCTTTCTCCCACGTTCGGCAGCGATTAGTCTTTAAATTTAGTCAATTACATCAAAAGTAGCACACAAAGGGTACGTATAACACACACTCTCACTATATTAAAAAAATGCACAATTTTCGCAAGTTTCAAATTAGGCCTTTTAAACTTCCAACCAATTCTAGAGATAGAAAAATGCAGCTACCCGATAGCCTAGTGGAGTGAAGCACTAAACCATACGAATCAGAAGTTCCCAGATTCAACTCCTAGTCTGTACTAAGTTAGCTGATCTCAACTGTGGCAGCTGTTGCAATGTTACAATTGGCCTCAGTGTCCCTAAGTTTTGGGAAAGAAGAGCTCTCTATCCTTATTCAGTGACTCCTGTTGGGGGTGTCCATATATCTGGATGTCAACTGAGCAGAAGATCACTCATGAAGAGTAATCACCTGTGTGAGGTACCATAGGTGGAACTGTACCCCAGGAGGAGTCAGCACCTTCAAACGACGAGAGAAGAAAAGCAAAAAACATATACACTTACCGTATAGACAAGCGCTACAGACTACCATTTTATTGATGTACTTAAATAGCATTATCTATTTTTCTATTCTGAAAACTGCAATATATTCATAAAGTTAGAAATTTCAAAACACCCATAAAGTTAGTGAAAATGCAGACCAGTGCAATCCTATACAAACATCACTACAACTTGAAAAATATGTGCAACATGCACTAAAAGCTCAGTTTCTTTTCAATAGAGATTTAACTGGTTTACTTCTTCAAAAAATAACTCCTAAAGTATATCCAAGTAGTTCCAGTGTTCCACAACGTTTCTACAACACAGAATCTTTGATAAGACTACTAGTGAATTTTCAACATAGGGCTAAATTGTAATGCAGGTTCTTAGGGAAAAGTGCATGGTGCTAATGCAATACTTTTTTTGCTTAGGTGATTTCCCTTCCCCACCCCACCTCTAATATAAACAGGTTTCCAGAGACCCCTTATCCTAATTTACAAGCATTAACCCAAGAAAACATGAGAATACATCAACAGAAGGAACAGCCGAGTAAGTCAACAAATATAAAAAAGCATATAGGAACAGAAGTAGGCATTCAGCCCCTTGAGCCTGCTCCGCCATTCAATTCGATAATGTCTGATCTGTATCTCAACTCCGTTTACCCGCCTTGGTTCCATATCCCTTACCTAACAAAAATCCATCAATCTGAGTTTTGAAATTTTCAATTCACACAGTCTCAACAGCTTTTTGGGGGACAGAGTTCCACTACCCTTTGTGTGAAGAAGTGCTTCCTGGCATCACCCCACAGCTGATGATGGACAGAAATCTAATGATTTTGAGGAGCCCTGGGATTCTATCGGGGATCCTCAGGGTCTGGGGAATCCAGGTTTTAAAGAATCATGTTTAGTAGCCATTAGATAGTAACATTTAATGATAGAAATTATGTCCATTTTGTAAACACTTCTGAAGCCCAGCTAAGAAAAGGTATATTATTGAACCCCATCTCCAAATTCAAAGTAATTTACTATTGTGTTTAAAGTTTGTACGAGACAAGAGACCTCAGTCAGATGTGCGCGCTCAAGTGCAGAGTGGGAAAAGGCGGGGTGGGGGGGGCGTTTAAAAGGAAATTAATCAAATCCAAACTAAAGCATAATGGTGGGCTTATGATATTTCCATACTATGCCCACTTGAACTGTGTGACACCCAGAAGTACAATTATAAATTTTATTCTTCCAAACTTGGGTTGTGTCTGCAAAGATAAATTTGATCTATACTTAAGACATACTTGCTCTCGAGGCAGTACAAAGAAGGTTCACTCGGTTAATCCCGGGGATGAGGGGGTGGACATATGAGGAGAGGTTGAGTAGATTGGGACTCTACTCATTGGAGTTCAGAAGAATGAGAGGCGATCTTATTGAAACATAAGATTGTGAAGGGGCTTGATCGGGTGGATGCGGTAAGGATGTTCCCAAGGATGGGTGAAACTGGAACTAGGGGGCATAATCTTAGAATAAGGGGCTGCTCCTTCAAAACTGAGATGAGGAGAAACTTCTTCACTCAGAGGGTAGTAGGTCTGTGGAATTTGCTGCCCCAGGAAGCTGTGGAAGCTACATCATTAAATAAATTTAAAACAGAAATAGACAGTTTCCTAGAAGTAAAGGGAATTAGGGGTTACGGGGAGCGGGCAGGAAATTGGACATGAATTTAGATTTGAGGTTAGGATCAGATCAGCCATGATCTTATTGAATGGCGGAGCAGGCTTGAGGGGCCGATTGGCCTACTCCTGCTCCTATTTCTTATGTTCTTAAACAGCATTAGGGTGAAGCACAAAGTTATAGGTCTGTTCACTGGTGGTGGGAGCAACCTGAGCTAATCATAGAATCATACAGCACAGGAGTCGTCCATTTGGCCCGCCGTGCCTGTGCCAGCTCCTTGAAAGAGCTGTCCATTTTAGTCCCACCCCAGCTTTTTCCCCATAACCCTGCAAATTAGTCCTCTTCAAGTACATGTCCAATTGCCTTTTGAAAGTTTCTTTGGAATCTGTTTCCACCACCCTTTCAGATAGTGTGCTCCAGATCTAAATCACCCTCTGAAAATAATTCTCATTTTTTTTTATTATTCGTTCATGGGATGTGGGTGTCGTTGGCAAGGCCAGCATTTATTGCCCATCCCTAATTGCCCTCAAGATGGTGGTGAGTTGCCTTCTCGAACCGCTGCAGTCGTGTGGAGTTCCAGGATTTTGACCCAGCGACGATGAAGGAACGGCGATATATTTCCAAGTCGGGATGGTGTGTGACCTGGAGGGGAACTTGCAGGTGGTGGTGTTCCAGTGTGCCTGCTGCTCTTATCCTTCTAGGTGGTAGAGGTCGCGGGTTTGGGAGGTGCTGTCGAAGAAGCCTTGGTGAGTTGCTGCAGTGCATCCTGTGGATGGTACACACTGCAGCCACTGTGCGCCGGTGGTGAAGGGAGTGAATGTTTAGGGTGGTGGATGGGGTGCCAATCAAGCGGACTGCTTTGTCCTGGATGGTGTCGAGCTTCTTGAGTGTTGTTGGAGCTGCGCTCATCTAGGCAAGTGGAGAGTATTCCATCACACTCTTGACTTGTGCCTTGTAGATGGTGGAAAGGCTTTGGGGAGTCAGGTGGTGAGTCACTTGCCGCAGAATACCCAGCCTCTGACCTGCTCTTGTAGCCACAGTATTTATGTGGCTGGTCCAGTTAAGTTTCTGGTCAATGGTGACCCCCAGGATGTTGATGGCGGGATATTCGGCGATTGTAATGCGGTTGAATGTCAAGGGGAGGTGGTTAGACTCTCTCTTGTTGGAGACGGTCATTGCCTGGCACTTGTCTGGCGAGAATGTTACTTGCCACTTATGAGCCCAAGCCTGGATGTTGTCCAGGTCTTGCTGCACGCGGGCTCGGACTGCTTCATTATTTGAGGGGTTGCGAATGGA